>NC_059430.1:9118932-9418932 GCF_021028975.2 Sphaerodactylus townsendi
AATAATAATAATAATAATAATAATAATAATAATAATAGGATAAGTGTGAAGTTGTAAACAGCAAGGAGAAAGATACAGGGAGGAAAGAAAGAGACCCTTCTACACCTCAATCAGTGTGCATATCAATCAACCAGCGTCAAACAAAACCCCTATGAGTACAGATCCCATTCAGGCCTTGGTCCTGATGTAACCTCCTTCTGTGGGTTCTGTGGGGCAGAACCTGGAATGAGTTGCAACAACAATTTTAAACAACAAAATGGTTTACTTTTCTTTACAATTAACACTTTTAAAACATCAACATTTAACGTTACAATTCAAGGTCCTGTTCAGGTTGCATTTCAAGTCCTTCTATTTACAGTCTACTGATATTGCCAAGTCCAAATCTTCTTTGCAAGTTGGCTGGCTCCTGAAGACTCCAAGGGCTTGATGAACAGGTTGCAACATGATGAAGGTCTCCAGGAGAACTCTCACCCATTACAACCACAAATGGTGCTGTTCCTAATGCTGCCAAGGGCCAGAAATCAAGGTCCGAGTCTGGTAGCCTTGTTCTTCTGCAAAAGAGCTCTTTCAGCCTCTCTGCTGCTCCAAGTCTCCACCCCTTACTGGGTCAACCCATTCTGGGCCAACCCATTCTGGGCATGGGGGTTACACTGACACCTCCATGAAAAGAATCTCAGCGCTCTGGATAACAGATACTTTGGCCCTCTGCTTAGCAGAAGTCACACAGGAGGAAACAGGGCCTGTCTTCTCTCCAGACAGCCTCCGCATTTGTTCTTCCACTGATGTTTCCCCCCAGTGTGATGCAGCGTTCGCAAACGACACTGTTAAGCGTCAGATGAGGAGACCCTGTTGTTACTTCCGTACTCTTACGAGACTAAGTGATTCCATTACCAGGGCATCCTGGCGCTCAATCCGGCTCTTAAATGCCATCTCCTGACACCACAGCTTCAAAGACAAAATTAGTCCCTGTTATGTTGGTGGCAATCCCCGTTAAGACCACCACAGGTGCGTGCGTGTCTCCTTGCTGGAATAAGTTTTGATGTTCCTCTCCATGTATCTTGAAACATGTTATTAGCAGGACATAATGCAGGCCTTACCCCCTCCAAGACGCTGAGCCTGGTTCTTTGATGTGCTAAATTGTAGAGGTGGCTCCATATGAAGGAAGTGTTTTGGTTCCCACGTCCTGCGGTTCCACACCTCTGCATTCGTTTGATCCGGAAGACTTACTGCCAGGTAAGTGGGCACAAACAGGCCATCTTCAGTTGACTGATGGTCTAACACACAGGTGTCAAACTTGCGGCCCTCCAGATGTTATGGACTACAGTTCCCATCATCCACTGCCAGCATGATGCCTCAGAACATATCACAGAAGCCATAACGAGTTAGATCAAATTTGGAATAGCAACGTTTCTACAACCTTAATGTACCTTAAGGTCTTGCATGAGATTTTAGCATTTTAGCATGGTGTAGTGGTTAAGAGCAGGAGCACTCTCATCTGGAGAACTGGGTTTGATTCCCTGCTTTGCCACTTGAGCTGTGGAGGCTTATCTGGTGAACCAGATTAGCTTGTGCACTCCAACACATGCCAGCTGGGTGACCTTGGGCTAGTCACAGTTCTTCGGAGTTCTCTCAGCCCCACCCACCTCACAGGGTGTTTATTGTGGCTGGGGGGGGGGGAGGAAAATGAGATTGTAAGCCACCTTGAGTCTCCTTACAGGAGAGAAAGGGGGATATAAATCCAAACTCTTCCTCCTCCTCCTCCTCCTCCTCCTCCTCCTCCTCCTCCTCCTCCTCCTCCTCCTCCTCCTCCTCCTCCTCCTTGTCTAACTAGCTTAACACTGTGCCGTCTCAAGCATTTGGCGGGACTGTCATGCCTTTGGACACTTGTTCCAGCACCCATGGGTTCAACAAATTGTCTCCGATTTTGGGGAGGCTGCCAGACTGCCTAGCGCAAGGTAGTGCAGTAGCTCTCCCGTCAGGGGTCGTTAGAGCGCATGGTCTTTAGCTCTGCTTGCTGTCAGCCGCTCTGTCACAGGGCGTAACGGCCATGCATTCTAGTCTGCAGTGCACTTCTGCGGCTAAGTGCTCATCGTCAGCCTCGGGGTCTCCGATCGGCCAAAGGTGACCATCTGGTCACCTTAAACTAGCTCAAAATTGACATTTTATTTACTTGGCAGCAGAGCGTTTTAAACAGCAATGTGTGTTCTGATCTGGACCCTGGCCGGCTTCACTAGCCATGACTTGTGTCTTTACTTGGTTAAGCGTTTGGGGGGCAAAGAGGAGTTAGTGCTGAGATCGGTTGGGAAATCCAAAGAGGATAACATTTCTTCCACAGCGTTCTCATCAGAAGTAACGGCTTCTGGAGAAATTGGCAACAGTTGGCTTTCTTGAGCAGTTCCACAACTCTGAAGTGCGTGAAGAACCACAAGGTGATAGAGGCTCGTTTAAATTAAAGTTTGGAACCAACTTTCAAACTAATATGAAAATCCCATTCCAATCCAGACTTCTTGTGACGCCTCAGTCTGCTGATAAAAAGGACAGATATTTCCTGCCGACACCAAGATCTGACCATCAACATTGCTTCTTCTCCTCAGAGTAAATATTTTCAACTGTGTCTGTGACCCTTGGAAGGAATGAGTTTGACTCTTTGAGGGGGACTTAGAAGAAGAAGAGAAGAGTTTGGATTCATATCCCCCCTTTCTCTCCTGCAGGAGACTCAAAGGGGCTGACAATTTCCTTGCCCTTCCCCCCTCACAACAAACACCCTGTGAGGTAGGTGGGGCTGAGAGAACTCAGAAGAACTGTGACTAGCCCAAGGTCACCCAGCTGGCATGTGTGGGAGTGCCCAGGCTAATCTGAATTCCCCAGATAAGCCTCCACAACTCAAGCGGCAGAGCTGGGAATCAAACCCAGTTCCTCCAGATCAAAATGCGCCTGCTCTTAGCCATTGCTCTTAGCCACTACGCCACTTACTGCAGGTCATGTTTGGTTAGGCTGTGAGCCAGTGAAGTGAATTTTGGCAAGCGGATTAAGAACGCCCCCAAATTTGAGTGCAATAATTCCTCACTTCCTGTGACAATTAAAATCGCCTTTAAATATCTGTGTTCACTGAAACTCCACACGGAAAAATTTGGTATGAATCCATTTCAGCCGCACCACCGTTCTCAAAGATAGGGGTGAGTTTTCTCCCCAGGATTTTACCGTTCTGGAGGCTGGGATGTTTCTCCTGACTACCCATAGGTGAACTTTACATGTGCCAAATTTGATCATCCAAGCTTATGCAAGAAGCAGCTATTTATAAAAACATAACGTTGCTGGTGTTGTTTGCTTGGTTTTCGTCCAGTATTTCTCAGATGGGAAAATGTTAGACTTGTTTTGCATTCCACGAGCAGGTGACTCAACTACTTGAAATAGGAAAGGACCAACTTTTATCGGCGCATGATAGCTAGCTTGCCCTGACCTGGAATAGCTCAATTTTGTTAGATCTTAGTGTTGGAAGAGAAGGACTTTACACTGTTTCCTGCCTCGACCTACAGGACTTTACTAGATAGCCAGTGGCTAGGTAGGGACCTAGGAATTGACACCTTTACTCTATCATGCTGGCTCTATCCCTTTGATGTTAAACTGATACTCTCAGGGACTTCCTTCCTTTCGGCTTCTTCTCAGACTTCTCCAGCTTACTTTCACCATGCCTACAGGGAGGATGGGTGCTCCGAGCATCCATAAGAACATAAGAAGAACATAAGAACTACCCTGCTGGATCAGACCAGAGTGCATCTAGTCCAGCACTCTGCTACTCGCAGTGGCCCACCAGGTGCCTTTGGGAGCTCACATGCAGGACGTGAAAGCAATGGCCTTCTGCTGCTGCTGCTCCCGAGCACCTGGTCTGCTAAGGCATTTGCAATCTCAGATCAAGGAGGATCAAGATTGGGAGCCATAGATCGACTTCTCCTCCATCAATCTGTCCAAGCCCCTTTTAAAGCTATCCAGCTTAGTGGCCATCACCCCCTCCTGTGTCTGGGGGACAGCACTGTTGGCTGCCCAGTACACAGATCAGAAGATCAGACCCCCCATGCTGCGCCTAACGCTTTTGTTTACCTTGAACCAATTTTGTTAATAAAACGTTTTTTACCACACACAAATGTTTGTTGTATTTACAATTCCTCTCAAAAGGAAGGAGGGTATTAGCTACTTCCCTCAGGCAGCAAATCAGAAGCAGCTTGAGGGAACGTCACGCACACTGCATCATGGGTTCTGTAGTCTTAAACTTTCCATTCTTCTGGCTAAAGTCAGAAAGAAGTGCTTTGGGGAGTAAAGTTCATAATTTGGAAAGGGATACCTTCGTGTGGGGAGGTGATAGTATTTTGAGACTGGATGGAATTACTGGATGTCGTTCAAGTGGTGTAGTGGCTAAGAGCAGGTGCACCCTGATCTGGAAGAACCGAGTTTGATTCCCAGCTCTGCCGCTTGAGTTGTGGAGGCTTATCTGGGGAATTCAGATTAGCCTGGGCACTCCCACACACGCCAGCTGGGTGACCTTGGGCTAGTCACAGCTTTCCGGAGCTCTCTCAGCCCCACCTACCTCACAGGGTGTTTGTTGTGAGGGGGGAAGGGCAAGGAGATTGTCAGCCCCTTTGAGTCTCCTGCAGGAGAGAAAGGGGGGATATAAATCCAAACTCCTCCTCCTCCTCCTCCTCCTCCTCTTCTTCTTCTTCTTCTTCTTCTTCTTCTTCTTCTTCTTCTTCTTCTTCTTCTTCTTCAAGTGTTCCAGCGTCAAAATGACAGCAGATGTCATATTAACGAATAAGCTAAACCTCTGGTGAACTCCTAGGTGAAGATGTAACAGTTTCAATGAAAGCACCAAGGATTTTGTGATGGAGATCTTTGTCCTTGACGTAATTGGGACTGTGATTCAGTTGGAATTCAATCCACGTGTCGGCTTGGGCCTATTTTAATGGCAATCCTTTATATCATAACCTGGTATAACAGTTTCTAATAAAATGATGACCACGGGAAATATCCTGCAGGACTCAATCCCGTTGGGAAGGTGTTTTTTTCCTAAGACTCCAATGGAAATTAATATGAGTTCACTCAGCTTCGTTTCATGAGACCATTCTGCGGCACTCGCCACAGAACTCAAGAGATTCGCAAGACAGAACTATTCTGCCAGGCCAATATTGAGGACAGCTATGGGAGTTTTATTGTCCATCTTGCCTGCTGTCGCTCCCTTTCCTTCCCCCTCCCTTTTCATTTTTCCCATTACTGGAACTGAAAAGAGGATCCCAAGTACCGTTCCGCCCTCGACACACCAACTTGGGGAGTTTTAAATTGTTTAGATTGTTTTCAGTTTCATATATTGTATTTATTCTCTTCTAATTGTATTTTATTTCAGTTGTTAGCTGGTCTGAGCCCACCTGCCAGGGAGAGCGGGATATGAAACTGGTGCACCGGTGTGGTGTAGTTGTTAAAAGCTGTGGACTCGACTCTGGAGAACTGTTTGATTCCCCGCTCCTCCACATGAGTGGCGGACTCTAATCTGGTGAGCTGGGGTTGTTTCTCCACTCCTCCACATGAAGCTTGCTGGGTGCTTGGGCTTGTCACAGTCCTCTCTGAACTCTCTCAGCCCCACCTGCCTCACAAGGTGCCTTCTGTAGAGAGGAGAAGGGAAGGAGTTTGCAAGCCACTTTGAGACTCTTTACAGGAGAGAAAGCCAGGGTGTCAATCCAAACTCTTCTTCCTCTTCGAAATAATAATAATAATAATAATAATAATAATAATAATAATAATAATAATAATAATAATAATAATAATAATGACGACGACGACGACGACGACAACGATGATGATGATGATCATCATCATCATCATCATCATTGGCCAGTGCATGCTTCTTGAGCTTCAGTGTCTATGGCACAAACCACTTGAGGTCGTCCCAGTAGTAATCGGCACGCTGGGCGCCATCCCAAAAACACTAGGGCAGCACTTGAAACATCTTCGAATTGACAACATTAACATCTGTCAAATTCAGAAGGCAGCCCTGCTGGGATGCCGATACATTACAACTTCCTAGGCCTGTGGGTGAGGCTCGAATTGTAATGAAGGCCAACAACCAGCCAAAGATCTGGCAGCTGTGAAATCTACCACCGCCGCCGCTGCCGCCGCCGCCGCCACCACCACCATCATCATCATCATCATCATCATCACCATCTTAATGTGGATCATTGATATTGCAATACCCAACGACAGCAGGGTCAACGAAAAACAACATGAAAAGATAGCGAAATACCTGAATCTAAAGATCGAGATCCAGCGTCTTTGGCCCAAACCAGCAGCAGTGTTGCCAGTGGTCATCGGCGCACTGGGTGCTGTCCCAAAAGACCTGGGGCAGCACTTGAAACAAATTAACATCTACAAAATCAACATCTGTCAACTTCAAAAAGCCGCGCTGCTGGGCTCCGCAAACATCCTTCGCCGATATGTCACAACATCCTAGGCCCCTGGCTGGGGCTCGATGGTGACGTAGACCAACACCGACAGTGACACCTGGCTGCCGTGTATTTTGTATAACAACAACAACAACAACAACAACCATAACAACAACAACAACAACAACAACAACACAGTGATTTGAAAATCGAGCTTCAGTGTCTATGGCACAAACCAGCTGAGGTCATCCCAGTGGTAATCGGCACACTGGGCGCCATCCCAAAAACACTAGGCCAGCACTTGAAACATCTTCGAATTGACAAAATTAACACCTGTCAACTTCAGAAGGCAGCCCTGCTGGGATCCGCACGAATGCTACGCCGATACATTACAACTTCCTAGGCCTCTGAGTGAGGCTCGAATTGTAATGAAGGCCAACAACCAGCTAAAGATCTGGCAGCTGTGAAATCTACAATAATAATAATGCCTATTGCAAACCCTATGGTGCTGATTTTGGTAGACATCTAACCTCCCAGAACTTGGGTGGGTATTATTATCAGAAAGGGTTATGAGAACATGGACCAAAATATACTGTCAAATGTATGCTAAGCAGTCCCATTTGAAACAAATGGGAAGACCGTGAAAGAACTACCCAATGGACTGTGCGCCCAGAGCCTTTTAGCCCACTCCTCTGCAAAGTTATGCCAGTCTGAGCCCGTCGATTTCATTAGTGTCGGAATGGAGTAACTCTGCATAGGACTCCACAGTTAATAATGCATTTTGCCGCAGGAATGGGACTCCGCCCCACATCAAAAGGCCTGCGTTACATTCGATTATCCGAAAGTGTTTCCGTCACAATAGGAAGAAAAGGTAATACTCCAAATATCTCACCTTGTCAAGAGAAAGTGTTTTGTTTTTAAAAAATTAGCAATGTCTAACATGCCCGGGGCCAGTAGTCTACTATCTGTTATCCCAAGAGCCGGGATTAGAGAAAGATGATCGCATAATAATAAATGAACAAATCGCTGCAAAATCTGGCTTCCAGATGCGGGTTTTCTGCTTCCGAGCCTGCAGATCTAGAGAGGCTGGGCATCCTTGGATATCCGCGTGCTCCTCGACACGAATTTGGACAAAGCTCTCCCACGCACCGACTTAGCTTCCCGCCTTGTTTTGCATATTAATTAAAGAGGGTTATTTATCCAGTTAAATAATTCATGGTGACATTTCGGAATCATTTCCAGACTCCTGAAACAAATATATTTTTCTCCCCCCGAAAAGAACCGTCTCCTTGCGTCTTTTGCTGCTAGAGTGATGGGCTGTAATGATGCATGTAAACGATGTTAAAATATAACCCTGCCCCCCGCCTGATCTACTCCCGTTCAGGATGAGATTTGTCCGTACCCATCACCAGCGGGAAATTTTGATAGGAAGAGTTTATCCCCATCCCGCCAACCGATAAAGTTCACCAGTTGCTCTGCCTGCAGGAACAAAGGTTTTAGCCCGGGGGTTCCCAACTTCTCGAGCTGACAGGCCCCTTTGAAATTCTGACATTTTGAGATGGTGGGAACAGTCTCAAGATGTCTGCCATAAAATGGCTGTGGCAAGAGGTGGAGCCGGCTGCAAAATGGTCGCCCCATTACATCTATAAAATTATGCATGGGGTAGAAAATGTGGACAGAGAGAAATTGTTCTCTCTTTCTCACAATACTAGAACCAGGGGGCATCCATTGAAAATGCGGGGGGGGGGGGGAAGAATTAGGACTAATCAAAGGAAACACTTCTTCATGCAACGTGTGATTGGTGTTTGGAATATGCTGCCATAGGAGGGGGTGATGGCCACTCACCTGGATAGCTTTAAAAGGGGCTTGGACAGATTTATGGAGGAGAAGTTGATCTATGGCTACCAATCATGATCCTTCTTGATCTGAGCTTGCAAATGTCTTAGTAGACCAGGTGCTCGGGAGCAGCAGCAGCAGAAGGCCATTGCTTTCACCTCCTGCATGTGAGCTCCCAAAGGCACCTGGTGGGCCACTGCGAGTAGCAGAGAGCTGGACTAGATGGACTCTGGTCTATCCAGCAGGCTTGTTCTTATGTTCTTATGTACAATGGCCACGTTTACCACCTAGTGACAACCAATGACATGAATGGCTGATAATATCATGAAATGATGGCAGAACTCAACCACTTCTGACGGCTGGGATGGAGGCATTGCACGTGTTGTGGCTCTCCCCGATATAAACCTTTTCTAAACACAGAAAACAAGACTCTGGGAACAAAGGTTCTAGTCCAGGGGTCCCCAACTTCTTGAGCTGACGGGCCCCTTTGAAATTCTGACACAGAGGAGTGGGAACAGTCTCAAAATGCTGTATCTATGGGGTTTAAAAGATGTTAATTCACACCTAGAAACACTTCGACAACAAAAGAGAATTAAGGAGATTACAAATATAGATAGGTACGTTTATTGTAGGGACTTCCAACTCCGTCTGCATTGTGTATTAGTTGTCAATGAGTATAGCTCTTGGTCCTTAGCAATATAAACAGAGTTATACCTTTATAAACAGTACAAAGCTGATAAACGATCACAGTTTTCTCTATCAGTTCTGAATGCTAAGAGTTCATTATTCTTCAAAACCACTAATCAAATGCTAGCCTGTTGTAGTCTGATCTCAGAGATTATCAGGATAGGTCATGGTTGGCACTTGGATGGGAGACCACCAAGAAAATCCAGAGCTGCTCTGCAGAGGCAGACGATGGCAAACCACCTCTGAGCAAACCACCTCTGAACATCTCTCGCCTAGAAAACCCCATGGGTTGCCACAAGCCACTTGCAACTTGATGGCCGAATGGGTAGAAAATGTTGACAGAGAGAAATTTTTCTCTCTTTCTCACAATACTAGAACCAGGGGGCATCCATTGAAAATGCGGGGGGGAAGAATTAGGACTAATCAAAGGAAACACTTCTTCATGCAAGGTGTGATTGGTGTTTGGAATATGCTGCCGCAGGAGGTGGTGATGGCCACTCACCTGGATAGCTTTAAAAGGGGCTTGGACAGATTTATGGAGGAGAAGTCGATCTATGGCTACCAATCTTGATCCTCCTTGATCTGAGATTGCAAATGCCTTAGCAGACCAGGTGCTCGGGAGCAACAGCAGCAGAAGGCCATTGCTTTCACCTCCTGCATGTGAGCTCCCAAAGGCACCTGGTGGGCCACTGGGAGTAGCAGAGAGCTGGACTAGATGGACTCTGGTCTGATCCAGCTGGCTTGTTCTTATGTTCTTATCCATCACCACGATGTCCTAGCGTAGTCCCACCATCAGATTTCAGAAGCTAAGCAGGTTTGGCCCCGTTTGCTTCTTGGATGGGAGACCACCGAGGAAGTTCAGGGTCACCACACAGAGGCAGCCAATGTTTGACTGTCGTCTTGGAAACCCTACGGGGGTGCCATGAGCCAGCTGCGATTTGATGGCAATAAGGAAGAACTGCAGGGCTGCTCATCAGGAGCAGAAATGAAATACCCTTTGCAAAGAAATCCATGCAAATGTAATCATTTTGCATAATTTAGGCCGATCGTCTAATTCAGCCTTGATTGGCACAGAATTCCTTCACAGCAACACTGAAGCAGTTTGTTGCTCAAGAAAGCAGTGGACTCGTCAGAGCTCAGACGCTAAGCAGGTTAGACCCTGGCTAGTATATGCAGAAGAAAAAGAAGAAGAGTTTGGATTTATACCCCATCTTTCTCTCCTGTGAGGAGACTCAAAGGGGCTTACCAGGGGCATAGCAAGGCAAACTGGAGCCCTGGGCAAAACCTGAGTTGGATGCCCCCCCTCCCCATGGGCGGCCACCCCACCACGACCCAAAAATTCTTTTTGCACCAGGTCATTGGTGCCTGTAGGGGGTGAATTTTTAGACATATCACCACCAAAATTTCAGCGTGTCATCAGGAGACTGTCCTTATGCAGCCCCCCAAGTTTGGTGCAGTTTGGTTCAGTGGAGACAAAGTTATGTACCCAACAATAACAACAACAACCTTTATTAGGCATTTAAAATAGGTTCTAGAGCATTACCAGACATTTATGATGTACAAATCAGGAGTACATTCAAAACGCAGACAGAAAGACTGTATATAGCAGTATACATGAGTTATGGACCCTCAAAAGGGTAGCCCCCATCTCCTTAGCTCCCATTGGAAAGAATGGGGGGATGGGGGCACCCCCTTTGAGGGTCCATAACTTTGGCCCCCCTGAACCAAACTGCACCAAGCCTGGGGGGTATCATTAGGGCAGTCTCCTGATGAGACCCTGAAAGCTTTGAGACTGTGCCTTCAGAAATGTGCCCCCCGCAGCCTGCAACCCCCATTGACAGCAATGCAGAAAACTCAGTGCAGAACAAAGATTCTTGGGCAAATTTCTGGGATGTTCCTGCAGGGACGTGCATTTTTGGACGTATCAGCACCAAAATTTCAGGGCAGATCTGGAGACTGCATTTTTTGTGCCCCCCCCCCACAAGGTGATGCCCTGGGCAGCTGCCCACCTTGCCCAATGGGCATTACGTCCCTGGGGCTTACAAGCTCCTTTCCCTTCCTCTCCCCGCAACAGACACCTTGTGGGGCTGAGAGAACTCCGAAGAACTGTGACTAGCCCAGGGTCCCCCAGCAGGAATGTAGGAGAGCGGAATCAAATTGGGGATCATTAGAAAAGGAATTGATAATAAAACTGCAAAGATTGTCATGCCCTTATATAAAGCAGTGGTGCGACCGCACTTGGAGTACTGTGTCCAGTTCTGGTCGCCGCATCTCAAAAAGGATATTGAGGAGATAGAAAAAGTGCAGAGAAGGGCAACAAGGATGATTGAGGGACTGGAGCACCTTCCCTATGAGGAGAGGCTGCAACGTTTGGGACTCTTTAGTTTGGAGAGGAGGCAGCTGAGGGGGGATATGATTGAAGTCTACAAAATTATGCATGGGGTAGAAAATGTTGACAGAGAGAAATTGTTCTCTCTTTCTCACAATACTAGAACCAGGGGGCATTCATTGAAAATGCTGGGGGGAAGAATGAGGACTAATAAAAGGAAACACTTCTTCACGCAACGTGTGATTGGTGTTTGGAATATGCTGCCACAGGAGGTGGTGATGGCCACTCACCTGGATAGCTTTAAAAGGGGCTTGGACAGATTTATGGAGGAGAAGTCGATTTATGGCTACCAATCTTGATCCTCCTTGATCTGAGATTGCAAATGCCTTAACAGACCAGGTGATCGGGAGCAACAGCCGCAGAAGGCCATTGTGTTCACATCCTACATGTGAGCTCCCGAAGGCACCTGGTGGGCCACTGCGAGTAGCAGAGAGCTGGACTAGATGGACTTTGGTCTGATCCAGCTGGCTTGTTCTTATGTTCTTATGTTCAAACCTAGTTCTCCAGATTAAAATCCATCTGCTCCTAACCACTACACCACGTCAAAAAGAATCTTTAGTGCATTCCCTTTTTTGTTGCCCCAAAAGGCCCCCATAAGAAGTAAACGTTTGAATCAAGCGTTGTCAAAATGTGAGGGGTTATCCGACGATCAAATTTTTTTTCTTTTCTTTTAAACCACGCCAATGAAGCTTTCTGTGAACTGGTAGCCAAATTGCTCCTAGATGTAATTAACGCTTCGGTGTGAAATGTGAGTATGTAACTGTGAAGAATCGGTGAGTCTGATGGCTTTTATATATAATTATACATTTGGGGCTGCGATTTTGTAATTTGTATATGCCAATATGCCATGTATATGCATGCACTACACCACGCTCGGTGGTAGACCACCAAGGAAGTCCAGGGTCACACTGCAAAGGCAGCCGGTGGGAAACCACCTCAAAATGTCTGTTGCCATTCAAAAGCCTACAGGGTCACCACGAATAAGCTGTGCCTTGATGGTTAAAAAAAACATGATGATGATGATGAAACCTTTAATGGCATATATATATATAAATTATACAATGGAAATTAAAATTGGCTGGTAAAAAAGTTAAAAAAAAAAACAAGCATCATGAGAGCTGAAATATTAAGCCACTGAATTGGGATTGAGTCTGCTAAGCATTTGGGAACGTTCCGTGATGACAACACACAAGAATCTAGCAGTTTGTTCGATGGTAACAGTTGAGTTGCTGTCTAGCAAGGACAAAGTTTTGACAGCATCTGTCGTGTTGCCTAGATCAGCTAAGAGAGGCTTAAGTAGTCTTTCCCGCTCTGCAGCATATAGAGGGCAATATAATAGAACATGGTGGACGGTTTCTTCAAGACCAGGATTGCAGGTGCAAGATCTATCAGAGGATGGAAGATGGTGCTCTCTGTTATATCGTCTGGTAGAAGGAAGAACATTGCATCTGACTAAGGTGACGGCGCGTCTCAGAGTGGGCTCATGTAGGAGATGTAGATAGTGAGCAGGAGTGGGAAAACGAGGCAAAATATGCCGATGGATTGGAGAGCAGGTTTGATTTGCTTGCACCATCAGTTTCCGGTAGTCCTGCTCAAAGAGTCTTTGCTTTATGAGACGGTATATCTCATTAGCAGTCCACTGGGCCTTTGGAGAGACCGGCCGCTGAGGGTGCCCCTGCTCTTTCCTCTTTACCCCCATGGGCCCTAATACCATCAGGACCCATTATTTCACATTTGGAGGGTTTCGTAAGGGCGCGGGCGATGTTTTAAGATATTACTGTTGTTTTAATTATATGTATGTTTTTAGCTGATGTTTTATCTGTACACCGCCCTGAGCCCTTCGGGGATAGGGCGGTATACTAAATTTAATTAATAATAATAATAGTACTACTACTACTACTACTACTACTAGTAGTAGTAGTAGTAATAATAATAATAATAATAATAATAATAATAAGAAGAAGAAGAAGAAGAAGAAGAAGAAGAAGAAGAAGAAGAAGAAGAAGAAGAAGAAGAAGAAGAAGAAGAAGAAGAAGAAGAAGAAGAAGAAGAAGAAGAAGAAGAAGAAGAAGATCATCATCATCAAGGGACACAGCTAGGTCTTAAAAAAAACATTCCAACATAGCCTGACCAAGTCGAATCTCTGTGTTTCAAAACCTGCCCATGACAGGCCGTTTGCCACGGGGGCCGCCACGCTCCGTTTTGATCTTAATCATTCTAATGGGGTCTTTAGAATCTTGGCCTCTGCTAATGACCCAGCCGGGTCAGATCAAATGGGGAAACGGCCCCCGCCGCTCTGGAAATGCTTTTATTGCACAAAGGCAAGACGGAAAGGACACGGGCAGAGGTCAGGGGAACAAGAGGGACCACGGCATAAATAGTTGTTAGGTTTGCTGGAAGCTATCAGCTGGGGCAAGGCACGTTAACGGTGTGTGTGAGATCAGGAAATGTGGGTAAGCGGAGAGGATGCAGTAGAGCCGGAAGGGTTTAGAACTAGTGGAAGAGCTGGCGGCTGGCGGGCCTGCTAATCAGCCGCACAAACCACGGCAGGTGAAACCAGTGAACTGTAGTTTTGCACAAAGACCTGGTCTCGTAACCACCTCTCCACATCCATCAGCGGCGACGCTTTCAAACCAGAGTCTGAAGGGAAGGAGGCAAAGAGGTAGCTTGACAGCAATTGAGTCATTGGCTCACATCAAGAAACCTCCCGTCTGGAGGTCCCAGGTCTTAGAGCTGGTGTGGTGTAGTGGTTAAGGGCAAGTGGATTCTAATCTGGAGAACCGGGTTTGATTCCCCACTCCTCCACCTGAGTGGCAGAGACTTATCTGGTGAACCAGACATGTTTCTGCACTCCTGCATTCCTGCTAGGTGACTTGGGCTAGTCACAGTTCTCTCAGGATACTCTTAGCCCTACGTACCTCTCAAGGTGTCTGTTGTGTGGAGAGGAGGGGAAAGGACCTTGTAAGCCACCTTGAGTCTCCTTACAGGAAAAAAAGCTGGGATATAACTACAAACTACCACCACCACCACCACCACCACCACCACCACCACCACCTCCTCCTCCTCCTCCTCTTCTTCTTCTTCTTCTTCTTCTTCTTCTTCTTCTTCTTCTTCTTCTTCTTCTTCTTCTTCTTCTTCTTCTTCTTCTTCTTCTTCTTCTTCTTCTTCTTCTTCTTTGGCATCAGTCAAGAGACCGATGCGCCGTCAGCCCATCCCGAACAAGATACAAGACAGGCTCAACAATTTCAAGAAGAATAAGTCAAAAGCAACTGGCAGAGCTGGAAAAAGGATTCCTTCTGCTTCTAGAATTGTAAACTCCCAGGATCGTGACCTCTGAGTTGGGAAATTCCTTGAGGTGGAACCTGGGGAAGGGAGAATTTGAGGCGGAGAGGGACCGTACCCTACAGAAACATCTCTCCAAAGGAGCCATCTTCTCCAAGGAAACTGATCTCTGTCATTTGAAAATCACCTGTGATTCTGGAAGATCTCCGGGCCCACCTGGCGATTGACAGCCCTATCTCCGCCATTTCCAGGGTGAATTTGGAATGAATCCCACAGTCTATTTTGTTCATTTAAAATATTCTTATCAGAAACAAAATTATAACAAAATATAATGACAATCGTGGCCAGCCAACAGATAAATATTGATAAAAGGGTTTGAAATATTTAAAAATATGTTTATGCACAATTGTTGTCTATATGCCATGCATTGAAATGTTTTTTTAAATATTTTTTTATTTTTCTCACACATAAAACAAGCAAATAAAACGTACAAACATAAGAAAACAAATTAATTACACATATATTGACTTCTAGGTATCTCATCATTGATTACAAGTTAACTCTATTTTCATGTATATAATTAAGACATTAATTCAATTATTATTTCTTAAGTGCGTCCCAGTGTTTACAATCTGCTGTTTTCTTTGGATTTGGAACCCTGCCACTACCTCTGCATTTGGATAGATAGATAGATAGATAGATGGATGGATGGATGGATGGATGGATGGATGGATGGATGGATGGATGGATGGATGGATGGATGGATGGATGGATGGATGGATGGATGGATGGATGGATGGATGGATGGATGGATGGATGGATGGATGGATGGATGGATGGATGGATGGATGGATGGATGGATGGATGGATGGATGGATGGATGGATGGATGGATGGATGGATAAGAAAAAGACACCCCCTTGCTGTTGACACTACACTGAAACGTTGATAAGGTTGTAAAGTCCTCAGCCGATTGGCCTACTGGAGGATTGTCTACTCTTTGGAGTCCCACTTCTGAAGGCATGTGGATCTAGATGGAAGGTAGAACCAGCTAATCTGTTTTTCCACTTCAGGCATTTGTCACTGGCAAGGCAAGAGTTGATGTGGGAAATCCAGCTTTCAGGACCATGGCTAGCTCATGTCGCCGGCTGGGTGAGGCAAGCTCTAGGACTGGCCGCAAAAGGGAGTTGAAGAGGCTCCTCGGAGAAGTGTCCCCTGTCTTGTCTCCTTGACGAAGACCAGGATGTGGTTGGTGGCAGAAACAAGCCTTTTGAAACTGGAATGTTGCAGTTCTCAGGATCCACCAGGGTAGAGCCAGCGTGGCGTCATGGTTAAGAGCAGGTGCACTCTAATCTGGAGAACCGGGTTTGATTCCCCACTCCTCCACCTGAGTGGCAGAGGCTTATCTGGTGAACCAGATGTGTTTCCGCACTCCTACATTCCTGCTGGGTGACCTTGGGCTAGTCCCAGTTCTCTCTGAACTCTCTCAGCCCCACCTACCCCACAAGGAGTCTGTTGTGGGGAGAGGAAGGGAAAGGAGCTTGTAAGCCACCTTGAGTCTCCTTACAGGAGAGAAAGGTGGGGAATAAATCCAAGCTCTTCTTGTTATTGTTGTAAGGTCTTCTTAGTGCCCCAATTACTTTACAGCTACCTATCAGTAATCCACATCTCTGCGGAGAAGAAAGGCCTATTCCCAGCAACAGTGGGAAGAGCATTCTAGTTCTTTCATGCTTTTCACATTTTTCTGACATTGACCAGAGCTCAGGATCTCTACATTGTTTTTCTGCTTTTCCTTGGTTCAGGAGGTGCTGCCAAGTGGGTATTTGAAGGGGGGTAACTGGCAGGTGTCTTTTAAGGGGGGGCAGGGGAGATTTGGGGGGGGTCTGTTATTTTATTCTGGTTTTAATTGCAAATTTTTAAGTGTTGTTGTAAGCTGCCTGGAACTGCAAGGGACGGCATAAATAATATAATAAATGGCAACAACAATAATAATCAACATTGTCATCAACACCATTATTATATCATTATCATGATTGTGTTTGATATCAAAGCTGCCAGATCTTTAGCTGGTTGTTGGCCTTTCATTACAATCTGAGCCTCACCCAGAGGCCTAGGAAGTTGTAATGCACCAGCGTGGTATTCGTGCAGATCCCAGCCGGGCTCCTTTCTCAATCTGACAGATGTTGATTTTGTCGATTTGAAGATGTTTCAAGTGCCGCTGTGGTGTTTTTGGAATGGTGCCCAGGGTGCCGAATACCACTGGGACGACCTCAGCTGGTTTGTGCCATAGACGCTGAAGCTCAATGTTCAAATTGTGGTATTTAGTGACCTTCTCACGTTCTTTTTCAATGACTCTGCTGTCACCAGATACCACTATGTCAATTATGGTCACTTTCTTGTCCTCGATCACGGTGATGTCTGATGCAACGTGTGATTGGTGTTTGGAATATGCTGCCACAGGAGGTGGTGATGGCCACTAACATGGATAGCTTTAAAAAGGGCTTGGACAGATTTATGGAGGAGAAGTCGATCTATGGCTACCAATCTTGATCCTCCTTGATCTCAGATTACAAATGCTTGAGCAGACCAGGTGCTCGGGAGCAGCAGCAGCAGAAGGCCATTGCTTTCACCTCCTGCACGTGAGCTCCCAAAGGCACCTGGTGGGCCACTGCGAGTAGCAGAGTGCTGGACTAGATGGACTCTGGTCTGATCCAGCAGGCTAGTTCTTATGTTCTTATGTTCTTATGTATTATGTGCCAGCACTTAGTCTATTTGGATTCAAAAGTCCCACGAGATCTTGACCTTCTCATTTTCCATGATTTTCTCCGGGCAATGTTCCCATTAGTTTTTAGCTGTCCGAATGTTGTAATTCTTGCATAAATCCCATTGGGTCATCTTGGCCGCTGAGTTGTGCCTCTGTCTGTACTCAGTCTTGGCGATCTTTTTGCAGCAGCTGAGTACATGATCTATAGTTTCGTCAGCTTCCTTGCACAATCTGTCGCTGTTGTCATTATCTCTTAGTTTAGTTCCCAGCACTACCCCTGCTTTACCTACCTAGGAGCAGCAGTGGTGTAGGAAGTTAAGAGCTCGTGTATCTAATCTGGAGGAACCGGGTTTGATTCCCAGCTCTGCCGCCTGAGCTGTGGAGGCTTATCTGGGGAATTCAGAGTAGCCTGTACACTCCCACACACGCCAGCTGGGTGACCTTGGGCTAGTCACAGCTTCTCAGAGCTCCCTCAGCCCCAGCCACCTCACAGGGTGTTTGTTGTGGGGGGGGAAGGGCAAGGAGATTGTCAGCCCCTTTGAGTCTCCTGCAGGAGAGAAAGGGGAGATATGAATCCAAAACCCTTCTTCTTCTTCTTCTTCTTCTTCTTCTTCTTCTTCTTCTTCTTCTTCTTCTTCTTCTTCTTCTTCTTCTTCTTCTTCTTCTTCTTCTTCTTCTTCTTCTTCTTCTTCTTCTTCTTCTTCTTCTTCTTCTTCTTCTTCTTCTTCTTCTTCTTCTTCTTCAACAGGCAGAGGTCTAAGCAGTGGTCCTTGGTTCTCATATCACTTTGGACTTCGTGGGTACTTATCCAGTGTTCTTCATTCAGATTGGCGCTTGCTCTCTAGATCAGGAGTCTGCAACCTGCGGCTCTCCAGATGTGCGTGGACTACAAACCCCATCAGCCCCTGCCAGCATGGCCAATTGGATCCGCTGCCCGCAAACCAGACACTTTACCTTGTGAGCCACACCCACTCCCCATAGCAGATCCCTGCGGTCATCTTTGCTGACGTTTTGGGGAACAAATAACCAGGTCATACCCCCCTTCCACGAATTTTAACCCTATGTCAGTGATGGCGAACCTATGGCACAGGTGCCAGAGGTGGCACTCGGATCCCTCTCTTTGGGCACGCGCACACAGAGTTTGTCATGTGCGGGGGCGGAAAATCGCACCCACCCACCCACACATATCTATGCTGGCCTGGGCCACTGAGCACGACATGCAAAGAGGACTCGGCTGGCGGGCCTGGTGCCTGTGCTCCGGGTGGTTGCTGCCCGGGGCGGGGGGGGGTGGGGGCAGAGGAGGCAGAGATGCTAGAGAGGCACAGAGCGGTGTGCGCGGGACTTGCTGGAGGCTAGAGCAGGCTGGCCCCTGCTCGAGCGGGTGGGGCGGAGGAAGAAGGAGCCAACCGGCTTTTTCTAAACCAAAACCTCAGCATTCAGGTTAAACTGCCGGGTTGGCGCTTGACGATAAATAAGTGGGGTTGGGGTTGCCATTTGGGCACTCGGTCTCAAAAAGGTTCGCCATCGCTGCCCTATGTGACCAACAAGGTAGCGACAATCTTGAGCGTGATGGGATCTTGGAGTTCTGATTCGTAGGGAAATGTTAGCATTCTCAGCCGGTTGGAGACAGACGCCCGAATCTCCCCGCCTCCCCCCCTTGCGCAGGCAGCCCATTTGCTCTCTGAACAGCTTTATTTGTATTCAGACACATTGTTGAGTTTCTCTCGCTCTCTCTCTTTAAAAAAAACCTCCATCTCTGAGCTGTAGTGGTGACTGACTTCTGCAGAAGCCAGCTTTTTTTGGGGGGGGGGGAGAAATCTCTGTTTTGCTCAGAAGCTCGCGCTGAAGCAAAGAGAAGCTGCGCCTGCTGGGTTATCCTTGCTGGCAGCATCCCCAAAACGTGCCCTGGGAACCAAACCCCTCCATGCCTGGCTGTCCCTCCACGCACTTGGCTTTCCGGCTCCCCACCCCGCCCAGCTTGATAAAGCAAGACAGACATACAGCGGGGCCGGCCAGCCAGCCAGCCTTGGGATGCTGAGAGTGGTTTCCATGGCAACAGGCAGCGCATCGAAAAGCGCGAGGAACTTTCATCGGCGGGTCCATGTGACCAGACAGCTCGGATGGCAGGAGGAGAGCAAACTCAGATCTGCCCGGATCTGCTCCTGGTTGGGCCCCCTCTGTGGCTTTCCGGCCCATGTCTCTGCAATGTCACAAGGACACAAAGATGCATACATTGCATGTGCATGTGTAAACAGGCACACTTATCTGGGATTTTCCACTCAGCGCACACGCGCGCACACACACACACACAATCTTCAAATACGAACGCCCACAACTGAACTGTTGGCCTATCAAGGTCAACAGGTCTACATTGCCTGGCACATTTCGGGTGGGGTTCTTGTGTATTTTTCCAATTCCGTCTCTCTGTCTATCTACCTAGTTCATTTTATCCTTTCCCTGAAGACCTTGGGAACAGGACTGGAACCCCACTGGCGTAATGCCCATTGGGCAAGGTGGGCAGCTGCCCAGGGCATCACCTTGTGGGGGGCATCAAAATGCTGGGTTCGTTTTTGGGTATTTTTAGTAGTCTTCCATTTTCGGCCTGCAGGGGGCGCAGTTCTTAGGCTAGCGGCACCAAAATTTCAGCGTATCATCAGGAGACTGTCCTTATGCTACCCCCCAAGTTTGGTGAGGTTTGGTTCAGGGAGTCCAAAGTTATGGACTCCCAAAGGGGGTGCCCCTATCCACCATTGTTTCCAATGGGAGCTAATATGAGATGGGGGCTACAGTTTTGAGGGTCCATAACTTTGGCCCCCCTGAACCAAACTGCACCACACTTGGGGGGTACCATTAGGGCAGTCTCCTGATGAGACCCTGAAAGCTTTGAGACTGTGCCTTCAGAAATGTGCCCCCCCACAGCCTGCAATCCCCATTGACAGCAATGCAGAAAACTCAATGCAGAACAAAGATTCTTGGGCAAATTTCTAGGATGTTCCTGCAGGGGGTGCACTTTTGGATGTATCGGCACCAAAATTTCAGGGTATCATCTGGAGATGGTGGCACCCCCCAAGTTTGGTGCAGTTTGTTCAGGGGGGCCAAAGTTATGGACCCTCAAAACTGTAGCCCCCAATCTCCTATTAGCTCCTATTGGAAACAATGGGGAATGGGGTACCCCTTTGGGAGTCCATAACTTTCGACTCCTTGAACCAAACCTCACCAAACCTGGGGGTAGCATAAGGACAGTCTCCTGATGATATGCTGAAATGTTGGTGCTGATATGTCTAAAAATGCACCCCCTGCAGGCACCAATGTCCTGGTGCAAAAAAAATTTGGTCGTGGTGGAGTGGCCGCCCGGGGGGTGGGGGCATCCAACTCAGGTTTTGCCCAGGGCTACAGTTTGCCCAGGGCTGCCTCGTTACGCCCCTGTGGAACCCAGACCTCCACGGTCATAATATGACACTCCTTTTCGAGACCGAGCGCTCAAATTGCAACCCAAAACCCGTTTATTCATCGCAAAGTGCCAACATGGCAATCTAACCTGAATACTGAGGTTTTTTTACAGGGGTAGGGAACCTGCGGCTCAAGAGCCGCATGCGGCTCTTCTGCCCTTGCTGTAATCACGAGGCGAGGCCTTAATATCCTTACCCACCCTGCAGGCGGCAGAAGCGGAGCGCACCAATACCCCATGGTGGATGGGCCTACCTGGAGAGTCAGTGGGCATCCCGCGTCTTCTCAGAATGAGATAAAGGTTAAAAAACCTATATATGAGTATTTATCTTTATTTTAAAATGTCAAAATTATTTAAAACCAGAGTGTTTTCTTTCCCGTGGAAACTGGTCAAATGCTCTTTGAATTAATTAAAGGTTCCCTACCTAGTTTTAGAAAAAATGGTTGGCTCCGAGGCGCGCGTTACTCAGGAGTAAGCTTGGTAGTAGTCGGTGGCTTGGCTTTTGAAGCAACCGTGCAACTCTTCCAACGGGTGAATCACGACCCTAGGAGGGTTTGCTCAGAAGCAAGCCCCATTGCCAGCAACCGAGCTTACTCCCAAGTAAAGGATCGCGCTTAAGTTCTTCGAATAAAAATCAGTGGGGTTTAACAGTGCTTAACAGGGTTACCTACACGGCTTCCCCAAAACTAGGTCTTAGGTGTGTGGGGGGGTGGGGGGGCGACTCTGTGCGTGCCCACAGAGAGGACAGAGTGCCACCTCTGGCACCCGTGCCATAGGTTCGCCACCACTGCTCTAGCCACTACACCAGCTTGGTTGTGTTAACAGATATCATTAAACTGTATGTAGAGATCCTCTTTAGTAAAGTTGGCCGTCCTGGTTAGTACTTGGATGGGAGACCACCAAGGAAGTCCTGAGTCACCGCATAGAGGCAAGCAATGGCAAACCACCTTTTCCCTAGACCTGGCTAGCCTAGGCTGGTCCGAAGTCATCAGATCTCAGAAGCCAAGAAGAGTCAACCCTGGTTAGTATTTGAATGGGAGACCAACAAGAAAGCTCAGAGTGACTATGGAGAGGCAGTCAATGGCCAACCACCTCTGTCCATCTCTTGCCTTAGAAACTCTATGGGGCCACCATGTCTCAGGTTATTATTAAACAAGACAATTGAGGGCACTTTCCACCACCAGCAGCAATTTTCTTGGAAAGCCAGGGTGATGTAGTAGTTAACAGTGGTGGACTGATCTGGAGAACTAGGTTTGATTCCCCATCCCTCCACATGAAGCCTGCTGGGTGACCTTGGGTTAGTCACAGTTCTTTGTGAATTGTCTCAGCCCCACCTGCCTCACCAGGTGTCTGCTGGAGGAAGGGAAGAAATTTGTAAGCTGCTTTGAGACCCCGTAAAGGTAGGGAAAAAGTGAGATATAAATCCAAATAAGTCCTCCTCCTGCTGCTGCTGCTGCTGCTGCTGCTGCTGCTTCTTCTTCTTCTTCTTCTTCTTCTTCTTCTTCTTCTTCTTCTTCTTCTTCTTCTTCTTCTTCTTCTTCTTCCCAACTTCTTGCTTTAACTTCTTTGCTTTTTGGCTGTGGCCAGCTGTAGCTATTTATTTATTTGTCTTCTTAATTCTTCTTCTTCTTCTTGCTGCTTCTTCTTGCTTCAACTAACTCTCTTCTTCTTCCCTTCTTCCTCCTCCTCCTCCTCCTCCTCCTCCTTCTCATAACCATCCTCCTCACTCCTCCTTCTTTCCCATTCCTCCTCCTTCTTCTCTTCTTCTCTTCTCTTTCTTCTCTTCTTACTTCTTGCTATAACATCGCTCACTGCCTCCATCCTATTAGCTCCTTCTCTTTCTCCTCCTCTCTCTCCCTCCTTCTTCTTCTCCTCCTTCTCGTTCTCCTTCGCCTTCTCCTCTCCTCCACTCACTCCCTCCTCCTCCTCCCTCCCACTTCTTCATCCATCCTCCTCCTTCCTTCTTCTTCTCATTCTCCTCCTTCTCCCTCCTTCCTCCTATTCTTCTCCTTCTCCTTCTCCTTCTCCTTCTCCTCCTTGCTTTTTCTCGCCTCTTCCCAAACCTCCTTCTCAAGCACCTTGCCTTCCCTCCTCCTCACTCCTCCCTCCTCTTTCAACTTCTTCCTCCCAGCTTCATCCTGCTGCTGTTGCTGCTGCTGCTGCTGCTGTTGTTTTGGTCATAACATAGTAGGATCAGTAATTAAAAGTGACTTTATGGAGGTGGCTTTTGTCCCCATGCTTTGGAACGTGGCTTATGCTGTTAAAGCAAACTCAGAGAGTTTCCTCTTCGATAGGAGCTTGAGCAATAGGCAGCCCTCCCATTCCTGTTGTCCAATTCTCTCTCTGGGGCATCACATCCCGTTAAAGGGGATAGAAGTTGGCTCTGCCTTTGATGCTTTGATGCCTTTGCTAAAGGCCCTGGCTTTTGCTTTAGTGTGTGGGTTTGAAGGTGTGTAATAGTGACATAAAGGGGAGAAAGCAGCAGGAAGAGAAGGGGATAAATTTCAAACCCAGGGTAGATCAGAGCTGAGCAGATTTAGATGCACTAATTAAATCTGACTCAGGTGGTGTAATGAAACTTGACTCAGACCTTCCAGCCGTTGGCAGAAGAGCTGTGTTTCCTTTTGCACATTGAGTGAACGAGTGGTTTCCACTTGCCAACATGGTGTAGTGGTTAAGAGCAAGTAAATCTAACAAAATCCAACCCGTTACACACCTTACAATGACTTCCAGCTATTTCATCTTTGCTTGAAAGTTTACTCGAAATTCATGCATGAACATTAAATCATTACATCAGTTATTTTTGTTTTATTAATATTCTAATACATTTTTTAGATTTCAAATCCTGCTAATCGTTTCTCTGAATAAGGTCTCCAAAGGTATTCCATAAAAGATTTCCAATTTTCTAAAAAAAATTGGACATATTATTGTCCCTTAATAGAGACATCGGTTTTGTCATTTCGGAATATTCCATGACTTTCAAGATCTAGTCCTCCTATGCCGGTACTTTATTGTTCCTCTGTTTTTGCACATATAGAGTCCTTGATACAGTAGTCATGTATATGAAGAGTGGTCTGTATTGATTTCGAATATCATCTCCCACGAGTCCCAACGAAAAAGCCTGAAGTTTTTTCACAACTGTTATCTTCAGAATCTTCTGTATTTCTTTTGATATCATATCCCAAAAGCATTTAACTTATAAGGATAAGTAGCCATCAGTTATCATAGGGAATTGTTGAACTGTGAGTTTAAATTGTTATTAGGTTGCTTTTACTGTTATTTATTATTATCTGATATGGATGTACACTGCCCTGAGCCCTTCGGGGGAGGGCAGTCTAAAAATGGAATAAAATATAAACAAACAAACAAACAAACTTCTTTACACATCCACCACATATTAAAGAAAGGTCCCTCTTGTTGGTATTTCCAACATCTCCTAGACATACCCTTATTCACCTTTGCCAGTTTTTTTTGGCATCAGATTCTATCTATATATCATTTTATAATAATTTTCCTTCAGATTATAACATGCTATGGAGTTTAAATCTTTCTTCCACAGTTTCTCGCACTGTTCCGTGTACATGTGTCTCTCTCCTGACATTTCTAGCCCATTTAATCATTACCGATTTAACCACCTCATCTTCTGCATTTTATTTCAGTAACATCTTATACATCCGAGTAATCAATTTATCATCGCTTGCACATTAAGTTAGACTCAAAATCTGCCATTTGTGTGATAAGAGCCATATTTTTTGCCATCAGCTTTAAATGTTTCCAGAAGTTGATAGTAGTGGAACCAGTTTATAGTGGAACCACTGTACCTTTTAATTCATTCATAGGTTTAAGTTCACATTTGTCATCTGGGAAATTGAGCAGTTCTCTATAGGTAGGCCACAGTTCTTCGGAACTCTCTGCCCCACCTACCTCATAAGGTGTCTGTTGTGGTGAAAGGAAGGGAAAGGAGTTTGTAGGCCCCTTTGATTCTCCTTACAAGAGAGAAAGAGGGGTATAAAACCAAACCCTTCTTCTCTTCTACCCCATGAGTGAGTCAGTTGAATGGCTATGAGATACCACCACTGACTCTTCTTTCTGGCTTTCCCTCTTGCCCTTGTGTGTAGCTATGAATTGCTGGAATATATTTTATTGTGTGAGAGGAACTTTGTTTCTGTTTAATGGGAACCTGGCTGAGAAGCTGGTTTTACGACCGCCCTTCAAGCTAGAGGTGAAACAAATTTGTTCCCAAAAGGTTGCAAGGTGAACTTAGAGCAGTGATGGCGAACCTTTTCGAGACCGAGTGCCCAAATCGCAACCCCAAACCCACTTATTTATTTCGCCATAGAAGGGTACCCAAGCGCATGACGCAATTTCCAACCCTGAATACTGATATTTTTGGTTTAGAAAAAAAACGGAGTTGGCTCCAGAGGGAGAATGCGTTACTCGGGGTAGATGCACCAGCTGATGGTGGTAGTTGGTGGCTTTGCTTTGAAGCAACCAGGCAACTCTTCCAACGGATGAATCACGACCCTAGGAGGTTCTACTCAGAAGCAAGCCCCATTGCCGGAAACCAAGCTTACTCCCAGGTCATGCTTTAGTTCTTCGCATGAAAATCAGCGGGGTTTAACAGCGCTTAACAGGGTTACCTACACTGCTTCCCCAAAACTAGGTCTTAGGTTTAATGTTAACAATCGAGCCCAATGGCCCAGGCCAGCCTAGATGTGTGGGGGGGGCACTCTGTTTGTGCGTGCCCACAGAGAGGGCTCTGAGTGCCACCTCTGGCACCTGCCACTGACTTAGAGCTTGGAGATTCCCCCAACATTCTTCGAAAAGCCGCCTCGACCTACTGGGAATCCTCCTACATTTGATTTCAATGTCTGACACTATTTGGAACTTCCGCAAGAGTATATAGTATCTGATGGCATTTGACGAATGACAGTTTATGAAAATCCATGTTTGACACCTGACAAAACAAGACAATTGAGAAGCGCCAACAAGACTAAAGCGTTGGAATGGAGGTGGGAATTTCACATTCCAAGTGGGATTTCCTGTCTGGATGTCAGGAGATTTCGTTGAAAACCCGAGTGGTAAAAATGGAGATATGGGAAAAACATTGGTTTTTATTTCCGTTCTCATTTAATCCTAGAGAGGCTGTTTTGACGACCTGCGCAATTGCGTGAGCATGCTTAAGCACCACTTCTGAAAATTGGAGAATCCAAAGTGGGGATGCGGCCCCTCTTGAGCTGACGGAGGGTGACTGAGCAGGAAACCAGGGGAAATGCCACAGCAGGCATGGGGATTGTATCAGGTGTTGGTGACGTTGTCATAGAGACACACGACATGTAAATGGTAATTTTCTGCATTTCCTGTGAACACACCCTTTTCACAAAGGAGAAACTAGCAGGGGAGTCCTATGCTGAATTACTCTAGTCTAGTCTCACTGACGAGGGTAGACTGAGATTGCAAAGGATTGCGCTAGGGAGCCTGTGAAGTTGCCTTAGAATCATAGCATCATAGAGTTGGAAGAGACCCCAAGGGCCATCAAGTCCAACCCCCTGCAATGCAGGAACACACAGTCAAAGCACTCCTGACAGATGGCCATCCAGCCTCTCTTTAAAAACCTTCCAACTGGCCATGCCAGCAGGGGCTGATGGGAATTGTAGTCCACGAACATCTGAAGCGCCAGAGTTAGACACCTCTGGTATGACCTGTCGCTGGGATTGGAGGCCCGGAGAAAATGAAGGTCGTGCCTAGTTCCGAGAGCGAGTAATTGTGCCCGGATCACATCCTTCAGGCCGGGCTCTTGACTGAAGCAGTAATCAAGCAATCAGTGGCCTAGAGGAGATGTATTTTTGTCTCCTAGTAGGGGGAAAAATGTGGTTGCTAGGGAGGACAATATGAAAAAAATTGCCATGGATGCACGGATTGCTAGGTTTTCTTCTGCGCGGTGATTCAGGGAATCACGGTTTGCCTAGAGAGGATGTTGTTTCATACCAGAAACGCAGTTGAAGATTTCTCCCCCATCTCTCACTAGACAGGTCTAAAAAGTGAAGAGAATGCAGAGAGAGAGCTCATTCTCAGAGTAGAGCTTTGGGTCACGTGTGAGCGGGGACAAGGGCCTCAAAGTGGCAACACTGGCCTACAGTGACCAGGTATGATTGGTTGAACTTCACTCTCCCTTTCTATATGGGATGCCAGCAGAGGTGGGATCCAGCAGGTTCTCACCAGTTCCCGAGAGGGGGTTACTAATTATTTGTGTGTGCCGAGAGGGGGTGGCTAACTGGGTCTGCTTTTCCGTTAGAAATGCCATTAGGTCTAAAAATCATCAAGTCCTGTTGTTTCCTATGTGGCTGGTTAGCGAAGGTAGAAAAACGGGATCATTCTCCCTGTTGGGCTGTTTTAAAAACCTGTTTTAGAAATACGGTAACATTCCTTGTTTAAGGAAAGTCTCCTTCTTTTGATTTCTAGAAACAAAATTAAGTATTTGAAAGTATTAAGTATTCGACAGGCAGTCCATTAGAGGAGAAGTAGTGGTTTCTGTTGGCAGCAGACGATAGGACTTGCTATCATGAGTTTAAATGATGGACAGAAAGAGACCAGCTGGAAATTAGGAACTTTTTTTTTACAGTAAGAGTTTTTTCCAGTCACAGAGAAATTATTAATGCCCCGCCCCCGGAATGCCCGGCCACACCCCCATTGTGCCCCGCCTAGCCCCATTGGCGCTACGCCACTGTTTGAATCCCACCACCATGGGAACCTGTTACTAAAATTTTTGGATCACATCACTGGATGCCAGCCTCCAGGTAGGACTGGGAGATACCCCAGAATTACTCATCTCCAGACTACAGAGGTGAATTCTCCAGGAGGAAATAGATGCTTTGGAAGGAAGAAGAAGGAAAAGAGTTTGGATTTGTACCCCACCTTTCTCTCCTGCAAGGAGACTCAAGGTGGCTGACCAGCTCCTTTCCTTTCCTCGCCCTACAACAGACACCTTGTGAGGTTGGTGGGGCGGAGAGAGTTTGGAGAGAACTGTGACTAGCCCAAGGTCACCCAGCGGGCTTCATGTGGAGGGGCAGGGAAACAAATCCAGCCCACCAGTTAAGAGTCCAACCAGTGGTGGGATCCAAAAATTTTAGTAGGTTCCCATGGTGGTGGGATTCAAACTGTGGCCTAGCGCCAATGGGGCTGGGCACAAAATTTGGGGAACCTGCCACGGCCAGGGGGGGAGTGACTGGGCATTCTGGGGAGTAGAGAGCAGTTCCTGGGTGGGGCTGTAGCAAAGGACACTGCAGCTGGGTCCTTGAGAGGCAGAAGGAAACCCAGAAGGCACACCCAGGCATGCGGGCTGCCAAGCAAGCCAGGGGCACCTCCTGCACTAGAGCTAAAGCTTGCAGAAGTTCTCTTTGCTGGCAGCTACTGCTGAGGAGGAGGGTGCTTAACTAAAGGCCATTTGCGCAAAAAATCATGCTTGGCAAAATCTGCAGTGTAAGTAAACCCCCTCTCGGCACAAGAAGCAAATAAATTAGTAGCCTACTCTACCCAGGAGAACCTGGGAGGAACCTGCCATGGATCACTCACCTCTGGGTGCTCCCGTGGGAGGGAGGCTCCCGAAACAAAGCAGGCTGGCTCTCCCACTATCCCACTCTGGTTCTCAGTGGTTTAAGCTGTGACAGTTTTGGTAGATTTATAGCAACGAGGAAGTAGATTTGAATTCCCCAGTTCCGCTGTTGGAAGTGGGTGAGGAACTTGTGTCTTCATTTTCAAAGGTAGATGTCGATGAAGTTGGCATCGCCAAGGAGCAGCTGTTCTCTTCAAATACGTTTTTTCAAATAAAACCTGAAAAGCAACTTCACTTGAACACATAAAATTATCTCATGCTGAATGAAACTACCCCTTGGTCCCGCAAAGCCAGTATTGACTACTCAACTGGCAGGCGCTCTCCGGGATCTCACGCTGAGGTCTTTCGCATCAGCTACTCTCTCGTTTAATTGGAGATGCTGGGAGTTGAACCGGGGACTTTCTGCATGCCAAACGGATGCTCTGCCTCTCAGCTACAGCCCTCCCCTAAGACATGAAGATACTGAATCACACCATTGGTCTATCTAGTGATGTCTGCTCAAACACACTGAATACTAGATGTAAAGATGCTCAAAACGTGAGTTTCCCAGATCCTAGACCACCATTCTTTCCCATTCTGGCAATCAGCTGTGTTTATTCCATCATCTCTGAAGAAGAAGAAGAAGAAGAAGAAGAAAAAGAAGAAGAAGAAGAAGAAGAAGAAGAAGAAGAGGAAGAGGAAGAGGAAGAGGAAGAGGAGGAGGAGGAGGAGGAGGAGGAAGAGGAGGAAGAAGAAGAGGAGGAGGAAGAGGAAGAGGAGGAAGAAGAGGAAGAAGAAGAAGAAGAAGAGGAAGAAGAAGAAGAAGAAGAAGAAGAGGAAGAGGAAGAGGAGGAGGAGGAGGAGGAAGAGGAGGAAGAGGAGGAAGAGGAAGAGGAAGAGGAGGAGGAAGAGGAAGAGGAAGAGGAGGAAGAAGAGGAAGAAGAAGAAGAAGAAGAAGAAGAAGAAAAGGAGGAGGAGGAGGAGGAGTTTGGATTCATATCCCACCTTTCTCTCATGTAAGGAGGCTAAAGGTGGCCTACAAGCTCCTTTCCCTTCCTCTCCCCACCTTGTGAGGTAGGTGGGGATGAGAGAGTTCAGAGAGAACTGTCACTGGCCCAAGGCCACCCAGCAGGAATGTAGGTGTGTGGAAACACATAAGAACATAAGAAACACATAAGAAACATCTGGTTCATCAGATAAGCCTCCGCCACTCAGGTGGAGGAGGGGGGAGTCAAACCCGGTTCACCAGATTAGAATCCACCTGCTCTTAATCACTACACCACTCTGGCTCTCTCTCTTAGGCTGCTTACAATTATAAGTATCACACATGCGCCTCTCGGTTTATACAGCCATCTTTTACTTCGTTACATAAAAGGAAACTTGTAAAAAATCATGGCAAACTGAACTGGGGGGGTTGCGAGCAAGGTAGATTAATCATGATGATACGGGCGCTGGCCAATTAGAGCTGTGCACCAGTGACTTGCGCTTCAAACCATTAGAAAAGAGCAAGTCTGCTTCCCCCAAAGGGCCCTGGAGACAGAAAGGAACATTTGAGCGAATTGCTACTTCTGAACTGTGTGCATTTTATATTCATCTTCATCCTTTGTCAATTTTGTTTTAAAAATTTAGCAAAAAAATAAAAAAGGCAGGAGGATAATGGCGCAGATCTATAAAATTATGAACAGAGCGAGCGGAAAGAATGAGTAAAGAGGTCTTTTTCTCTTTTTCATAATGCCAGAACTTGAGGTCATGCAATGAAAACGATTTCCAATACGCTCAGGAAGTACTTTTCCACACAATGGCTAATAAACTTATGCAATTCACTTTCATGGACTCTGCAGAGATGACTCTGAGCTTAGATGCCTTTTCAGAAGCATCGATGGAGGGACGCGTCTCTCTGCAGCTGTTAGCCCTGACTTCAAAGTGCAAACTTTTCATGGCTCTGATTTCTGGATGCTGGCGGGGGGAGGGGGGGGGAAAGCAACCAATTACGGTCCTCTTGCTATGCTTCAGAGATTTCCATGGGTGCAAATGTGGGTGAGCCGGCGTGGTGTAGTGATTAAGAGCAGGCGGAATCTAATCTGGAGAACCGGGTTTGATTCCCCACTCCTCCACCTGAGTGGCAGAGGCTGATCTGGTGAACCAGACGTGTTTCTGCACTCGTATATTCCTGCTGGGTGACCGTGGGCTAGTCACAGTTCTCTTGGAACTCTTTCAGGCCCACCTGCCTCACAAGGTGTCTGTTGTGGGGAAAGGAAGGGAAAGGATCTTGTAAGCCACCTTGAGTCTCCTTACAGGAGAGGAAGGTCCTCCTCCTCTTCCTCCTCCTCCTCCTCCTCCTCCTCCTCTGGGGCTGGTGTTCAGGCGTGAAGGGGGTCTGCCAAGCAAACTACAAGAGTCCATTTGGGACAGCATTTCCTGGCAAAGAACGTCTAGTTTTTATCCCGGTAGAGACGGACTGGGAGAGAGAAGTTCCTGCATTTTATCAGGCCTGCAGCCTACAGTGAATATTATCTTGGTTACTGGGTTCCTTATCTCACCTGGATGAGCTGTTATCTCCAACCAACCTGCTTGTGGAGCTAAGTTATCTCCAGGTGACTGAATTTACTTCCCCCCTATTATAGATAAGCAACTGTAAAATAAGGAGGGCTGTTGGGGCATCAGGAAAATGGTAATCCGGTAAGGTGCAAACGCTGCGGTTGTAGGGTCATGTGTAGTTAACAACATGAATTTTCCTTGGGATATATGTGTCAGTGTAACCTCTATCTGTGGGTTCTGTGGGGCAGAACTTGGAATGAGTTTGCAACAACAAATTTTAAAAACAAAATGGTTCACTTTCTTAACATATAACATCAAACATCAACATTGAACGTCACACTTCAAGGTCCTGTTCAGGTTTCATTTCAAGTCCTTCTAGTTACAGTCTTCTGATATTGCCAAGTCCAATTTTTCCTGCAAGTGGGTTGGCTCCTGAAGACTCCAAGGGCTTGGTGAACAGGATCCAACATGATGAAGGTTTCCAGGATAACTCTCACCCATTACAAACACAAAAAACCCTGAAACAATAAAGCTCCAACATTTACAACATAGCAAAAATAAACAACTCCCTTCCCAGTAGTTCCCAACAACATTTTGCAGGATTACCTTAACTTAAGGTGTTAAGGGCTTATCACTGGAAACCAAGGAGTCCGAGGTCTGGTAGCCTTGTCTCCTCCAGAGCTACGCATAGAAGCTCCTGCAGCCTTCTGCTGCTTTGAGTCTCCACCCCTTTCTGGGTCAACCCATTCTGAGCATGGGGGTTACACCAGCCTTTGGAAACCATTTAGGAAGCAACGAAACAACAGGTGGGCATTTTAAGTCGCACAAAAACAAATGAGTGACATGCATACGACAAAGTCACCATTCGCTGCTGAGAAGGTTTTGCCTCGTGATCAAACATCTTGAGATTTTTACATATTTCATTTTCAAAAATGTGTGCTCGACCTTTCTGCCTAACACCAAGGAGGCGGGCAATTTAAAACGTACATGACAAAGTCACATTTTAAAGCCGTCAAAATCATAAACCGACAAACATAATTAAAACAATTAAAAACAGCTAAAATGCAAATAAAGTATAAAAACAACAATCAAAACATTGGCTAGGAAGGAGGGATCATTGAGGAAATGACCAATGAAACAAGTAAACATAAAAACTTCACTTACTGGTGATGCCCCCTTTCCCCCCAACCAGTCGCCTCTTGAACACAGTGCCGTTCTGACTTCGCTACAGATCCAGCCATGGGTCTGGCCATTAGCCCTGCTTTTTTCAGCTCTCCAATGTCACTAAAATTCATTCTTGCCTTCAGGGACGTAGGTATAGATTTTTAGGCGTGGTTCGGGGGGCCACACCCCCACCCGCCCCTAGGGCATGGCCACGCTTCCCCAAGCCCCGCCTCTGGCCTAGTGCTTATAAAAGCAGCTCTCCGAGGTCGGGGATGGCAGACTCCCCTGCCCTGCCTTCCCCTGCCCCTCCCCTCTGGGCAGAGGCATAGAGGGAAAATGGGGCCTGGGGCAAAATCTGGTTTTCGCTGGGCTGGGCAGCCGCTGTTGATGTCTGGGAATCCACCCCCAAACAGCATCACTTTCAATGGTGTTTAAACTAGAGAGCCCAAATTCTCCTTTTAAATCCACCTTAAAGGGAGAATCTGGGGTCCCCAGTTAAAATAACATTGAAAGCGATGCTGTTTTGGGGTGGATTATCCCCCACCCTGAAACAGCATCACTTTCAATGTGGCGTAGTGGTTAAGAGCAGGTGCATTCTAATCTGGAGGAACCGGGTTTGATTCCCGGCTCTGCCGCCTGAGCTGTGGAGGCTTATCTGGGGAATTCAGGTTAGCCTGTGCGCTCCCACACATGCCAGCTGGGTGACCTTGGGCTAGTCACAGCTGCTAGCTCAAACAATGCGCCCCCTGCTGGCCAAAAACCGAAAAAGCACTAAAATGTTTTAAAAACCCACAAACGGAGGGGCGGAGCTTCAGACATGAATGTGGGGGTTCAAACCCGAGAGCACCCCCCCTTACCTACGTCCATGCTTGCCTTTCAACACATGATGCTGTCTAAGGCTGAATCAGACTCTTGGTCCACCAAGGTTAGTGTTTACTACTTGGACAGGAAGCAGCACTTTGGGGGTTCTCAGGCTGAGACCTTTCACGTCACGTCCTACCTGACCGTTTTCATTGGAGATGCCGGGGATTGAACCCTCGACCCTTCTGCTTGCCAAGGAAATGGCCTGCCACAGAGTCTCATGCCCTCCCCATGAAGCTCTTCATCAGGAGCAGCAGTGGCGTAGGAGGTTAAGAACTCGTGTATCTAATCTGGAGGAACCGGGTTTGATTCCCCGCTCTGCCGCCTGAGCTGTGGAGGCTTATCTGGGGAATTCAGATTAGCCTGCGCACTCCCACACATGCCAGCTGGGTGACCTTGGGCTAGTCACAGCTTCTCGGAGCTCTCTCAGCCCCACCCACCTCACAGGGTGTTTGTTGTGAGGGGGGAAGGGCAAGGAGATTGTAAGCCCCTTTGAGTCTCCCACAGGAGAGAAAGGGGGGATATAAACCCAAACTCCTCCTCCTCCTCCTCCTCCTCCTCCTCTTCTTCTTCTTCTTCTTCTTCTTCTTCTTCTTCTTCATCTATCAAGGTCAGCATTGTCTACTCTGACTGGCAGCTGCTCTCCAGAGGTCTTTCACACCCTGTACCGCTTGGTCATTTCTAACTGGAGATGCCGAGGACTGAACCGGCGACCTTCTGCGTGCTCTACCACTGAGCCACTCCCCTTTTTCTGTTGATTCTACTGACCCATTCTCTTACTTTGTACCCTGTAACTTATTGCAGCACTATCTGAGCTGCTCGCCATTCTTCCCATATTAAGCCTCTTTGACTTTTCCAGGAAATCTAGGAAGAGGGAGTTGATAACCGGAAAACTGCGAAAAAAGGATCGTCGAAATGCCCTTATATAAAGCGGTAGGTGCGGCGCGCGCCAGAGTCCTGTGTTTGTTCCAGTTTCATGGTCGCCACATCTCAAAAAGGATATCGAAGAGATAGAAAAAGTGCAGAGAAGGGCAACGAGGATGATTGAGAAACTGGAGCACCTTCCTTATGAGGAGAGACTGCAGCGTTTGGGACTCTTTAGTTTGGAGAGGAGACGGCTGAGGGGGGATAAGATTGAAGTCTATAAAATGATGCATGGGGTAGAAAATGTGGACAGAGAGAAATTTTTCTCTCTTTCTCACAATACTAAAACCAGGGGGCATCCATTGAAAATGCTGGGGGGAAGAATTAGGACTAATAAAAGGAAACACGTCTTCACGCAACATGTGATTGGTGTTTGGAAGATGCTGCCACAGGATGGCCACTCACCTGGATAGCTTTAAAAGGGGCTTGGACAGATTAATGGAGGAGAAGTCGATCTCTGGCTCCCAATCTTGATCCTCCTTGATCTCAGATTACAAATGCCTTGGCAGACCAGGTGCTCAGGAGCAGCAGCAGCAGCAGCAGAAGGCCATTGCGTTCACATCCTGCATGTGAGCTCCCAAAGGCACCTGGTGGGCCACTGCGAGTAGCAGAGAGCTGGACTAGATGGACTCTGGTCTGATCCAGCTGGCTTGTTCTTATGTTCTTATGTTCTTATCTTTTGGTGGCCCACCTTAATTTTTTTTCTGCAGCAAAACAGGATGTTTCTCCGGTCGATTTCTTCCCTCTGCCTTTCCTCACGTGGGTTGAAGTTCAGCCGCTTGTAAATGTATCCGTGGCCTAGCTCCTGCTTATCGTTCACCTTTGATGTTTGGAAATTAACCTCCTTGGTCTTCGTGCTCGGCTGCTGCTCCGTTTCGCAAGCTCCGTTTCCCTCTTTTTCGTATCTCGCCACGTTTTTCTGTCTCTTCCGGCTCCTGGCCTACAAAAAGCATTGCGTGGCCGGATGGAATTTGGTTCGTTGATTCTCTTCCCTTGTTTAGTTCTGTATTTTTTTTTTTAAGTCTCAAGACTCATTCCTTTAAGCTGCCGTATGATTAAGTTGGATGGCTTTAATTTTGACACACTCCTTTTCATCATCCAGTTTTTAATTATTTTGTTTCTCCTGCGTGTATTAGATTGCCAGCCAGCTTGGCCACGCTGTGGGTTTTTTTTTAATGTGACTTTAATGTGACTTGGCCATGCCGTGGGGTTTTTTTTAGTGCTTGACAGATAATGGATTATTGTTATTAGTATTGTTATTTGTTTTCCTTCCTAGAGACCATACAACTGGAGACATTCGGGGATTATTATTATTAATATTATTATTAGAAATTACAGCCGCCCTATCAGCTGATGTTGGCCTTCATATTTATCAAGTTCTTCCCTAGAACCTAGGAAGTTGTAGTGTAGTGGCATAGTATTATTATTATTATTATTATTATTATTATTATTATTATTATTATTATTATTATTATTATTATTATTATTATTATTATTATTATTACTTTCTTGATACAAAAACAGTTATACACACCAAACAAGATCAATATGCTGGATTTTGTATTACATCACACGTCGGACACTTCCCAAGCATCTAGGACTGTGTGATGTATCGACGAATAATGCGTGCAGAGCCGAGTAGGGTGGCCTTTTGCAGCTGACATATGGTGATTTTGTCAGCGCCAATTGTTTTTAAGTGCCGTCCAAGGTCTTTAGGCACTGCACCCAGTGTGCCGATCACCACTGGGACCACCTTTTTCTGGTTTGTGCCAGAGTCTTTGTAGTTCAATCCTTAAATCCTCATATCGTGTAAGTTTTTCCAGTTGCTTCTCATCAATATTATTATTATTATTATTATTGTTGTTGTTGTTGTTGTTGTTGTTATTGTTATTATTTGGTTTGTTATCACAGCTGCCGGTTCTTTAGCTGGTTCATTGTAATTTGAGTCTCACCCAGAGGCCTAGGACGTTGTAATGTATCGGCGTAGTATTCGGGCGGATCCCTGCAGGGCTGTCTTCTGAATCTGACCGATGTTGATTTCGTCGATTTGAAGATATTTCAAGCTCTGCCCTAGATTTTCAGAATGGTGCCTGGGGTGCCGATGACCACTGGGATGATCTCAGCTGGTTTGTGCCACAATCGCTGCATCTCAATTTTCAAATCATGATCCTTATTGACCTTCTCATGCTCTTTTCCAATGACCCTGCTGTCACTGGGTGCTGCTATGTCGATGATGGTCACTTTCTTGTCCTCGATCACTGTGATGTCCGGTGTATTACACTTTGTCCATTTGGATTCGAAAATCCCACAGGATCTTATTACAAAGTTACTGGACTCAAGTCTAGCTACTGGACTCAAGTCTAGCTAAGAAGAAGAAGAAGAAGAAGAAGAAGAAGAAGAAGAAGAAGAAGAAGAAGAAGAAGAAGAAGAAGAAGAAGAAGAAGAAGAAGAAGAGGAGGAGGAGGAGGAGGAGGAGGAGTTTGGATTTATATCCCCCCTTTCTCTCCTGCAGGAGTCTCAAAGGGGCTTACAATCTCCTTGCCCCTCCCCCCTCACAACAAACACCCTGTGAGGTAGGTGGGGCTGAGAGAGGAGCGAGGCATCTTTGAAAGCCCCGCAGAAGCCGGTTGCCTTGGCTTCCGGCTTCTGCGGGGCTTTCAAAAGCGCCTAAACCTACCTTGCTGGGAGGCCCGGCGTCTTTGAAAGCCCCGCAGAAGCCGGTTGCCTTGGCTGCCGGCTTCTGTGGGGCTTTCAAAAGCGCCTCGCCCCCCTGCCTTTTGGCCCGGCCCTCCACAATATTTTCTGTTTCTTCTGTGGCCCCATGGTAAAAATAATTGCCCACCCCTGTCCTAGGTGGTCTCCCCGCCAAGTATTAACTAGGGCTGACCCTGCTTAGCTTTTTGCCTAAATCAGATCCGAATTCGGACTAGAACCTATTTTGTTTGCCTAAACGGAATAAAGTCTTGTTCCTCTTCTCCACCTAAATCACCAAATGTAATTTCTTGCATAGCTTTAATACTTCTCTCTTGTTTCAGTTGTAATTCCAGTTGTAATTTCTGGAAGCAGAAGCGACATTGCCAGGTACATGAGCTGAGGATGCAGCTACTAAGGTGCGACTGGACTCCAACCTAGCTCATTTCATGAAGGGAGATTGTGAAGTGGTTAAGAACAGGTGGGCTGTAATCCAGAGAAGCAGGTTTGATTCTCCACTCCTCCGTAAGAGCTGTAGCTCTTCTTTGGTGATCTGGATTTGTTTCCGCGCTCCTACATTCCTGCTGGGTGACCTTGGGCCAGTCACAGTTCTCTCTGAACTCTTTCAGCCCCACCTGCCTCACAAGGTGTCTGTTGTGGGGAGAGTAAGAAGCAGAAAAAGAGTTTAGATTTATATCCCCCCTTTCTCACCTGCAGGAGACTCAAAGGGGCTTACAATCTCCTTGCCCTTCCCCCCTCACAACAAACACCCTGTGAGGTGGGTGGGGCTGAGAGAGCTCCAAAAAGCTGTGACTAGCCCAAGGTCACCCAGCTGGCGTGTGTGGGAGTGTACAGGCTAATCTGAATTCCCCAGATAAGCCTCCACAACTCAAGCGGCAGAGCGGGGAATCAAACCTGGTTCCTCCTGATCAGAGTGCACCTGCTCTTAGCCACTGCTCTTAGCCACTACGCCACTGCTGCTCTGGGGAACCTGGAAGGGAAAGGGGCTTGTAAACCGCTTTGTGTCTCCTTACAGGAGAAAAAGGCGGGGTATAAATCCAAATTTCTCTTCTTCTCTCAAAAGCTCACCCCCTGACCCTTTCTGCATGGGCCAATAAAAGCGGGGGAAAGGCAGGTTACACAAACCTGCCCTCACCCTGACTCCTTTGCACGGCTGGCTGTCCCGTGGACAGCCAGTGTATTGGCCAGGGCGCACACTTTCGTACAGAGGTGCTTTAAAAAACTTCCCTGACTGCCTTTTCCCCCTCCTATCTGCCTGCGAAGCACAGCTTCAACCGCCCTGGCCGGCCAGACCCCCGGCCCCGGGCCATGACACAGCCCATTTCCCCTGAGCTGTGGAGGCTTATCTGGGGAATTCAGATTAGCCTGTGCACTCCCACACACGCCAGCTGGGTGACCTTGGGCTAGTCACAGTTCTTCTGAGCTCTCTCAGCCCCACCCACCTCACAGGGTGTTTGTTGTGAGGGGGGAAGGGCAAGGAGATTGTAAGCACCTTTGAGTCTCCTGCAGGAGAGAAAGGGGGGATATAAATCCAAACTCTTCTTCTTCTTCTTCTGCGTGGCTCTGCAGATGGGAGCCAGGGAAGGGGGTTTCGAGAATCATGCTATGAGTGATTCTCTTGTTTTCACATGGCTTGCAGCCGTGGCCATTTGCTCAGCCGGGCTGTGAGCCGCATTAAAACAAAAGAATTGCACATAATGCGATTCTCGAAAAACCCAGGGGGGGGGCACAGAGTGGATCCACATTAGGATTGGGAAGTCCCCCCCCCCAACCTGTTTTTTAAACGGGGTTTATCCCGGTTTAATTGGCCCATGTGGAAAGGGCTCCTGAAACTCTTGTTGTTCTTTAGAGGGCTACTGGATTAAAATCTGGCTCTGTATAAATGTAGTCGCTCATCACCTTTTGGTACATTCTATTTTCCGCTGGACTTTTGAGATATGTTGGTCCTTTGCCAGTTCTAGTCTTTTTGTGTACACACTGAATCAAATTCTTTGCAGGCTTTTTGGAACGTTGGCTTCGAGTCTGTCAATTATTTAAAAAATAAGTTGAAAACAACAATGATTTGCCCCGGGAGAGAGAAAAAAAGCATGTTGCATTTAATGCACCGACGCTGCCGGCAAAGCATAAGACATAAGAACATAAGAACAAGCCAGCTGGATCAGACCAAAGTCCATCTAGTCCAGCTCTCTGCTACTCGCAGTTGCCCACCAGGTGCCTTTGGGAGCTCACATGTAGGATGTGAAAGCAATGGCCTTCTGCGGCTGTTGCTCCCAATCACCTGGTCTGTTAAGGCATTTGCAATCTGAGATCAAAGAGGATCAAGATTGGTAGCCATAAATCGACTTCTCCATAAATCTGTCCAAGCCCCTTTTAAAGCTATCCAGGTTAGTGGCCATCACCACCTCCTGTGGCAGCATATTCCAAACACCAATCACACGTTGCGTGAAGAAGTGTTTCCTTTTATTAGTCCTAATTCTTCCCCCCAGCATTTTCAATGAATGCCCCCTGGTTCTAGTATTGTGAGAAAGAGAGAACAATTTCTCTCTGTCCACATTTTCTACCCCATGCATACTTTTATAGACTTCAATCATATCCCCCCTCAGCCGCTTCCTCTCCAAACTAAAGAGTCCCAAACGCTGCAGCCTCTCCTCATAAGGAAGGTGCTCCAGTCCCTCAATCATCCTTGTTGCCCTTCTCTGCACCCCCCCCCACCCCCCCCCCCCCCCGCCCCCCCCCCTCCCCCCCCCCCACCCCGCCCACCCCCCCCCCCCCCCCCCCCCCCCCCCCCCCCCCCCCCCCCCCCCCCCCCCCCCCCCCCCCCCCCCCCCCCCCCCCCCCACCCCCCCCCCCCCCCACCCCCCCCCCCCCCCACCCCCCCCCCCCCCCACCCCCCCCCCCCCCCACCCCCCCCCCCCCCCACCCCCCCCCCCCCCCACCCCCCCCCCCCCCCACCCCCCCCCCCCCCCACCCCCCCCCCCCCCCACCCCCCCCCCCCCCCACCCCCCCCCCCCCCCACCCCCCCCCCCCCCCACCCCCCCCCCCCCCCACCCCCCCCCCCCCCCACCCCCCCCCCCCCCCACCCCCCCCCCCCCCCACCCCCCCCCCCCCCCACCCCCCCCCCCCCCCACCCCCCCCCCCCCCCACCCCCCCCCCCCCCCACCCCCCCCCCCCCCCACCCCCCCCCCCCCCCACCCCCCCCCCCCCCCACCCCCCCCCCCCCCCACCCCCCCCCCCCCCCACCCCCCCCCCCCCCCACCCCCCCCCCCCCCCACCCCCCCCCCCCCCCACCCCCCCCCCCCCCCACCCCCCCCCCCCCCCACCCCCCCCCCCCCCCACCCCCCCCCCCCCCCACCCCCCCCCCCCCCCACCCCCCCCCCCCCCCACCCCCCCCCCCCCCCACCCCCCCCCCCCCCCACCCCCCCCCCCCCCCACCCCCCCCCCCCCCCACCCCCCCCCCCCCCCACCCCCCCCCCCCCCCACCCCCCCCCCCCCCCACCCCCCCCCCCCCCCACCCCCCCCCCCCCCCACCCCCCCCCCCCCCCACCCCCCCCCCCCCCCACCCCCCCCCCCCCCCACCCCCCCCCCCCCCCACCCCCCCCCCCCCCCACCCCCCCCCCCCCCCACCCCCCCCCCCCCCCACCCCCCCCCCCCCCCACCCCCCCCCCCCCCCACCCCCCCCCCCCCCCACCCCCCCCCCCCCCCACCCCCCCCCCCCCCCACCCCCCCCCCCCCCCACCCCCCCCCCCCCCCACCCCCCCCCCCCCCCACCCCCCCCCCCCCCCACCCCCCCCCCCCCCCACCCCCCCCCCCCCCCACCCCCCCCCCCCCCCACCCCCCCCCCCCCCCACCCCCCCCCCCCCCCACCCCCCCCCCCCCCCACCCCCCCCCCCCCCCACCCCCCCCCCCCCCCACCCCCCCCCCCCCCCACCCCCCCCCCCCCCCACCCCCCCCCCCCCCCACCCCCCCCCCCCCCCACCCCCCCCCCCCCCCACCCCCCCCCCCCCCCACCCCCCCCCCCCCCCACCCCCCCCCCCCCCCACCCCCCCCCCCCCCCACCCCCCCCCCCCCCCACCCCCCCCCCCCCCCACCCCCCCCCCCCCCCACCCCCCCCCCCCCCCACCCCCCCCCCCCCCCACCCCCCCCCCCCCCCACCCCCCCCCCCCCCCACCCCCCCCCCCCCCCACCCCCCCCCCCCCCCACCCCCCCCCCCCCCCACCCCCCCCCCCCCCCACCCCCCCCCCCCCCCACCCCCCCCCCCCCCCACCCCCCCCCCCCCCCACCCCCCCCCCCCCCCACCCCCCCCCCCCCCCACCCCCCCCCCCCCCCACCCCCCCCCCCCCCCACCCCCCCCCCCCCCCACCCCCCCCCCCCCCCACCCCCCCCCCCCCCCACCCCCCCCCCCCCCCACCCCCCCCCCCCCCCACCCCCCCCCCCCCCCACCCCCCCCCCCCCCCACCCCCCCCCCCCCCCACCCCCCCCCCCCCCCACCCCCCCCCCCCCCCACCCCCCCCCCCCCCCACCCCCCCCCCCCCCCACCCCCCCCCCCCCCCACCCCCCCCCCCCCCCACCCCCCCCCCCCCCCACCCCCCCCCCCCCCCACCCCCCCCCCCCCCCACCCCCCCCCCCCCCCACCCCCCCCCCCCCCCACCCCCCCCCCCCCCCACCCCCCCCCCCCCCCACCCCCCCCCCCCCCCACCCCCCCCCCCCCCCACCCCCCCCCCCCCCCACCCCCCCCCCCCCCCACCCCCCCCCCCCCCCACCCCCCCCCCCCCCCACCCCCCCCCCCCCCCACCCCCCCCCCCCCCCACCCCCCCCCCCCCCCACCCCCCCCCCCCCCCACCCCCCCCCCCCCCCACCCCCCCCCCCCCCCACCCCCCCCCCCCCCCACCCCCCCCCCCCCCCACCCCCCCCCCCCCCCACCCCCCCCCCCCCCCACCCCCCCCCCCCCCCACCCCCCCCCCCCCCCACCCCCCCCCCCCCCCACCCCCCCCCCCCCCCACCCCCCCCCCCCCCCACCCCCCCCCCCCCCCACCCCCCCCCCCCCCCACCCCCCCCCCCCCCCACCCCCCCCCCCCCCCACCCCCCCCCCCCCCCACCCCCCCCCCCCCCCACCCCCCCCCCCCCCCACCCCCCCCCCCCCCCACCCCCCCCCCCCCCCACCCCCCCCCCCCCCCACCCCCCCCCCCCCCCACCCCCCCCCCCCCCCACCCCCCCCCCCCCCCACCCCCCCCCCCCCCCACCCCCCCCCCCCCCCACCCCCCCCCCCCCCCACCCCCCCCCCCCCCCACCCCCCCCCCCCCCCACCCCCCCCCCCCCCCACCCCCCCCCCCCCCCACCCCCCCCCCCCCCCACCCCCCCCCCCCCCCACCCCCCCCCCCCCCCACCCCCCCCCCCCCCCACCCCCCCCCCCCCCCACCCCCCCCCCCCCCCACCCCCCCCCCCCCCCACCCCCCCCCCCCCCCACCCCCCCCCCCCCCCACCCCCCCCCCCCCCCACCCCCCCCCCCCCCCACCCCCCCCCCCCCCCACCCCCCCCCCCCCCCTCCCCCCCCCCCCCCCACCCCCCCCCCCCCCACCCCCCCCTCCCCCACCCCCCCCCCCCCCCCCCCCCCCCCCCCCCCCCCCCCCCCCCCCCTCTCCCCCCCTGTGCCCCCCCCAAGGCCCCCCCCCCCCCCCCCCCCCCACCCCCCCCCCACCCCCCCCCCCCCCAAAAAATGTGTTTTGGGTATGTTTTTTGGAGTGCCTAGAACGGATTAATTGGATTTACATTGATTCCTATGGAGAAGTTTGCCTCGGTTTTCATCGGTTTCGGTTTTCATCGATTCTTTTCGGACAGATTGCCAACGAAAACCGAGGTTCCACTGTATTTCCTTTCTATTTACTACAGCTATAAATGTGCGGTAGATTTTGTTAGCTGAGTGTTTGCTTGGCTGATTTTAGGGCCATTGGTTTTATTGCACCATGTCGGTCACTGACATTCTCTGGCTATAACCCATGGCACGGAGAAATAAACTTATTCCGAAGTCGTCCCTATAACTTCGTGTTAAAGCTATCGGGAGCCGAGCAAAAGGATCTGCGGGATGCTGAAATCCCTAGTGGGCATCCCTGGTGACAGATACATAGGAAGGGTTTACTTAACAGACAGCCATATTTTGTTCCGCCTGCATTTCCCTCGGTTTGATCTTTCATGCATTTTTCATACCCCCTATCACAGATAGATCATACTCGTCCATAGCACAAACTGATTGATTGCCATTTTTGACGCAATGCGCCCGCGGCTCTCGGTGGCTGGAGTGCGATAAATTATTTAAATTAAGACATTTAAAGATAGGAGAGTCCCCCTAGATCATCCTTATCCCCTGCTTGCACCCCCTTCCTGACTGCACAGAATGGTTCCCTAAAGTATATGGCTGCATTTGTGTGCCATATGTCTATCGGGCTCTGCGCAATGTGGTCTTGCTCAGTATGGGGAATGCAACATGCAGACTTGCAACTGAGCGTAAATGTGGGGGGGGGTGTAACCTGGTTCCAGGAACGAGCACAGTCTTGGGGTCATCCTCCTGTCCTCCCCCGAAACTATTAATAGATTACAACCTGCATCTCCAACGTGGCACCTGTGGTTATCCTGGTGGGTGTCAATCAGAGGTGGGATCCAGCAGGTTCTCACAGGTTCCCGAGAGTAGGTTACTAATTCTTTCTGTGTGCCGAGAGGGGGTTACTAATGGGTGGTTTTGCCACGTGATTTTTGCCTTAGTCACGCCCCTCCTCTCAGCAGTAGCGCGCAGAACTTGAAGCAGTCTAGCAGGAGGTGCACCGGCGTGCGTGGCAGCCTGCGCCTGCGTGCATTCGTTTCCCGCCCAAGGACCGGCGCAGCGGCTGCGTCCTTGCCACAGTCCTGCCCAGGAATGCCCCGCCCCCAGAATGCCCGGTCACGCCCCTGCCGTGCCCCGCCCAGCCCCATTGGCACTACGCCACAGTTTGAATCCCACCACCGTGGGAACCCGTTACTAAAATTTTGGGATCCCACCACTGATGTAAACGGCCTGCTGCCGGCCACCCATCTCCGAGTCCCTTGCTTCACTATCCGGCTCTCGGCCTTCCATAGCTTCAGTAGAAGCTGCAGAGCTTCATGCTCGCTCCTACCTTGCCTTTCGTGCCCGCCCCCACCTGAACTGCACTTAACGCGACATTAAGTGCAGCTCAGGCAATAACTACCAGAGTCTTCACCACCGTGATGGAAGTCTCTTAGTGCCTTGAAGTACGGATCAGCAGAGAGAGAGAGAGAGAGAGAGAGACTGGCGCCAGCCCTGAGAATGAGGAGCTTTTCCCTTGGCATGCGGAAGCCACGGGTATTCTCGCCAGCCCGCAGGCGAAGCTCCAACACGGGCATTTCCAGTGATATCACCGGTGATGCAGCTCTGCAGAACGAGGCGCAGAGGGTCTTCCTCGCTCTCTTTTATGGCCGGAGCCCCTGCGGGATCTCGAGACGCTTTGGCTTAATGGAGGGCTAATGCAGCATTAGCTAATGGGGTGATTTAATCAGGCCCGAATGCTCCGAGGAGGGGGAGGCGGCCCTCCTTCCTCAATTTGCAGGGATCTTGGAGATAATGAACGAGCTTCTCGGGAGGCCTTTGTCCAGGAGGGACCCCTGTCTCCAGCCTTTGTCTGAAATCCGGCACGGCTGCTCGGTTCCCCGCACGGTAACATTGAAATTGGAAGACTGGATCTTAGCAACCACGCGACACCGGAGCCCGTGCGGACAGGAAGGAGCTCAAGTCAAGTCCACCCATCCATCCTTATATTTTTGGTCCAGTGCTTCTGTGCCGGAACAAAGACTGGTAGAACCCAGATCAACCCGGATTGGGTTGTTTTTTCAGGGCAGTGGCTCAGTGGTACAGCGTCTGCTTGGCATGCCCAAGGTCGCAGGCTCCAGCAGTGGCGTAGGAGGTTAAGAGCTCGTGTATCTAATCTGGAGGAACCGGGTTTGATTCCTAGCTCTGCCGCCTGAGCTGTGGAGGCTTATCTGGGGAATTCAGAGTAGCCTGTGCACTCCCACACACGCCAGCTGGGTGACCTTGGGCTAGTCACAGCTTCTCGGAGCTCTCTCAGCCCCACCCACCTCACAGGGTGTTTGTTGTGAGGGGGGAAGGGCAAGGAGTTTGTAAGCCCCTTTGAGTCTCCTACAGGAGAGAAAGGGGGGGATATAAATCCAAACTACTCCTCCTCCTCCTCCTCCTCCTCCTCCTCCTCCTCCTCCTCCTCCTCTTCTTCTTCTTCTTCTTCTTCTTCTGCTGCTGCTGCTGCTGCTGCTGCTGCTGCTGCTGCTGCTGCTGCTGCTGCTGCTGCTGCTGCTGCTGCTGCTGTCGTCCCTGGTATCTGCAGTTGTAGGATGTGATCAGTGGTAATGTGAAAGGATCCTAACTGAGACCCTGGAGAGTTGTCCAGTCTGATTGGACAATTTTGACCTTCATGGACCGAGGGTCTGCTCAGTATAAGGTCATGTCATGGGGAGCCTGCTGGGTGACCTTGAGCAAGTCTATTGTTTGGGCAGCAGCTGCCATCACAGTACACGCGCCTGTAACCCCCATGCTCAGAATGGGTTGACCCAGTAAGGGGTGGAGACTCAAAGCAGCAAGAGGCTGCAGAGCTCATGTAGTTTGGAGGAGACAAGGCTACCAGACTTGGACCTTGATTTCTATAAGCCCTTAACACCTTGTTAAGGTAACTGCAATGTTGTTGGGAACTACTGGGAAGGGAGTTGTTTGTTTTTGCTATGTTGTAAATGTTGGAGTTGATTGTTTCAGGGCTTCTTTTTGTGGTTGTAATGGGTGAGAGTTCTCCTGGAAACCTTCATCTTGTTGAATCCTGTTCATCAAGCCCTTGGAGTCTTCAGGAGCCAACCCACTTGCAAAGAAGAATTGGACTTGGCAGTATCAGTAGACTGTAAATATAAGGACTTGAAAATGCAACCTGAACAGGACCTTGAAGTGTGATGTTAAATGTTGATGTTATATGTTGTATGTTAAGAAAGTAAACCATTTTGTTTTAAAAAATTTGTTGTTGCAAACTCATTCCAAGTTCTGCCCCACAGAACCCACAGATAGAGGTTACACTCACAAGGTGTCTCTTGTGGCAAAAAAAGGGGAAAGGAGTTTGCAAGCCACTTTAAGACTCCTTCCGGTAGAGAAAGGCAGGTTATCGTCGCATCTCTCTCTCCTCTCTCCACTCTCCTCTCCTCCTCCTCCTCCTCCTCCTCCTCCTCCTCCTCCTCCTCCTTCTCCTCCTCCTCCTCTCCTCCTCCTCCTCCTCCTCCTCCTCCTCCTCCTCCTCCTCCTCCTCCTCCTCCTCCTCCTCCTCCTTCTCCTCCTCCTCCTCCTCCTCCTCCTCCTCCTCCTCCTCCTCCTCCTCCTCCTTCTCCTCCTCCTCCTCCTCCTCCGAGGATTTTTCAAGGGTGTAGTTGGCCACTCTTGTTTAGCTGCTCACAGTCATCTCTATCACAAGAAATGATGGGCGATGCTGCTTCAGGCACAGAGAGCGCTTCTTATCTGAGCATGTTGCAAATCGACGGCTTCATTAGCTTGAAGCATTTGCATCTTTAAAAACAAGCAGCGCTTTGCCTAATGAGGAATGCTTAATAGGTGCTGGTCTTTGCACTAAATGATCATATTAACCACTTGATCGTGATTTTTCCTTAATGTGCCACAATAATACCCTGGTGTCATTTATAATTCATCAGAAAAATTAAACAAGAAAAGTTGGTTTTTCCACCCCGCTTTTCTCCAAGCAGCTTACAATTGCAGCAGTGGCGTAGGAGGTTAAGAGCTCATGTATCTAATCTGGAGGAACGGGGTTTGATTCCCAGCTCTGCCGCCTGAGCTGTGGAGGCTTATCTGGGGAATTCAGATTAGCCTGCGCACTCCCACACACGCCAGCTGGGTGACCTTGGGCTAGTCACAGCTTCTCGGAGCTCTCTCAGCCCCACCCACCTCACAGGGTGTTTGTTGTGAGGGGGGAAGGGCAAGGAGATTGTAAGCCCCTTTGAGTCTACTACAGGAGAGAAAGGGGGGATATATATCCAAACTCTTCTTCTTCTTCTTCTTCTTCCCTTCCCTTAGCAGGCACCTTGTGAGGTGGGTGGGGCTGAAAGAGTTTGAAGAGAACTGTGACTAGCCCCAGGTCACCCAGCAGGCTTCATGCGTAGGAACGGGGAAACAAACCTGGTTCGCAATAAACAAAAAACACCGCCAGCCCTGCTGCTTAAGAACCCAGACACACAAACTTCCATACTTACTAATTTACTAAGTGAATTGAAAAGTGAATATAAGTGCACTACTATCTAAAACAGCTATAAACATGCGTAAATACAAAATAATCAAAAATTATAAAAAATACAAACCACTAACAATGTACATATACAGAAAATACAATTGCATACATAGAAACTATGATGATTTAGGAATTCTTTTTGTTTTTAACTGTGCAATGAAACACAGATTAGAAGAAGCAAGCCTTTATTGGCATAGACAACAGTACAATAGTAATAAAAACGGAGAAACACAGATTAGATTTAATGATACAGTCATTTACTGTTGATAGTCGGCATACATGAGGGACTTTGGTTAGTGGTTACAATAGCTGTACACCTCCTTAAGGAGTGCAAAAATATCCAGAAAAAGGCATTCTAAAACACCATTCGAGATAATGAGACGTTTTCGTGAGCTCTCCAGTAGAATGCTGTGACCATTAGGTACAGTAGCAGTTCTCTGCGAATGGGTATTTCAATGCCACATCAACGCGACAAGTTCCAACAGTTCCTAAAGTATTAGATAGAAGTCCCCCAAGCTCTCTGGACTCAATCCATCATATTCTGAATTGCATGTAGCTCCATGCAGTAATCTTCTCCTTTCTTTGGCTCGTTCCAAAGATCTCACAAATTAAGGATAGCCTTGTCCAATTTTTGTTAAATGAACTTACTCCTGAGATTACTGCCACGGCTGCTAAGTCCTTTGCAGAAGTCGTTAACGCTCGAAAAGTAGATTACCGTGAGTTAGTTTTTTTTATTCTGTTTATTGTGTATTATTTAAATGCCAATGAAGGATGAAGGTCTGTCTAGGATTACAGCATATGGCCGGAGGGTCCGTGGTTTGCCAGGGCACAGAGTAGCAACCCTAATTCTGCCCATGGCAAGTAAATCAGACTACCACGAGCCGGTGGCGTCCCTAGAAAGACAAAAACATGATGCCCAAAATAAGACAGACATTTGCCCCCAGCCCTGTGGCAAGAAAAAAACGAGCTCTGGGGCTCTGGCTACAACTCAAACCTTCACCTACCAGCCAAAGCTGAAATATCGTGCCTCTCTGTTGATTACAGCCCTGCAGCTATCGAATTCGCTTCATTCCATTCTTAGAGTCCTATTAGTGCGCCAATATACCTTTTAAATTAAACTCAGCCTTCATGTCTCCGGGGAAGCCTAGGCTACATGTGAGTTATTGCCGGGGAAGAGAAGTGGCAGCGAAGCAGCTGACGGAAGTTTCAACCCGGGGCTCGATGCCAGCGTTTTCTGTAGGGCCGTAGCGGAGCGGTTGATTGCCGAATGATGCCGAAAGTTCAGCAAAGGATCTCTGGGGTCGATTCCCCACTGAATCGGCCTAGGTTCAACCTGGGTTCAACCTTAGTGCTCCCCACAACCGCTGAGTTCGATGCGGGTCCGTCCCAGCTTTGCCCCCTCTAACTGTCAAATTTCCAACTCCACCTGGGAGGTACAACTTTTTCAGCAAACCTAGGTTGAACTCAGGTCGAAGCCGGTAAAGTGGGGGATTGTCCTCGCTGCAACTCTCCCGTTCAGCCAATCACAGTTCAGTGTTTTGGGCATGCGCAGAACGGGAGACTCGGGGCAGGGAAAAGCACGCCTTTTAAAAAACATTTTCCTTCTTGTATACGAAGCGACGGCCCTACGTATGAACAGCGCACGTTTACATGCTGCTTTTAGCTAGTAGAGCACTGCTTTGTGGCTACGTCATTATGTAAAAAAAACAATAAAAAGGGACGCACGTTCACGTTTCCTGCTGTAGAACAGCAGCCAATCGGGAACAAGCAACTAATAGGCGGCGAGGTGATCCCGCCCTCTGAGCTCAGCTCTAGGTGGAACGACCTCAGCTGCTGTGCGGAGTAACAACGGAGTCAACCTGGGTCAGTACTGTTCAGGGACCCAGGTCGAACCTAGGTCGATTCTCAAGTGCAGAATCCAGTTGGGTCTTCTAAGAATGGACTAGCAAGCTAGGGCTGCCAGTTTCCAAGAATGGCCCGGGGACCTCCCGGAATATTAGTGGCTCTCCAGCTAACTGAGATCACTTTCTTTGGAGAAAACGACTGCTTTGGACAAAGAAGCAAACCTAAGAAAATGATTCACTTCCCAGAGATAGCAGACGTTTAAATCAGAACATTTACTGGGGAGATATGCTGAAATACCAAGAGAGCTACGGGCATGCAGATGTAACTTAAATCAGAGTGGGGACATAATACACCACACACTTCACTGCCCTTTTTATTCTGCTATCCGCAACAAATATATCAATGATATCCTGTCAGGCCTGACAGGCAGCGAGGAAGAGAAAGTTTGCTTTCTGATGGCTGATGTGTATGTTAAAAAAAAAAACTTCAGTGCTGCAGCGGATAAATTTTTGCAGGCTTTAAGGGTGTTATCTCTGTGTGTGGTCCAGGTTGACTTATGATGGAATATTATCCCAAGGTATTTGAACAATTTAACTTGCTCGATGTCAGCACCTTGGAGAGACCATCTTGGAGGTCTAAAAACATTGGAAAAGACCACAATTTTAGACTTGATTGGGTTAATGACCAACCTGTTGTTTGAACAGTATTCACCACACTTAGTCAGCATGTTTCTGAGACCAGATCTTGTTCTTGATAATAAAACTGCATCATCGGCATAAAGGAGAATAGACAGAGGCACACCGTTCAGATAGGGGCAATGAAAGTTGAAACTATTCAATGTGGGGGCAAGATCATGTATCCTCACCTTGCTATCCTCACTTCTGTAAATTTTCCTTTTACTATTAAGGAACTTCAACCTTTTGAGATGTGTATGCTGATGTGTATGCTGAGGTTACATCCAGTGGTGGGATCCAAAAATTTTAATAACAGGTTCCGATGGTGGTGGGATTCAAACAGTGGCGCCGCCGCGCACACGCCCCTCCAGTCCCTATTGGGCAGGGAGGTTGCTTTAGTAACCCCTTCTCGGCGCTCGGAAAAAATTAGTAACCACTTCTAGAGAAGTGGCGAGAACCAGTGGGATCCCACCTCTGGTTACATCCAAAGTCGCGATATTTATGTTTTTAGCGGCAAAGATCAGAGAAAGTTTCACTGATGTTCAAACCACATAAGCTAAGTTGTATTAAAGGTGGTTTAAAAAAAAAACCCTTAAAATTACCATCAGACCCTGTTATAATTAAATATACGATATTCCTCTTTGGTAATTTAACGTTATAGAACTGTATTGCTTCTACACTCTGTTGTTTGAAAAACTCTCACAACGTGTTTCATACTTTTGTAAATTGTGGGGAGTAGGGCTTCTTTTTATGTGTGTAGGGCCTATGGCTAATAAACATCGATTGACTGCTCTGGAGAGTTGATTTCTGTGGCATCGCATCTCTCAAAAGTCCATCCCCAAATCACCAGCACTGTCCCCAACTCAGAGCTGGCAGTAGAGTTGCCAACCTCCAGCATGAAGAAGGCCGCCTTGCTGCTGTGCGAGGAAAACCAAGTCAGCTGGCAGGGGCAGCCCAGGCTAGAGTGTGTGTGTGTGTGGGGGGGTGATTTTCTGCCCCCACATGACCAAATGGCAGCCGCCCAGGGACATATGACCCCATGTGTCCCCGTGGGCATTACGCCCCTGCAAACATGTCAGCAAACGTGCGTAGTAGAAGATTGTAAAACGTGCAAGAAAAACCAGACATATCCAGTACAACTGGACAGGGTATCAACTAATTAATTTAGAACATGATTCGGAAAAGCCTGATTCTTGCTTGTTTCTGCGTAGAAATTGCATTTGGCAGAGTTCCACAGAGAAACACTTAGCGGGCACGAGCCCCGTTTCTCTCGCCAGCAAACAATAAAGCTTTATTTCTGGAACTTTTGATGGCCTGTGATTTAGCTTTTTGCTTAACATAAATGGCATGCAATTAAATCCCGAGGGCATTTTGGAAAAGGCCCAAGAAGAAGAAGAAGAAGAGTTTGGATTTATATCCCCCCTTTCTCTCCTGCAGGAAACTCAACGGGGCTTACAATCTCCTTGACCTTCCCCCCTCACACCCTGTGAGATAGGTGGGGCTGAGAGAGCTCCGAGAAGCTGTGACTAGCCCAAGGTCACCCAGCTGGCGTGTGTGGGAGTGCACAGGCTAATCTAGTTCACCAGATAAGCCTCCACAGCTCAGGCGGCAGAGCTGGGAGTAAGATTCCAGGGCCTTCAAAGCCATCGATCCCAATGCCCCTGGCGTGTGTTACTTGGGAGTAAGCTTGGTGGTAGTCGGTGGCTTGGCTTTGAGGCAACTGTGCAACTCTTCCAACGGGTGAATCATGACCCTAGGAGGGTTTAGAAGCAAGCCCCATTGCCAGCAACCAAGCTTACTCCCAGGTAAAGGATCGCGCTTTGGGTTCTTGGCACCTGAAAATCGAAAGGGTGGGTTGTAGTAGCCATCAGGGTTCACCTACACTGCTTCCCCAAAACTAGGTCTTAGGTTTAATGCCAATAATCGAGCCCAGCGGCCCAGGCCAGCCTAGATGTGTGCGTGTGTGTGTGTGGGGGGGGGCAACTCTGTTTGCGCTTGCCCACAGAGAGGGCTCTGAGTGCCACCTCTGGCACCCATGCCATAGGTTCGCCACCACTGCCTTAGATCCATCCTCCAAAGCTGCCATTTTCCTAGGAGCACCAAAGTCAGAAAAAAAAATGTTAGTAGAGTTGTATATTCCTCCTCCGCAGAGCTCATTCATGCCGAACCTTCTTTGTTGTAGAATGCTCCGCCTGGGTCCCAGTGCCCACCTAGCCCTGCTCCCCCCGATCTGCTTGAAAGTTTGAAAGTAAAAATACATTTTGGCATTCAGTTTAACCATACGACATCATGCCGCTCAAATGGGTGGGCGATGCTGCAGGAGGTAATCTGAACGATAATACTCATATTTGTTTGGAACTATATTCTAAGGTGGAAGCATACAATTTCCTCAGCTGCTGCGCCTCAACTGACCATGCTAACATATTTTTCTGAGACAGAGTATGACCCTAGTAGTCTGGAGATTTGCTGTAATTCCAGGAGAACTCCACAACCTGGCTGGACATAGAAGAAGAAGAAGAAGAAGAAGAAGAAGAAGAAGAAGAAGAAGAAGAAGAAGAAGAAGAAGAAGAAGAAGAAGAAGAAGAAGAAGAAGAAGAAGAAGAAGAAGAAGAAGAAGAAGAAAAGGAGTAGTAGTAGTAGTAGTTTGGATTTACATCCCCTCTTTCTCTCCTGCAGGAGACTCAAAGGGGATGACAATCTCCTTGCCCTTCCCCCCTCACAACAAACACCCTGTGAGGTAGGTGGGGCTGAGAGAGCTCCGAGAAGCTGTGACTAGCCCAAGGTCACCCAGCTGGCGTGTGTGTGTGGAGTGCACAGGCTACATCTGAATTCCTCCAGATAACCTCCATTAGCCCAGGCGGCAGAGCTGAATCAAACCCCTAGGGTTCGCTCCAGATTAGGATACATTCGAATGGTGCTCTTAATCCCTTCCTAATGGCCACTGCTGCTCCTTACATGATACCCATGTAGACAGCCTTACATGATACCCATCAGGGGTCACGCATGGACAAATGATGCTGCACATCTCCATTAAGATCGTTTCAGACTTCTCTTTTTCAGAGAAATCCTAGAAATGCAGAGGGGAAGTAACTAGGAATGGACTGGACGAACTCCCAGAGTTTCCAATGTAGGACCCGACTGCCTGACGAAATTATATAGATTCAATTTTATCCCTTGCTCAGAACAGGGCCCAGCCTGCTCACAGCATAAAACTACAGCATACAATGTACCGTGAAGGCATTTAAATACGTAATAAGGCACAATTAGGCCCTCCCAAGGAAAGAAAGAAAAGCGATGAGCCGAACAAAAGGAATTAGCGCCCCGCGCTTCCCTTTTGTTTCCACCCCACCAACTTGTGCAATGCAAAGACCCATGTAATATTAAGCAAAAAGAAACGCGAAAATGGGTAGTTATTACATAGCCCGAGGAGGGTGGACTTTATCCACCTGCTTACATCTGAGCCTTTAGGACCGTGGTGGCGAACCTTTGGCATTCCAGATGTTATGGACTACAATTCCCATCAGCCAATTGGCTATACTGGCAGGGGCTGATGGGAATTGTAGTCCATCACATCCGGAGTGCCAACCCTGCAATTTAACCTGAATACTGAGGTTCTAGTTTAGAGGAAATGGTTGGCTCCGAGGCGTGCGTTACTCGGGAGTAAGCTTGGTGGTAAAAGGTGGCTTTGCTTTGAAGCAACCATGCAACTCTTCGACTGGGTGATTCATGACCCTAGGAGGGTTTACTCAGAAACAAGCCCCATTGCCAGCAACTGAGCTTACTCCCAGGTAAAGGATCGTGCTTTAGTTCTTTGCGTGGGGTTTAACAGTGCTTAACAGGGTTACCTATATGGCTTCCCCAAAACTAGGTCTTAGGTTTAATGCTAATAATCGAGCCCAGCGGCCCAGGCCAGCCTAGATGTGTGTGTGTGGGGGGGCAATTCCACCCCCCACATGATGAACTCTGTTTGTGCGTGTGTAACCCCCATGCCCAGAATGGGTTGAACCAGTAAGGGGGTGGAGACTCAGAGCAGCAGAAAGGCTGCAAAGCTCTTTGGAGAAAACAAGGCTACCAGACTCGGACCTTGGTTGGATAAGCCCTTGACACCTTGTTAAGGGTTTCTTTTTGTGGTTGTAATGGGTGAGAGTTCTCCTGGAAACCTTCATCATGTTGCATCCTGTTCACCAAGCCCTTGGAGTCTTCAGGAGCCAACCCACTTGCAAAGAAGAATTGGACTTGGCAGTATCAGTAGACTGTAACTAGAAGGACTTGAAATGCAACCTGAACAGGACCTTGAATTATAATGTTAAATGTTGATGTTTAATGTTATTTGTAAAGAGAAGTAAACTGTTTTGTTTAAATTTGGTTCTTTGCAACTCCTTCCAAGTACTGCCCCACAGAACCCACAAGCTGAGGTTACACATGCTCAAAGGAGCAGCAGTAGTGTAGGAGGTTAAGAGCTCGTGTATCTAATCTGGAGGAACTGGGTTTGATTCCCAGCTCTGCCGCCTGAGCTGTGGAGGCTTATCTGGGGAATTTAGATTAGCCTGGGCACTCCCACACATGCCAGCTGGGTGACCTTGGGCTAGTCACAGCTTCTCGGAGCTCTCTCAGCCCCACCCATCTCACAGGGTGTTTGTTGTGAGGGGGAAGGGCAAGGAGATTGTCAGCCCCTTTGAGTCTCCTGCAGGAGAGAAAGAGGGGATGTAAATCCAAACTACTACTACTACTACTCCTTTTCTTCTTCTTCTTCTTCTTCTTCTTCTTCTTCTTCTTCTTCTTCTTCTTCTTCTTCTTCTTCTTCTTCTTCTTCTTCTTCTTCTTCTTCTTCTTCTTCTTCTTCTTCTTCTTCTTCTGCAAACACCTTCTGCATCATTGCCACAGTAGGGCTCATACACAGTTTGCATGGAACCTATTTATCCTAACCAGCATAATAAGTAACATCCACCATTTATGTTTGACTGGTAAGAGACTTCTGCTGTTGCCCTTCTATTTCTGAGAGCCAGCGTGGTGTAGTGGTTAAGAGCAGGTGGATTCTAATCTGGAGAACCGGGTTTGATTCCCCACTCCTCCACCTGAGTGGCAGAAGCTTCTCTGGTGAACCAGATGTGTTTCCGCACTCCTACATTCCTGCTGGGTGACCTTGGGCTAGTCACAGTTCTTTGGAGCTCTCTCAGCCCCCACCTGCCTCACAAGGTGTCTGTTGTAGGGAGAGGAAGGGAAAGGAGCTTGTAAGCCGCCTTGAGTCTCCTTACAGGAGAGAAAGGCGGCATATAAAACCAAACTCTCCTTCTTCTCCGTTTTCACCACCATTTTTTTCCCCTTGAGGACATTTAGACCCTGAGACTGAAACCATCGCTGATGGGCAGGGGCTGCCAGGAACCTGTTGACTTAACACCGCAAAACAAATCTCTCCTCTTTCCCGCACGGCGTTCTCACCTCCAGCCATCCTTGACGTCTCTCCCTGGCAGCTGGCCCAGTTCCTGCTGTGCCTTCTGTCAACTCTTCAAAGGCAGGTTTTGATCCGACGACACACGGAGAGGAGGCTCAGAAGCCAAAGGGGCAGCAAATTTTCCGCACCGGAGCATGCCGAGCAAAGGAGAGTCCTGCAGAGAGGTTTAGCAAGATGCTGAACGCCTGTGATGGATCGTGTGAGGGAAACGAAAGCGGACGTTGCCCAAAGAGGTGCGGAATCACAGAATCCTAGAGTTCGAAGGGGACCGTAGAGGCCATCTAGTCCAACCCCTTGATCGAGGCAGGATCAGCCCAGAGCATCCCTGATGAGTGTTGGTCCAGATCTTGTTTGAATGTTAATGTAACCTATATCTGTGGGTTCTGTGGGGCAGAACTTGGAATGAGTTTGCAACAACAAATTTTGAAAACAAAATGGTTTACTTTCTTCACATATAACATCAAACATCAACCTCTCCAAACTAAAGAGTCCCAAACGCTGCAGCCTCTCCTCATAAGGAAGGTGCTCCAATCCTTCAATCATCCTCGTTGCCCTTCTCTGAACTTTTTCTATCTCTTCGATATCCTTTTTGAGATGCGGCGACCAGAACTGAACACAGGACTCCAAGTGCGGTCACACCACGGCTTTATATAAGGGCATGACAATCTTTGCAGTTTTATTCTCAATTCCTTTCCTAATGATCCCCACCTTGAAACATCTCTTGCCTTGGAAACTCTATGGTTCTCCATATGTCAGTTGTGACTCGACTGTGGGGGGGGGGAGGTCCAATGCTCCAACCATTGAACAACACTGCATCTTTTCATACAACCTCTTCAGGTTTATCCTTTGCCGGTTCTCCAGAAATGATGCGCTCCCTATTTGGGGAGCATCTGATGTTTTTCGCCTTATTCGGTGGGCCCAGAAGATGTGAGTGAAACCGAGCGATTAGGGGAAAAAACTCCGCAAACAGCGGGGGAAAGTTGAAAGCCGGCCTGTTGTTTGGGCTGCGAGGGCTGAGCTCGATTACCGTGGCAGAGCTCCCGGCCTTCAGGGTGAGAAGATGCGATTTGAGAGCCGCGGCTCATCCAGGGAGACCGCTAAGAGGGCAGGAAAAATGGCCCTCATTTAGCAGGCAGCGATAAGAACAATCGCGTCCGAGTGTTTCATACACACGGCATCCTTCCGCCCCGAAGACCTGAAAAAAAGCCATCTGACAAATAGCTTGGTTTCCTTCCAAGCCTGCTGGTGTGTGAATCTTTTTTAAAATAAAGTTTCATCTCTGACTCAGTCAACACACTTCTGATCTGGCGGGGGGGTTTCCGGACGTGTGCCGATGGAACGATATCAGGTGATTCGGAACATGCCGGCCCATCTATTTACATCCAAAAGCGTCCCTGGAGATCAGAGATGGGTTTGATGCACAAATGAGTAATAACAAGTGAACGGAGACTAATAAAAGGAAACACTTCTTCACACAACGTGTGATTGGTGTTTGGAATATGCTGCCACAGGAGGTGGTGGTGGCCACTAACCAGGATGGCTTTAAAAGGGGCTTGGACAGATTTATGGAGGAGAAGTCGATCTATGGCTACCAGTCTTTATCTGCCTTGATCTCAGATTGCAAATGCCTTAGCAGACCAGGTGCTCAAGAGCAGCAGCAGCAGAAGGCCCTTGCTTTCACCTCCTGCCTGTGAGCTCCCCAAGGCACCTGGTGGGCCCCTGCGAGTAGCAGAGTGCTGGACTAGATGGACTCTGGTCTGATCCAGCAGGCCAGTTCTTATGTTCTTATGTTCTTAAAGGAACATTTGTCTTCAAAGTCCTATTTTGGCAAATTTCTTTTGGATGTTTGTTCACTCCACACACACACACACACACACACACACACACAGCCGCCCCATTTAGCTGTTTTGGGATGCTTTCCAGACGTTTAACCGCTTGCAAATTGTGGAGAATCGCAGGGGCATAGCGTTAGAAGGTGCCTTATTCGTCTCCGCTCGGTGCAGAAAGTACAAACCTAGACTCCCCGAAACAGACACATGTGTTAAGTTGCTTTCTGCCGAATTGGACTGTGTGGTCCATTAAGGTCACCCGGCCACAAAGCCCCCCAGCCCCTCGCTTAACATAACTGAAGCTCATGCTTCAAGATCTCCATTGATGGAGCCCTTATAGGTAGTTGTTTTCATCGTGCTCTAACCATTGGGAAGTTTGTCCTACGGTCCAATGGCGATCTAATCCTCCTGTAACTTTAAGCTCGCGAGACCTAGCCTCACCCTCTTGGGGGTAAAGAGAATAAGTCTTGGCCCGTGCATTCTCTCCTCGAGCTCTTGTTAATTTTTCTTGTAGGAATAGCATTTCAGGTCCCAGGTCACCTTCGTTGCCTTGCCCTGAACTTTCTCTGCGATGAGTTCTTCCGGATATAAGCCAACAAATCCATCTTCCCAGGCTGTTGCGGCCCACCTAAGAAAGTGCCATAATAACCTATGGCGGGGCCCCTAAGTGCCAGCGTGGTGTAGTGGCTAAGACCAGGTGCACACTAGTCTGGAGAACTGGGTTTGATTCCCCACTCCTCCACCTGAATGGCAGAGGCTGATTTGGTGAACCAGGTGTGTTTCTGCACTCCTACGTTCCTGCTGGGTGACCTTGGGCCAATCACAGCTCTCTCTGAACTCTCTCAGGCCCACCTATCTCACAAGGTGTCTGTTGTGGGGAGAGGAAGGGAAAGGAGTTCATAAGCCCCTTGAGTCTCCTTACAGGAGAGAAAAGTTGGGTATAAATCCAAAGTCGTTGTCGTCTTCCTCTTCCTCTTCTTCTTCCTCCTCCTCCTCCTCCTCCTCCTCCTCCTCCTCCTCCTCCTCCTCCTCTTCTTCTTCTTCTTCTTCTTTTTCTTTTTCTCCTCCTCCTCCTCCTCCTCCTCCTCCTCCTCCTCCTCCTCCCAGGTATTTGGGGAAGCAGAGCTCATGCTCAAGCCATTATTTGCATCGACAGTATTCACACAGACACCGACGCCTCGTTGAAATAAAGTCTGCTGACCTCTTTTCTCGCAGCGCAATCATTCTTCCTTTTCTTTTCTGTTTCGAAATCCTGACTTTGTGCTTGTACATGTTGGCGGCCGTTTGTTCTTTTTAAAAATTTATAAACTGCTTTCAGCTGGTCCCAATGGCTTGTGGGAACTTTCGAGAGCGCGCCGTCGAGATTCAACTAGACTTTATTGCTCACGGCAGGGTAATAAGGAAAGAGGCGGCAGGACATCACAACCCTGGTGCTAGCGTGCTATTGGCCCACTGCCTTCCCCAGACACTCAAAACGAACCTCAGTTGGCCAGCATATGGCTGTACAAAAAGAATCGCAGGGATTGTGTAACATCCCACAGGTAAGTGGTGAAGTTTAGAATAAACAGGGCCCCTAGGCTTATCTATCTATCTATCTATCTATCTATCTATCTATCTATCTATCTATCTATCTATCTATCTATCTATCTATCTATCTATCTATCTATCTATCTATCTATCTATCTATCTATCTATCTATCTATCTATCTATCTATCTATCTATCTATCTATCTATCTATCTATCTATCTATCTATCTATCTATCTATCTATCTATCTATCTATCTATCTATCTATCTATCTATCTATCTATCTATCTATCTATCTATCTATCTTGGGTGCTGTGTGGTTTCCGGGCTGTATGGCCGTGTTCATAGCAGAACACATGATAAACCAACCTGGACATAGAATATTATTTGAAAAAACAGAAATTCTGGACCACTCTGAAAGTCACTACGTCAGACTACACAGAGAAGCAATTGAAATCCATAAGCACATGGACAATTTTAACAGGAAGGAAGAAACTATGAAAATAAACAGAACTTGGCTGCCAGTGTTGAAAAATACTAGAGTCAAGACAGTGTCTAACCAGCTCCACACAAACACAGGATGACCATAGACAAAAGAAACAAAGGCCAGGATACTTCTATTCAGATGCTCCCACCAGTGACCTTGCTATCTCCATTGACACTCCCATGCTATAGTCTTCATTGTTACTCATACTTCTATTCAGACACTCCCATGATATAGTCTTCATTGTTACTCATACTTCTATTCAGATGCCCTCAACTATTGACCTGGTTGCCTTCTTTGTTACTCACAGACTATGTTTCTCCACCCACCCTGGACACTCCAACAGATATATATACTCCACTTGCTTTCCCAACATCAGATCCTCTGAAGATGCCAGCCACAGATGCAGGCAAAACGTCAGGAGAGAATGCTGCTAGAACACGGCCATACAGCCCGGAAACCACACAGCACCCAAGTGATTCCGGCCGTGAAAGCCTTCGACAATATCTATCTATCTATCTATCTATCTATCTATCTATCTATCTATCTATCTATCTATCTATCTATCTATCTATCTATCTATCTATCTATCTATCTATCTATCTATCTATCTATCTATCTATCTATCTATCTATTTATTTTTCAGACTTATATACCGTCCTACCCCCGAAGGGCTCTGGGCGGTGAACGACATAAAAATAAAATACAAAATAAGCTCTCAATAATGTAAATTAAAATGCAGCATATAACATATGAACCACGCCCGCAAAAGTCTTCCTTAAACCCTCCTGAGAGGAGAGAAGAAAGGATGGGTCCTATAGATGATAATGGACCCTAATTCCATGGGAATGGAAGGGGGCACTTTCAGTGGCTGGACACTCCAAAAGCTCAGTGGAACTTCAGCCTAGTCTGCCTTTTGGATAATATGGCCTTGCCCCTAAGGATACCCGAAGAGCACGGATGGGATTTCCTTCCCAGGAAACACCCAAAGCAATGTCCTCTTTGCAGAGGCGTAGCTAGGAAAAAATGCAGCCTGGGGCAAAATCTGAGTTTTGGGCCCCACCCATGGGGAGATGCAGTGATCCCTAGAAAAGGGTAGAAGAGGAAGGACCTCCCCAGCAATGGGGTTTAGTGGGGCTGTAGCAGCCTCCACCCTACCCTTGCTCAAGGTGTGACACTTTTTTAAATTTATGTATGTATGTATGTATGTATGTATGTATGTATGTATGTATGTATGTATGTATGTATGTATGTATGTATGTATGTATGTATTTATTTATTTATTAGATTTTTATACGGCGGGCCCCTCAATATGAGGGGACTGATGTAGCAGCACCAAGGCAAAGAGCAGTAAGGGGGCACCATATCAGTGGCTGGACACCCCAAAGGCCCGGTGGAACAGCACAGTCTTACAGACCCTGCAGAACTCACCAAGGTCCCGCAGGGCCCGGACAGCTGGAGGAAGGGTGTTCCACCAGGCCGGGGCCAGGGCTGTGAAAGTCCTGGCCTGTGTAGAGGCCAGCCGCATCATCGAGGGGCCGGGGACCACCAGCAAATTGGCCTCTGCTGAATGCAGAGGCCGAGTGGGGACGTATGGGGTAATGCAGTCCCAAAGGTACGAGGGTCCCTTACCTGCGTGGGTCACTTACCTGCATGTGCATCTGTGGCTCAGGGGTGGGACAGGTTGAAGAGTGTGGCTTAAGGTAGGAAGGAAGGTGAGGATAGGTGCAGGGTAGAGAGGAATGGGGTAAGGGGAGGGTAGCAAGGGGAGAGCTGGAGTGGAGGAAGATGGAGCAGAGTGGCTTGGGGTGGCAGGAGGGTTGAAAGAGCAGGCTTGGGGTGATAGATTGGGAGAGGGCGGAATGGGAGGCTTCAGCTGGGGAAGTCAGAAAGGTGAGGATTCTAGTGGGGCAGGGTGGCAAGGTGAGGCTTGGGGGGTTGAAAGGTAAGGCTTAGGGTGGTGGGGATGGAAAATGTGGCTAGGGGTGGGGATGGTTGTACGAGAGCATGAGGGTGGGTAGGGTTAGCAGGTTCGTGTTGGGGTGGGGCAGGGTAGCAAGGTGGGGGATGGGGATGGGAGGGTTGGCAAGGTGAGGTTTGGGGCGGGGGAGTGTTAGACCAGCGACTCTCAACCTGTGGGTCGAACGACCCTTTCACAGGGGTCACCTAAGACTCTCTGCATCAGTGTTCTCCATCTGTAAAATGGATAAATGTTAGGGTTGGGGGTCACCACAACATGAGGAACTGTATTAAAGGGTCGCGGCATCAGGAAGGTTGAGAACCACTGTGTTAGAAGGTAAGGCTTGGGTGGGGAGGATTGGAAGGTGTGACTAGGGGTGGGGAAGGGTTAGGGTTAGGGCTAGGGCTAGGGTTAGGGTTAGGATGGGGGGAATCTTGGTCTAAGTCCCTGCTAAGCCATGGAAGTTTGTTGGGTTAACCTTGGGCCAGTCACAGAAGCTCATTCTAGCAAATCTTACAGGGTTGTTTTGAGGAGAGGGAAATGATGTAAGATGCACTGGAGAGAAACGCGGGGTATCGAGGGAGTAAGGCAATAAATAAATAATCCTGTCAAGGATCGATTTGGGGCCAACTATGACTCTTGTGATCCTCCTGGGGATGGCAGCAGGGAGAAAGGATGTTGGTTGGTCAGTTGTGTTTACAAGCTTCTGGAAGCCCATCCTCCAAGGCAGCCATTTTCTCCCGGGAAACAGATCTTGCTCGTCTGAAGTTCAATTGCAATAGTGGAAGATCTCCAGGTACCACCTGGATGTTGGCCACCCTATTGGAAAATGAGGACCTGGTTCCCATCGTTCCTGCTTCAGTACCCTCCGGGACTGGCTACTGCAACTCGCTGGCGGGGGAATGCCCATGGAGACTGGCCTCTTTCACTAGTGCCATCTAGTGGCAGAAAGTGGAAACACAGTCCACTACTTGTGCCGGAATTTTATTGGCTACCAGGTTGGTTCCATGTAGAGCAGGGGTCTCCAGATGTTCGGCAACCTGCGGCTCTCCGATTGGCCATGCTGGCAGGGGCTGATGGGAATTGTAGTCCATGAACATCTGGAGAGCCGCAGGTTGCAGACCCCTGATGTAGAGCTTGTGTGTGCATTTCCAGCCTGAAAGCCCTGCATGGCCTGGGTCCTACATCCACGAGCCCCCTCCCCCATAAAACCCACCTTTTGTGTTGCTATTACTACTAACCTCCAGGTGATGGCCCAGATGAGCAAGATCGGTTCCCCTCAAGAAAATGGCAGCTTGAAGAAGGGAAAATGTACTCTGTGGTGCTCTAATGCTCCGCTGAGGTGCTCCCCTCCCTAGACCCAGATCTTCCTAGGCTCCATCCCCTTGAATCTCCAGGAACTGTCCAGCCCAAGTTGGCAACCGCACATGTGCACTGAGATTTGCCTGGTACATCCTGCTTGGACCCTCCTTCATCCATTCACTGAACTCTAAGGCATAGGTGTCAAACTCGCAGCCCTCCAGATGTTATGGACTACAGTTCCTATCATCCCCTGCCAGCACATTGCTGGCAGGGGATGATGGGAACTGTAGTCCATAACATCTGGAGGGGCTGAGCGTTTGGACACCTATGCTCTAGTGGGCAAGTGATGGAAGTAACCTTTCGGTCTAGAATCGAAAGTGCTCCAAACTGCAAACCAGAAACCCCACCTCTATTTATCAAGCAAAGTGCAGCACCACACGCAATTTAACCTGGCAAATTTCATTATTGAGGAGTTTTAGTTTAGAAAAAAATGGTTTGGTCTCGAAGGCAAATTGCGTTTCTTGGGAGGAAGCTCTGGTGGTAGTTGGTGGCTTTGCTTTGAAGCAATCTGTGCAACTTCTTCCAATGGGTGAATCATCCACCCAGGAGGGAGTTTTACTCAGAAAGCAAAGCCCCATTGCCAGCAAACCGAAGCTTACTCCCAGAGTAAAGGATCATTAAGCGGCATTAGTTTATTTTGCATGAAAAAAATCCTCAGGCGGGGTTTAACAGAGCTTAACAGGGTTACCTCCACTGCTTCCCCAAAACTAGGTCTTAGGTTTAATGCTAATAATCGAGCCCAGCGGCCCAGGTCAGCCTAAACGTGTGTGGGGGGGAGGCACTCTGCGAGTGCCCACACAGAGGCTCCCGTGTCATAGGTTCGCCACCACTGCTCTAAGGCATGGTTCACACCAGGAGGAAAATGTAGAGCTGGAATGGCTAGTTCCACTCCAGACTTCAAGGGGAAGGCTGCCGTTTCTGAATCGATCTTTTTTAAAAAAACAAAACCAATGAAAACAAACAAGTAATTCATCAGGGAAAAGGTCCGGCCTGCTTTCTGAATGCTAGTTTTCAGTTTGCAGAGAGGTGGCCTTTTTAAATCATTGGGCGACATCCGAGAAGCGTAGCCCACCGTTGCCTGACGTGGTCTATCCTATGCCTAGGCTAGCCCCATCTCATCAAATGTCTGAAGCTAAGCAGGGTCAGCCCTGATGGAAGACTCCAAGGAGGTCCAGGGTTGCTACGTGTAACCCCTATGCTCAGAATGGGTTGACCCAGAAAGGGGTGGAGACTCAAAGCAGCAGAAGGCTGCAGAGCTCATGTAGTTTGGAGGAGACGAGGCTGCCAGACTCGGACCTTGGTTTGTATGAGCCCTGAACACCTTGTTAAGGTAACTGCAATGTTGTTGGGAACTAGTGGGAAGGGAGTTGTTTGTTTTTGCTATGTTGTAAATGTTGGAGTTTATTGTTTCAGGGTTTCTTTTTGTGGTTGTAATGGGTGAGAGTTCTCCTGGAAACCTTCATCTTGTTGAATCCTGTTCATCAAGCCCTTGGAGTCTTCAGGAGCCAACCCACTTGCAAGAAGAATTGGACTTGGCAGTATCAGTAGACTGTAACTAGAAGGACTTGAAAATGCAACCTGAACAGGACCTTGAAGTGTGACGTTAAATGTTGATGATTGATGTTAATATGTTAAGAAAGTAAACCATTTTGTTTTTTTAACATTTGTTGTTGCAAACTCATTCCAAGTTCTGCCCCACAGAACCCACAGATAGAGGTTACATACGCAGAGGTCGGCAGTGGCACACGACCTCTGAATGCTTCTTGCCTTAACCTGGATGCCCCAGACTCACCTGATCTTGTAAGATTTGGGAAACGAAGCAGGGTTGGCCTACGTTGGTATTTGCCTGGGAGACCACCCAGGAAGACTAGGATTGCTAAGCAGAGGCAGCCAATGGCAAACCAACCTCTGCATGTCTTTTGCTCCGACTAGGAAGTCTGTGACTATTCTGATTTCTGTTGGAATAATATCTCCTGGTAGTGGAGATTATTCCTGTTCATAAAAAGCAGAGTGCCCAGGAGGCTGAGAGCCCAGCAGAAGCCTGACCTTGTGTGCGTGTATGTGAGGATCCCATGTGCAAGCTAGCACAAAAGAAAGTCAGCGTCAGTTGTAATTTCTAATCTAATAAAAAGAGTATTATCTATCTATCTATCTATCTATCTATCTATCTATCTATCTATCTATCTATCTATCTATCTATCTATCTATCTATCTATCTATCTATCTATCTATCTACCTACCTACCTACCTACCTACCTACCTACCTACCTACCTACCTACCTACCTCCCTCCATCCATCCATCCATCCATCCATCCATCCATCCATCCATCCATCCATCCATCCATCCATCCATCCATCCATCCATCATCCATCCATCCATCATCCATCCATCCATCATCCATCCATCCATCCATCCATCCATCCATCCATCCATCCATCCATCCATCCATCCATCCATCCATCTATCTATCTATCTATCTATCTATCTATCTATCTATCTATCTATCTATCTATCTATCTATCTATCTATCTATCTATCTATCTATCTATCTATTTATTAAATTTATAGGCCGCCTCATCCCCGAAGGGCTCGAGGCGGCTCACAACACGGCTGTTTCAACAGCAGATTGATACAACATAAAATAACCCATTAAAACTCAGCAGCAATTAATAATAAATAATTAAAACAGCAAGATTGTGTAACACATATACACATATACACAGGTGCCCAATATAAAGGCCAAAGAAAAAGAAAGAAGGAAGAAGGAAGAAGTGAACTCCATTCTGGATAGAAAGGTAGGTAAAAAGGTTCACTAATCTATCCTAATCTAGCTGGAAGGAGACGGATGAACGGAGCACCCATCCTTCCTCTAGGCATGGTGAAAGTAAGATGGAGAAGTCTCGAGAAGAAGGCGGAAGGAAGGAAGTCCCTAAGACTATCAGTCTAACATCAAAGGGATAGAACCAGCATGCTAGAGTAAAGGTGTTAATTCCTAGGTCCCTATCTAGCCACTGGCTATCTAGTAAAAACCCCTCTATAGGTTGAGGCAAGAACCAGCGTCAAGTCCTTCTCTTCCAACAATTACATCCTTGGGAGCTAGTGAGTCCTTAGCCCAGATACAGTTGCCAGCTTTGGAGCGGAGCTAGGAAATCCTTCCAGTTGACAACTGTGATCAGTTCCATTGAAGAAAGTTTGGAGGGTGGGCTTTATGACCTTATTCTCTGCTGAGGTCCCTTCCCTAACCGTGCCCTCCTATGGGCATAGCTAAAAAAAACCCTGATGCCTGGGGCAAGTGTAACCTCTATCTGTGGATTCTGTGGGGCAGAACTTGGAATGAGTTTGCAACAACAATTTTTAAAAACAAAATGGTTGACTTTCTTCACATATAACATCAAACATCAACATTTACATCACACTTCAAAGTCCTGTTCAGGTTTCATTTCAAGTCCTTCTAGTTACAGTCTTCTGATATTGCCAAGTCCAATTCTTCTTTGCAAGTGGGTTGGCTCCTGAAGACTCCAAGGGCTTGGTGAACAGGATTATACATGATGAAGGTTTCCAGGAGAACTCTCACCCATTACAAACATAAAAAACCCTGAAACAATAAACTCCAACATTTACAACATAGCAAAAAATAAACAACTCCCTTCCCACTAGTTCCCAACAACATTGCAGTTACCTTAACAAGGTGTTAAGGGCTTATACAAATCAAGGTCCGAGTCTGGTAGCCTTGTCTCCTCCAAACTACATGAGCTCTGCAGCCTTCTGCTGCTTTGAGTCTCCACCCCTTTCTGGGTCAACCCATTCTGAGCATGGGGGTTACACAAGCACCGAAATTGCTCTCCACCAGCTCCGACTCCCGTCTTTTCTTTCCCCATCTTTTCAGAGCTGGTGCCGAGCAATTTTATGGCATGCTAATTAACTATTTGGCAAACAAGATCCCCGAGTCTTCTTGACAAGGATCACACAAGCCTAATTAGCGAGAAACCCAAACCCTACACCTCAGTTAAAAGAGGAGGTTTTTTAACACCAGTTTCTAGCATGCCCTTATTAAAACTAGCCTCTATTCAAATCTCTCAGCTGCTACATCATAATGGTTCCCGTCAGAGCTGCCAGGAGTACAATATAACTCTGCCCACACAACTGAGCACCGATAAACAGAACCCTCCGCCCACCCTCGAAACAGATGAAGGAAAAACAGGCCCACGACAACACCTCAACACAACGGAGAAGCAAGTACCAGAAAATGAAGAGGGGAGGGGGAACTCAACGCAAAAAGCTCAGATGCCTTTCCCCACAGACCCTGAAGCCCAGACATGAAGACTGATTATACACTGGCGTTCTTCCCCGCAGTGAGGGTACGTTTCCTTCGGGGCAGAGTTTTCACGACTGATGTGCTCAGACCTACAGCGCTGAAGATGCTGGAAGCTCTACAGTTCCTGAGAGCGGGCCAGCCCTGATGTTTCTCCTGGCTTTGAGGTTTCTTCTGTTGTCCCCCCTTCCCCACGCTTTGGCTTCCCCCCCCAAATTAATAACAACAAGCCATCACAACAGCAGTGGGAAGAATATCGACATAAACAGAAGAATATCGACATAAAATTTAAAGGGCTTAATAAAAAAAGCTGGCAATCTTGCCATTAACAGGGGGCGACCCGGAAGCGAGGGCAGACGAGTCGCGCAGCGGGCGGCGGGGCACTTCCTTGCGTGTAAACAAGGAAACATGAGGAGACTCCGCTGCTACCACACTGTGGAGTGAAGAGCGTCACAGGAAGTGCTCTGTGCATACTGGACCTGAGGAAAAGCCTGTGACAGGGGTGAGAAAACGCGCACACACACACACACACACGCACAAAGATAAGTAATGAGTGTAGAGTTGTCGAATTCCAGGCAGGGCCTGGAAATCATCCGGAATTACAACTGTTCTTCACACTGCAAGCATCAGTTCTCCCAGAAGGAGGAGGAGGAGGAGGAGGAGGAAGAAGAAGAAGAAGAGGAGGAGGAGGAGGAGGAGGAGGAGGAGGAGTTTGGATTTATATCCCCCTTTCTCTCCTGCAGGAGACTCAAAGGGGCTGACAATCTCCTTGCCCTTCCCCCCTCACAACAAACACCCTGTGAGGTAGGTGGGGCTGAGAGAGCTCCGAGAAGCTGTGACTATCCCAAGGTCACCCAGCTGGCGTGTGTGGGAGTGCACAGGCTAATCTGAATTCCCCAGAGAAGCCTCCACAGCTCAGGTGGCAGAGCGGGGAATCTCCTCCTCCTCCTCCTCCTCCTCCTCCTCCTCCTCCTCCTCCTCCCCCCAGGCTCTATCTGCCAATATCCAGGAATGTCAAAAAGTTAAGCTGGCAAACCTCAATCCAGGGTTACTGTGCAGAGGCAGGCAACGACAAACTATGTCTGTTTGTCTCTTCCCTGGAAAACCCTTCAGGGTCACTCTACGTCAACTGCGACTTGACCGCCCGTTCCACCACAAACAAATCTCTCTGGGCTTTGGCTGAAGCCTGAATTTTTTCCCAAGCCCTGGGAAAGATCAAAGAGGGTTTTCCCCGCCTCCCACATTCTCTGGGATGGACGTGAGTCTTGCATTTGTCCTCCCGTGCTTGGTGCCAGCCGCAATTAGCGATACGAAGGCCGAGAAAAGAGAGGAGTAGCCGAGGAGAGAAAGCGAGAGGATCCCTGCAGTGGCTCTGAATGAGCCCAGCTGGTTGGCACCGATTGATTGGAAGTGATTGATTAACTCCGCAATCAAGGCCATTCATTGGCTAATGAATGGCACCCGCTCATCAATTAATGCGTTTTGCCCTAGAGATGGGGGTGGGGGTGTGTGTAGATTCTCATTCATAAAGATCTTGGGGGCCTGTTTGTGCCTCGGAGCTGGGCAAGGAAGGCGTTGAAGGCCTGATTCCCCTGCTGTTTGCGATGTTTGGGTGGGGGGTGTAGGAACAAAGAGATACAGAAGCGAAGGCAAATGGGGGGAGAAACCCTTTCAGGCGCAATTTATATATCAGAAAGCAGCCTCAAAGGTCAAGCGCAGCGTTTGTTTTCCTTTGACGGGTCACGTTCATCTATGGAAAAGCTGACGGCTCTCTGTCACGCGCGGAGGCCTGCTGTTTGTTCACATTGTGTGTCCCGCACGGCAGCCTATTTCTTTAGGCTATGCTGTTGTCAGAATAGCCGAGAGTGGCAGCCATCTCGCCAGGTTTCCAAACACCAGGAGACACCTTGAGATCTCCAGGATTTATAACTGAGCACAGCAAACAGTCCCCGCGGAGGACATAGCAGCTTGGGAGGATGTGCTGTCCTGGAGAAGACATCTCCTTTCCTTAAGGTCCACTCCAGATTTCCAGGAATTCCCCAACCGTTGGCTGCATTGGCTCCGGGTGGAGTCTTGGATCGTGTTCAAGGTTCTTGTATTAATGTACAAAGCCCTACACAGGCTGGGACCCACATATCTATGGGATCCCCTCTCCTGGTCCACTCCCCAAAGAATGCTTATGTAACCTCTATCTGTGGGTTCTGTGGGGCAGAACTTGGAATGAGTTTGCAACAACAAATTTTAAAAACAAAATGGTTGACTTTCTTAACATATAACATCAACATTTAACATCACACTTCAAGGTCCTGTTCAGGTTGCATTTTCAAGTCCTTATATTTACAGTCTACTGATACTGCCAAGTCCAATTCTTCTTTGCAAGGCTTGATGAACAGGATTCAACACGATGAAGTTTCCAGGAGAACTCTCACCCATTACAAACATAAAAAACCCTGAAACAATAAACTCCAACGTTTACAACATAGCAAAAATAAACCACTACCTTCCCACTAGCTCCCAACAACATTTCAGTTACCTTAACAAGGTGTTAAAGGCTTATACAAACCAAGGTCCGAGTCTGGTAGCCTTGTCTCCTCCAAACTACATGAGCTCTGCAGCCTTCTGCTGCTTTGAGTCTCCACCCCTTTCTGGGTCAACCCATTCTGAGCATGGGGGTTACACTTAGATCTGCAAACGATTTACTGGTGGTCTCTGACCCAAACAATGTTCGGCTAGCCTCAGCCAGGACCAGGGCCTTTTCAGCCTTGGCCCCGGTCTGGTGGAACTCTCTGGCCCCTTCCGCACATGCAGAACAATGCACTTTCAATGCACTTTCAATTCACTTTGCAGCTGTGTGGAATAGCAAAACCCACATGCAAACAGTTGTGGAAGTGGACTGAAAGTACATTATTCTGCATGTGCGGAAGGGCCCTTAGTCCTATGATTGAGGGAGCTGTGATGCCATTTGGTCTCCCCTCCTCTTCCTCTTCCTCCTCCTCCTCTGGTTTTACTGAATTCCATCAACAACTCCATCAACGCAGCAAATGGTTGGGTCGCTATTTTGCAATGAGTTTTTATATGTTGTCTGAGATTGTTTTGACGTTTAAATATTTGTAACCATTTGTTTGTGTTGTTGTTTTATATGACGTGAGCCGCCTGGAGCTCGGAAGAGGAGGGGTGACACAGTAAGTCAAATAAATAATTAATTAATAGCCTGGAACTGGCAACTCTTGTAGGAGTACTTGGAACGTCTTTTGTAGATGGCTTATAATCAGTGGTGGGATCCAAAAATTTTAGTAACAGGTTCCCCTGGTGGTGGGATTCAAACTGTGGCGTAGTGGCAATGGGGCTGGGTGGGGCACGACGGGGGCGTGGCCGGGCATTCTGGGGGTGGGGCATTCCTGGGCGGGGCTATGGCAAGGACGCAGCCGCTGCGCCGGTCCTTGGGCAGGAAACGAATACATGCAGGCACAGGCTGCCACGCACGCCGACGCACCTCCTGCTAGACTGCTTCAAGTTCTGCACGCTACTGCTGAGAGGAGGGGCGTAACTAAGGCCAAAATCACATGGCAAAACCACCCATTAGTAACCCCCTCTCGGCACACACAAATAACTAGTAACCTTCTCTCGGGAACCTGTGAGAACCTGCTGGATCCCACCTCTGCCGATAATGGGTCACGTAGCCCCCTTGGTCACCCCCGTCTCTTGCCAGGCTGAATTCATCTAATACCTATCGCGGAAGCGCGCGTGGAACCAATTCACCTGCTGCTCTTAGGAAATCCAATTTTATGGACACGGTTCCCCTATCAAGCTAAATTGGCGGGACGTGTTGTTTGTGGGGGGATTATGTCCATGCTACCTTTGCTTCCTTGAAGCTGTTAAAGAGGCTGGCACCTGGAGGCAAAGGAATATTTGCCACGTGGACACAGAACTGCAGGTGGGTTCCCTGGACAGCAAGAGTGGGGTGGAGAGGCAGTGTGGTGTAATGGTTAGAGTGTTGGACTAGGATCTGGGAGAGCCCTGAAAGCTTACCGGCTGACCCTGGCCTAGACCATTTACATGCTTTTCACCTAGACTCCCTCACAGGGTTGGTGTGAGGATAAAATGGAAGACCGGAGAATTATTTCAAGCCAGGATTTTGACTTTAGCGAGTTGTAGAGACCATATCGCTCTCTCAGCTTGACCTACTTTACAGGGTTGTTGTGAGTGTAAAATGAAGGATGGGGGAATAACGTAAACCTCTTTGGGTTCCCATTGGGAATAAAGATGAGATGGAAGGCAGGCAGGCAGGCAGGCAGGCAGGCAGGCAGGCAGGCAGGCAGGCAGGCAGGCAGGCAGGCAGGCAGGCAGGCAGGCAGGAAGGAAGGAAGGAAGGAAGGAAGGAAGGAAGGAAGGAAGGCAGGAAGGAAGGAAGGCAGGAAGGAAGGAAGGCAGGAAGGAAGGAAGGAAGGAAGGAAGGAAGGAAGGAAGGAAGGAAGGAAGGAAGGAAGGAAGGAAGGCAGGCAGGAAGGAAGGAAGGCAGGCAGGCAGGCAGGAAGGAAGGAAGGCAGGAAGAAAGGCAGGAAGGAAGGAAGGAAGGAAGGAAGGAAGGAAGGAAGGAAGGAAGGAAGGAAGGAAGGCAGGAAGGAAGGAAGGAAGGCAGGAAGGAAGGCAGGAAGGCAGGAAGGAAGGCAGGAAGGAAGGAAGGAAGGAAGGAAGGAAGGAAGGAAGGAAGGAAGGCAGGAAGGAAGGAAGGCAGGAAGGCAGGAAGGCAGGAAGGCAGGAAGGCAGGAAGGCAGGAAGGCAGGAAGGCAGGAAGGCAGGAAGGCAGGAAGGAAGGAAGGAAGGAAGGAAGGAAGGAAGGAAGGCAGGAAGGAAGGAAGGAAGGCAGGAAGGAAGGCAGGAAGGCAGGAAGGAAGGAAGGAAGGAAGGAAGGAAGGCAGGAAGGAAGGAAGGAAGGAAGGAAGGCAGGAAGGAAGGAAGGAAGGAAGGAAGGAAGGAAGGAAGGAAGGAAGGAAGGAAGGAAGGAAGGAAGGAAGGAAGGAAGGAAGGAAGGAAGGAAGGAAGGAAGGAAGGAAGGAAGGAAGGAAGGAAGGAAGGAAGGAAGGAAGGAAGGAAGGAAATACATACGTACATAGCTACGTGTCTGGCTGGAGGTGGGGAAAAACTGCTACTTAAAACCAAACATTTTAATATCCTAATATTTGCATATGGATGGTTGGATGTAAGGTTCTTTACGAACCTTCGGAAGTTGGTTAACTTTACCCAAAGCTTAAAACTGCTGCAAAATGCAGAGAGGGTGTACATTAGGCGAATGCTAAGGTCGAGATTCGAGGCCACAAAAGTCAAGGAATTGGAGAGTTAAAACTCCCCGGCTGCTCGTAACTCTGACCCCTTCCTTAGAGTCATTACTGCGCCTCATATGATCCGGTAATGAAAGGCCCTATAACCCTGGACTTTGGGGACCCTTAACTCTGAATTTCCCGGGGTCGACGGGGTTTAAATCACAGCCGTAATGTCCTATTAAAATGGAACTCCCTTTCCCAACAAATTAACTCCGGGGAAGGTTGTAAAGAGACCAAAGGGCAGAGAGAAAATGGGGAGGCAGGATGAAGGATGACCCCCAAGTTGGGAAGTTAGATGGCCTGAAATGTAAGAAGACCAAGGGAGGGGCTGTGGCTCGGGGGAACGGCTGGTGCTTTGCACACAAATGGTGCCTGGTTCAATTCCCAGCATCTCCAAGATGAAGGACTGGGGAGTCGGTAATGTGACAGATCTTAATCTCGAAGTGTTACTGCCAGTCTCATTAGACAATACTGATCTTGTATTGTCGAAGGCTGTTAAACTCCACGCAAACACAGGACAACTATAGACAATATCAGTCAAAGGAAACAAAGACCAGGATACTTCTATTCAGATCCATTCACCTACTGACCTTGCTATCTTCATTGTTACTCCCAGGCTACAGACTTCTTTGCGACTCACATGCCAGGCTACTCTATTCAGAGGGCCTCACCTTTTGACCTCACAGTATATATACTCCACTTGCTTTCCATTCCTACTATCAGATCCTCTGAAGCTGCCAGCCACAGATGCAGGCGAGACGTCAGGAGAGAATGCTGCTAGAACACGGCCATACAGCCCGGAAACCACACAGCACCCCAGTACTGATCTTGGTTGACCAAATATCTGTTTCAGTATAAGACACCTTCTTGGGTGCTCCTATGTGATGGAAATCTTTGCAATCCCGTTGGGAGGCAGGACTGGGGTGGCCAGGCCGTGCGGTCATGATTAAAGGAACAGCACGCCCTGCTAGGGGGTTGCTGAATGACTTGATGGATCATCACATTAGTAGTAGTAGTAGTAGAAGAAGAAGAGGAGGAGGAGGAGGAGGAGGAGGAGGAGGAGGAGGAGGAGGAGTTTGGACATATGCCCCACCTTTCTCTCCTGTAAGGAGACTCAAGGGGGCCTACAAGCTCCTTTCCCTTCCTCCCTCTCCCCACAATAGACACCTTATGAGTTCAGAGAGAACTGTGACTAGCCCAGGAATGTAGGAGTGTGGAAACACATATGGTTCACCAGATAAGCCTCTGCCACTCAGGTGGAGGAGTGGGGAATCAAACCCGGTTCTCCAGATTAGAATCCACCTTCTATTAACCACTACACCACGCTGGCACTCAGTACACAGAGATGCAGTTAGATGTGAACCCAGTAGCAACATTTCCAGGGGGTAAGCTTTCGACAAGCAAAGCTCCCTTAAACAGATACAAGTGGGAATGGAGATCACTGAGCACTTACATCTCAGTCCAAAGGGAGAAAGGGTGTGGCAAAGGAGTTGGGTTGCAAAGAGATGATGCAAAACGTCATCCCATTCTTGCCTTCGGACAGGGGTAGAAGGACTGAGAGATCTCTGTCCCTACTTGGATCTGACAAAAGGAGTGTTGACTCTTGAAAGTTTGAGCCCGGGGAATCCAGTTGATCTTCAAGGTTCTACTGTACCCGAATCTTGCTCTTCTATGGCAGACCAACATGGCTACCCACCTGAAAAAGATACTGCTGGGTCTCTGAGAAGAAGAAGAAGAAGAAGAAGAAGAAGAAGAAGAAGAAGAAGAAGAAGAAGAAGAAGAAGAAGAAGAAAGAAGAAGAAGAAGAAGAAGAAGAAGAAGAAGAAGAAGAGTTGAATTTATATCCCCCTTTTCTCTCCAGCAGTGGCATAGGAGGTTAAGAGCTCGTGTATCTAATCTGGAGGAACCGGGTTTGATTCCCCGCTCTGCCGCCTGAGCTGTGGAGGCTTATCTGGGGAATTCAGATTAGCCTGTACACTCCCACACACGCCAGCTGGGTGACCTTGAGCTAGTCACAGCTTCTTGGAGCTCTCTCAGCCCCACCCACCTCACAGGGTGTTTGTTGTGAGGGGGGAAGGGCAAGGAGATTGTAAGCCCCTTTGAGTCTCCTACAGGAGAGAAAGGGGGGATATAAATCCAAAACTCTTCTTCTTCTTCTTCTTCTCCTCCTCCTCCTCCTCCTCCTCCTCCTCCTGTAAGGAGACTCAAAGGGGCTTATAATCTCCTTGCCCTTCCCCCCTCACAACGAACACCCTGTGAGGTAGGTGGGGCCGAGCTCAGAAGAACTGTGACTAGCCCAAGGTCACCCAGCTGGCATGTGTGGGAGTGCCCAGGCTAATCTGAATTCCCCAGATAAGCCTCCACAGCTCAAGCGGCAGAGCGGGGAATCAAACCCGGTTCCTCCAGATTAGAGTGCACCTGCTTTTAACCACTATGCCATTTTGCTCTTCCTCATCTCTTTCTTCCCTAAATGGCATGAAGGATGGATCCTGAGAGCTTCTGTTGACATTTCTAGGGTTGGTGGGACCTCAAGAGCCATCCGTTCCTAACAGCTGGAACCTGATTCAGAACATTTGCTCGCAGGTTGGTTTCTGTGGATAACAATGAGATTTTTAGCAGTGATCTCTTGGGAACTTGGGCTTCTAGGAAGCTCTGCTAGAAATACGTGGCTGCTGGAAAGATCTGGTGTTGCTGGCAGATTGACTGACCCTTGCTGCACAGAAAAACAAAGTTAATCTGCAAAAGGCAGATCAACTCAATGCTTTTCAATGGGCGGCAAACACGTCTTCCTATCGCCGTGGTGGCGAACCTTTGGCACTCCAGATGTTATGGACTACAATTCCCATCAGCCTCTGCCAGCATGGCCAATTGGCCGTGAAGGCAAGGGGCTGATGGGAATTGTAGTCCATAACATCTGGAGTGCCAAAGGTTCACCACCACTGTCCTAGTGGCTAAGATTCTCCCATGTGTATCTATGTAGTTACAAAGAAATCTCTTCGAACTTTTTTCAAAAAATAGGAAATCAATATGTTGCCGGAACTGGCAGGACGAGCTGCACACAACTATGTACTTTCAGGGCTGAAAAGGCACTGAGGATCGGAGCCTGCAGAGCAAACGCCCCGGGGCAATGTTCAGCAAACGGCGACAAGGAGAATCCCTTCAGCCACGCAAAAAATGTCGGGGGCAAGCTGAGGATGAAACTGACCAGAGAGTAAAACAGTTGGGCAGGAAACAGCCCCTTTTCCTCTCTGACACTGTTGCTGCCTGGAAAGCACCCAGAAGCCGCCTCTCCCGATGTCTTATTTTGGGTGCGCGGATTCAAAATACCTACGGGACCATCTCACCCCATATGTCCCGAGTCATGTCCTCCTCTCAGCGGAGGCGAATCTGCTGGAGGTCCCCGGCCCCTCCATGATGCGGCTGGTCTCCACGCGGGCCAGGGCATTTACTGCCCTGGCCCCTGCCTGGTGAAACGCTCTTCCTTCAGCACTTAGGACCCTGCAGGACCTTGGAGAGTTCTGCAGGGCCTGCAAAACTCTGTTGTTCCACCGGGCTTTTGGGGGGGCCGGCCGCTGAGCCCGCCCCTCTTTTGCTGCCCTGCGCACTGGCTATATACTTGACCATCTGCCTGCCCCCTCCCTCCCAGGGTTTGTCCACTGGGGTTTGATGCCAGACGCCTTTATTATTATTATTATTATTATTATTATTATTATTATTATTATTATTATTATTATTATTATTATTATTATTATTATTATTATTATTATTATTATTATTAGTTGTTGTTGTTGTTGTTGTTGTTGTTGTTGTTGTTGTTGTTGTTGTTGTTGTTATTTTGTAGGTTACTGCTGCTATAGTTTTAAGGTTTTGTATTGTTTTTAATTGGGGCTGTTCGATTTTTTAAATTGTCTTGTTATTTGCTATTGTACACCGCCCTGAGCCCTTTGGGGGTAGGGCGGTTTATCAAATCGAATAAATAATAATAATAAGAAGAAAGAGGCAGTTGCCTCTTTTTAAGACCTCCCACAGATGTCTTTTTCTGTGCTGTGCAGAATGAACCATTGCCTTTCCCACTGACTCGAGTCACCTCCCAACGTGACCAAAGTACGTTAGAATCAATCGAGTCACTTTTGTGTTTAGGGAGAGTTTGACCTTGATTAGATCTGGAACCCACTTTTTCGGTGGCTCGTGGTATCTGTAAAACTCTCCTCCAACCCCATGGAGTTTTCATAATAAGCAAGGCATTCAAGTTCCACCGTCACAGTTACCAGGATGGTTCGATTGCTTCCTTGGGTGACTTTGTTTTTTCAAAAAATCCTTCTCCCTCTCTTCCTCCCTTAGGCAGATAAGATAAAACACACACAATGACTGGACGGATGAGAAGATCAGACGCTGTTTGCTACGCACACCTGAGGTTTATAAAACCCGCATTTCCTAACTTATCGCGGTGATTATTTTGTCGGGGTTGGTCTGTTCCATTGTTAGCGCGAGGACGGTGCGGCAAGCGCCGCGGTTTGTAGCGCGAATCCATTCCCGGCGTTAAAACCCCCTGAAGTAATCCGACAAACAAAATCAATTACGGTTCAGGGGGAAAAATATATATATATCCAAAACAGCTGCAAGGTGGAACGGAATCGCCATGTGGTTTGCTGTTCAAGGTTCAGCGGAGGTCTGCAGCGAGAGCCGCAGAAGTGGAGAGGGAGAGAGATTACCGCAGGCTTTCCCGGGGAGTTACCTATCCTCTTTCCGAAGGCTGGAGCCCGGATAATCCAATTTCATGGCCTTCCTCTCATGCCTTATTGGATCTTCCTAGAATTGATGAATGCTCACTCTCTGGAAGAGATGAAATAGCCACCGGCGGCTGCTCCTTTTGTCTTTCGCTACAGGCCTGCTACGAATCAGGGGCGGTCTCAGCAACGAACGCAATTAAAGCCACCCGATCTTTAATTGACCACCCTTGGGTTTCTTCCGTAGAACTGCAGGGGGTTTGGATCAGGGGTTTCAGTGGGCGTTGTGGAGTGGCAGAAGAGATGGTTAAAACAATCGTATCACATAAACGCTTGAAGCTGCCATGTACAGAATCAGACCACCGGTCCGTTCCAGGTCAGTGGTCGTTTCCCCACTTACCGGCTGCTGCGCGCTACTCTCCTCAAGTAGCACGGGGTCCCGTGGCACTCCCCACTACAGGGGCGGCGACAACGCAGCCGCCCCGACGCTGCCGCTCTGGCGCCCCCTCAATGCGCGTCATTCCTGGCGCTCCTCAAAAAGGCGCCTTTTGATGACCCCGCTCGTGGGGAAGCCCGGAACGGCGCCAGAAATGACGCACGCTGAGAGTAGCGCGAAGCAAAGGGTGGTCGAGGTAAATGGGGAAACGACCAGTGTTGTGTATCCAGACTGGCAGCAGTTCTCCAGAGGACAGGGACAGAATTCAAAAGGACCTGGACAGATGAGAGAGCTGCGCCAGAACTAACAAAAGGTATTTCAACAGAGATAAATGGAAAAACTACACGTGGGCAGAAAAAAAACGAAATGCACAGATGTAGGATGGGGGACACCTGGCTTGACAACAGTTCATGGGAAAGGGATCTGGGAGTCTCAGTAGACCACAAACTGAACATGAGTCAGCAGTGTGATGCGGCAGCCAAGAAAGCCAATGCGATTCTGGGCAGCATCAATAGGAGTATAGTGATCAGATCGAGGGATGGAATAATATCACTCTATTCTGCACTGGTCAGACCTCACCTGGAATACCGTGTCCAGTTCTAGGCACCACAATTCAAGAAGGATATTGACAAGCTGGAACGGGTCCAGAGGAGGGTGACCAAAATGGTAAAAGGTCTGGATTCCATGCTGTAAGAGGAATGGGTACAGAGTTGGTTATGTTTACTCTGGAGAAGAGAAGGTTAAGAGGTGACATGATAGCCATGTTTAGATATTTGAAGGGATGTCATGTTAGTGAGGGAGCAAGCTTGTTTTCTGCAGTTCCAGAGACTAGGACCAGGAGTACTGGGTTCAAGATGCAGGAAAACAGATTGCACCCAGAGGTGGGATCCAGCAGGTTCTCACAGGTTCCCGAGAGTAGGTTACTAATTATTTGTGTGTGCCGAGAGCGGGTTACTAATTGGTGATTTTGCCACGTGATTTTTGCCTTAGTTACGCCCCTCCTGTCAGCAGTAGCGTGCAGAACTTGAAGCAGTCTAGCAGGAGGTGCACCGGCGTGCGTGGCAGCCTGCGCCTGCATGCATTCGTTTCCTGCCCAAGGACTGGCGCAGCGGCTGCGTCCTTGCCACAGCCCTGCCCAGCAATGCCCGACCCCCGGAATGCCCGGCCATGCCCCCATCGTGCCCCACCCAGCCCCATTGGTGCTATGCCACAGTTTGAATCCCACCACCATGGGAACCTGTTATGAAAATTTTTGGATCCCACCACTGATTCCACCTAAACATCAGGAAAAACCTTCTGACAATCAGGGCTCTTCAACAGTGGAATTCACTGCCTCAGTGTGTGGTGGAGTCTCCTTCTTTGGAGATTTTCAAAGGGAGGCTGGATGGCCATCTGTCAGGAGTGCTTTGATCGTGTGTTCCTGCATTGCAGGGGGTTGGACTGGATGGCCCTGCTGGTCTCTTCTAACTGTATGATTCCCCACTCCTCCACGTGAGTGGCAGACTCTTATCTGATGAACCAGATTTGTTTCCCCACTCCTACATTCCTGCTGGGTGACCTTGGGCCAGTCACAGTTCTCTCCAAACTCCCTTAGCCCCACCGACCTCACAAGGTGTCTGTTGTGGAGACAGGAACGGAAGACGTTTGACAGGAGAGAAAGGTGGAGCCCAAATCCAAACTCTTCTTCTCTTCTTAACTAGGGTTACCAGACCTCTTCTGGGGGCAAAGGATCCTCCACCTCGGACCCGCTACCCGCCATCATGGGCCCCTTCCCCCAGCACTGTCCAGATGGTTGGGGACTTACCAGGCACAAATCGGGACCTAGGCTTTTGTCATTGGTACACTGACATTGTTTTCCGAAGAGAAGCCACCATACGACTGACAAATGGGAGATGCTCTGGTATTTGGCCTAAACTCTATGGTAAAAAAATGTGCCAATGACTTTGAGGTCTAGGCCCTGATTTTTTGCCTAGTAAGACACTCCTCACAGTTGCCCTAACACAGGGGTCTGCAACCTGCGGCTCTCCAGATGTTCATGGACTACAAATCCCATCAGCCCCCTGCCAGTCTCACACACATACACACACACCTCTCTGTGCTGATTTTAGGGTCTTCGTTGTGCAGGGCTGCACGGCTTTCACAAAGAAGAAATTATCCGCCCAGATCCAGCCAACCAAATAACGCCTCCTTAGCTCCTGTGAGCCATTCCTCCGGCTGCAGATTTGTAGACGCCGGGGCTCTAAACAAGGCCTAGCCTGTTACGGCACATTGTGCGAAGCAGTCGGATTCCACAAGCGTGTCATTGGCGATCACAGAATCCGTCCGCGAGGGCTTCGCTGGGAGGCATGTTTGGAATACGCAAAGAAGGGGATTAGAAGCGCCAGGCTCCCTGATAAGCTCGGCAGCTGATATTCAACAAAACCAACATGGGGTTTGCTAAAATGCCGTGTGATCCACAGATGAATGGGGAAGCCGGATGAATGCTTCGAGCGAGCAGAACTGGCGAGCGATACCAGCTGCGAGGCCTGAAGAAATGCAAGGCGAACGGAGCCACCGGAGCACATGTGCATGTGTGTGAAGTCCAGAGAGCTGGGTGCAAAATACTTCCCAAACTTGGTAGGCAAACAGACAGACAGACAGACAGACAGGCAGGCAGGCAGGCAGGCAGGCAGGCAGGCAGGCAGGCAGGCAGGCAGGCAGGGAGGCAGGCAGACAGACAGACAGACAGAGGGCGAGGGGCCAACATTGTCTACTGGTCTTTCTACCTCAAGCAGATGAAAAATAATTGATCCATTCAGTCCATGATTTATCACCATCATCATCATCATCATCATCATCATCATCATCATCATCATCATCATCATCATCATCATCATCATCATCATCATCATCATCATCATCATCATCATCATCATCATCATCATCAAAAACAACAACGGCCAGATCTCTGGTTGGTGTTGGCCTTCTATCCGCTTCGAGTTCCACCCTGGAACTTAGGAAGACGTGATGTATCGGCGTAAAATGTTTGCAGAGCCGAGCAGAGCAGCTTTCTGCATTTGGCAGACAGTGATTTTATTGATGTTAAGTTGTTGCAAGTACTGTCCCAGGGATTTTGGGACAGCTGATCACCACTGGGGATCACTGCTGCTGGTTTGTGCCATAGACGCTGCAGTTCAATTTTTAAAATCTTGATATTTTGTAATTTTTTCTAGTTGTTTTTCTTCGACCCGGATGTCATTGGGCATTGCAACATCAATAATCCACACTTTATTATTATTATTGTTGTTGTTATTGTTGTTATTATTGTTGTTGTTGTCGTCGTCGTCGTCGTCGACTTCACAGCTGCCAGATCTTTAGCTGGTTGTTGGCCTTCATTACAATTCGAGTCTCACCCAGAGGCCTTGGAAGTTGTAATGTATTGGCGTAGTATTCATGCGGACCCCAGCAGGGCTGCCTTTTAGAAGAAGGAGGAGGAGGAGGAGGAGGAGGAGGAGAAGAGGAAGAAGAAGAAGAAGAAGAAGAAGAAGAAGAAGAAGAAGAAGAAGAAGAAGAAGAAGAAGAGGAGGAGGAGGAGGAGGAGGAGGAGGAGGAGTTTGGAGCTCCGAGAAGCTGTGACTAGCCCAAGGTCACCCAGCTGGCGTGTGTGGGAGTGCACAGGCTAATCTGAATTCCCCAGATAAGCCTCCACAGCTCAGGCGGCAGAGCGGAGAATCAAACCCGGTTCCTCCAGATTAGATACACGAGCTCTTAACCTCCACGCCACTGCTTCTCCTTTTATTATTATTGTAGATTTCACAGCGGCCAGAGGTTTTTAAATAAAGGCTGAATAGCCATCTGTCAGAAGTGCCTTGATTGTGTGTTCCTGCATTGCAGGGATTGGACTTGATGGCCCTTCTGGTCTCTTCCGACTCTATGATACCATTTGTTGGTCCCTATGGTGCTAAGGGACTCGACTCCAGCTCTGCTGCAGCAGACAAACCCAGCGACCATCTGAAAGTATCCATGACTCAATTTTGCAATCTATACAAATTATGCAAAGCCAAGCATATATTGGGAACGGAGAACTGGCAGGGCTCCCAAGGACTCTATAACTTCATTAGGCAGGTGCAGGTCGGCACGTTTGAACCACAGCAGACAAACGGATCTCAGCAAGGAGAAACAATCATTCGTTAGCAAAGAGATAAAAATAGGAGGGTTTGTTCAAAGTAAGGAAAAGCCCATTGTGCCTTTGTTTGTTTGGAAAATTTGTTTGGTTATTTGAACTGAATCCTGCTCTTTAAGAGAGCCGATGTGGTGTAGTGGTTAAGAGTAGTGGACTTTAATCTGAAGAACTGGGTTCGATTCCCCCCTCCTCCACATGAGTGGGGACTAGGGTTGGAGATTCGAGTAAACCGAATCTCAGATTCGGTCCGAATCTGGCCAATTCGGACAAATTCGGGTCACATGGGGCCCGAATGCTTGATGACTAAATCTGGGCCGATCCGAATGCCTGGAATTCGGATCGGCACCCTGCATATTCGGGCTTTGGCCCCACTGCTGCTGGCAGAAGTCTAAAAAAAAAACACACCGCAGGCTTCCCCTTCTCCCTCCCTCCCAGTCCGGAAAAAAAAGACTCACCGTCACCAACGCACCAGCTTCTCCGTCCCCCTCCCTCCCAGTCCAGCAAAAAAAGATTTAAAAAGACTCACCCCCACTGCCGCTGCTAGGAATATCACACACACACACACACACACACACACGAGGCTTCCCCGTCCTCCTTCGTCCCAGTCCAGCAAAACAGATGAAGACTCACTCCTACTGCCACGAGTCTGTCTCTCTCTCTCTCTCTCTCTCTCACACACACACACACACACACACACACACACACACACGAGGCTTCCCCGTCCTCCTTTGTCCCAGTCCAGCAGAAAACAGAAAAAGAAAAAGAAAGACTCACACTTGCTGCTGCACGGGGCTTGGGAAATGTAAACAAAACTTTTCCAAAGCCCACGTGCACCAGCTGAGAGAAACGGAGTGAATTTGCGGGTTTTTAAAACATTTACAAGCCTCATGGGGCAGCTGGGGGGGATTTGCCAATCCATCCCTCTCAGCCTACCCACAAGGATTGTAAACGTTTTTTTAAAAAACCCTGCAAATCCACCTATCTCTCAGCTGGTGCACGTGGGCTTTGGAAAAGTTTTGTTTACATTTTCCAAGCCCCCTGCATCAGCTGAGAGAAAAGGGGAGCATTTGCATGGGGTTTTAAAAAAACTTTTACAAGCCCTAAACCTCAAGCCACATGTCTGACCAAAACAATCACTCAGCACATGCTCTCTGGCGCATCAGTGGCGCAAAAACCTACCTAAAAACAGAAATTTTTAAGGATCCACAGGATTTTTGCACTAAGTTACTACAAAACCACCATCACATCACAGCTTCAGCCCTTAGCCACATGCCTGACCAAAACAATCACTCAGCACATGCTCCCTGGCGCATCAGTGGCGCAAAAACCTACCTAAAAACCAGAAATTTTTAAGGACCCACAGGATTTTTGCACTAAGTTACCACAAAACCACCATCACATCACAGCTTCAGCCCTTAGCCACATGTCTGACCAAAACAATCACTCAGCACATGCTCCCTGGCGCATCAGTGGTGCAAAAACCTACCTAAAAACCAGAAATTTTTAAGGATCCACAGGATTTTTGCACTAAGTTACCACAAAACCACCATCACATCACAGCTTCAGCCCTTAGCCACATGCCTGACCAAAACAATCACTCAGCACATGCTCCCTGGCGCATCAGTGGCGCAAAAACCTACCTAAAAACCAGAAATTTTTAAGGATCCACAGGATTTTTGCACTAAGTTACCACAAAACCACCATCACATCACAGCTTCAGCCCTTAGCCACATGCCTGACCAAAACAATCACTCAGCACATGCTCCCTGGCGCATCAGTGGCGCAAAAACCTACCTAAAAACAGAAATTTTTAAGGATCCACTGGATTTTTGCACTAAGTTACTACAAAACCACCATCACATCACAGCCTCAGCCCTTAGCCACATGTCTGACCAAAACAATCACTCAGCACATGCTCCCTGGCGCACCAGTGGTGCAAAAACCTACCTAAAAACAGGGTTGTTCAAGGATCCTCAGGATTTCGACTCTAAGTCACCCCAAAACCACCACTACTTCATAGCAAAAGACCTTAGACACATGTCTGCACAAAACAATCACAGATACCACGCTCCGTGGAAATGCAGTGGCACAAAAACATGGTTAAAAGCATGGATCCTCATGGATCCACATGATTTTTGCGCTAACTAACCCCTAAAACACAATTACATCACAGCGCAAGGACTTAGACACATGTTTGAATGCAACAATCACTCCTCCCATGCTCCATGGCGCCGCAGTGGCCCAAAAATCTGCTTGAAATTTCTGAGGGTGCCTGCAGGGGGCGCATTTTTGGACATATCGGCACCAACATTTCAGGGTATCATCAGGAGACTGTCCTGATGATATCCCCCAAGTTTGGTGCAGTTTGGTTCATGGGGGCCAAAGTTATGGACTCCCAAAGGGGGTGGCCCATCCCCCATTGTTTCCAGTGGGAGCTAATAGAAGATAAGGGCTACCCCTTTGAGAGTTCATAACTTTGGCCCCCATGAACCAAACTGCACCAAACTTGGGGAGTGTCATCAGGACAGTCTCCTGATGATACCCTGAAATTATGATGCCAATATGTCTAAAAATGCATCCCCTGCACGCACACCCAGAAATTTCCCCACGATTCTTTGTTCTGCAGTGACTTAGCTGCATTGCTGTCAATGTGGAATTTCTGTTGGAGGAAGAAGAAGAAGAAGAAGAAGAAGAAGAAGAAGAAGAAGAAGAAGAGGAGGAGGAGGAGGAGGAGGAGGAGGAGTTTGGAGCTCCGAGAAGCTGTGACTAGCCCAAGGTCACCCAGCTGGCGTGTGTGGGAGTGCACAGGCTAATCTGAATTCCCCAGATAAGCCTCCACAGCTCAGGCGGCAGAGCGGAGAATCAAACCCGGTTCCTCCAGATTAGATACACGAGCTCTTAACCTCCTACGCCACTGCTTCTCCTTTTATTATTATTGTAGATTTCACAGCGGCCAGAGGTTTTTAAATAAAGGCTGAATAGCCATCTGTCAGAAGTGCCTTGATTGTGTGTTCCTGCATTGCAGGGGGTTGGACTTGATGGCCCTTCTGGTCTCTTCCGACTCTATGATACCATTTGTTGGTCCCTATGGTGCTAAGGGACTCGACTCCAGCTCTGCTGCAGCAGACAAACCCAGCGACCATCTGAAAGTATCCATGACTCAATTTTGCAATCTATACAAATTATGCAAACCAAGCATAATTGGGAACGGAGAACTGGCAGGGCTCCCAGGACTCTATAACTTCATTAGGCAGGTGCAGGCCGGCACGTTTGAACCACAGCAGACAAACGGATCTCAGCAAGGGGAGAAACAATCATTCGTTAGCAAAGAGATAAAAATAGGAGGGTTTGTTCAAAGTAAGGAAAAGCCCATTGTGCCTTTGTTTGTTTGGAAAATTGTTTGGTTATTTGAACTGAATCCTGCTCTTTAAGAGAGCCGATGTGGTGTAGTGGTTAAGAGTAGTGGACTTTAATCTGAAGAACTGGGTTCGATTCCCCCCTCCTCCACATGAGTGGGGACTCTTGTCAGGTGAACTGGATTTATTTCCCCACTCTTACATTCCTGCTGGGTGACCGTGGGCCGGTCACAGTTCTCTCAGAACTCTCTGAGCCCCACCTGCCTCACAAGGTCACTGTTGTGGGGAGAGGAAGGGAAGTGGATTCTAAATCACTTTAGGACTCCTTAAAGGCAGAGGTGGGATCCAGCAGGTTCTCACAGGTTCCCGAGAGAAGGTTACTAATTATTTGTGTGTGCCGAGAGGGGGTTACTAATGGGTGATTTTGCCACGTGATTTTTGCCTTAGTGATGTCCCTCTTCTCAGCAGCAGCGCGCAGAACTTGAAGCAGTCTAGCAGGAGGTGCACCGGCGTGGGTGGCAGCCTGCGCCTGCGTGCATTCGTTTCCCGCCCAAGGACCGGCGCAGCGGCTGCATCCTTGCCACAGCCCCGCCCAGGAATGCCCCACCCCTGGAATGCCCCGCCTATCCCCATTGGCGCTACGCCACAGTTTGAATCCCACCACCATGGGAACCTGTTCCTAAAATGTTTGGATCCCACCGCTGCTTAAAGGGAGAGAAAAGTGAGGTATAAATTCAAGCTCTTCTTAATTCCTCCCTTTCTGCCACCAACTTGCCACTGACTTACGGCGATCCCATAGGGTTTTCACGGCAAGGGATGTTCACAGGTGGTTGGCCCTTGCCTGCCTCTATGTCATGACATGTCATGTATTTCACATTGGACTCCCATCCAACTATTTGCCAGGGGTGAGACTAAGAGTGTGTGACCGGCCCAAGGTCACCCAGCAGGAATGTAGGAGCGGGGAAATAAATCCAGTCACTCAGCAAGCTTCCATGGTAGAGTAGGATTCGAACCCTGCGTTTCCCAGATTCAAGTAAAGATTCAAGTAAAGAACTAAATTTATTCTATTCTATAAGATTACGCATGGGGTAGAAAATGTTGACAGAGAGAAATTTGTCTCTCTTTCTCACAGTACTAGAACCAGGGGGCATTCATTGAAAATGCTGGGGGAAAGAATTAGGACTTAAAAAAGGAAACACTTCTTCACACAACGTGTGATTGGTGTTTGGAATATGCTGCCACAGGAGGTGGTGATGGCCACTCACCTGGATAGCTTTAAAAGGGGCTTGGACAGATTTATGGAGGAGAAGTCGATTTATGGCTCCCAATCTTGATCCTCTTTGATCTGAGATTGCAAATGCCTTAACAGTCCAGGTGCTCAGGAGCAACAGCCGCAGAAGGCCATTGCTTTCACCTCCTGCCTGTGAGCTCCCAAAGGCACCTGGTGGGCCACTGTGAGTAGCAGAGAGCTGGACTAGATGGACTCTGGTCTGATCCAGCTGGCTTGTTCTTATGTTCTTAAGTCTAACACTTTAACCGCTACACCATGCGGGTATTCCCAAATTTAACTGGCTGTGTGAATGCATGACATCATGTGGACACAAGGCACAATGTGTGTGCACAATGACATTAAAGTTATTCTATTCTATTCTATTGCCCGCCTCTGCAAGAAACCCAATAAAAATGGAGCAAAGCTAGAATATGAATAGAAAAAAAATCGATGCCAGTGTAACCTCTTTCTGTGGGTTCTGTGGGGCAGGACTTGGAAGGAGTTGCAAAGAACTAAAATTTAAAACAAAACAGTTTACTTCTCTTAACAAATAACACTTTTAAAACATTTAACATTTACACTTTACAGTCCTGTTAAGTTTGCATTTTCCAGTCCTTATATTTACAGTCTACTGATATTGCCAAGTCCAATTCTTCTTTGCTGGCGGTTGGTTTTGAAGACTTCAGAGGCTTGGTGAACGGGATTGAAGATGATGAAGGTTCCCAGAAAACTCTCACCATTTACATACACAAAAACCCCGAAACAATAAACTCTAACATTTACAATATAGCAAATAAATAAATAAATAAACTCCCTTCCCACTAGTCCCCAACAACATTGCAGTTACCTTAAACAAGGTGTTAAGGGCTTAATAAAAATCAATCAAGGTCCCAGTCTGGTAGCCTCGCTTCCTCCAACCTCGTGAGTTCTGCAGCGTTCTGCTTCTTTTCAGACTCCACCCCTTTCTGGGTCATCCCATTCTTACACAGGGGTTACACCAGCAGAACAGATTGTTTAAATAAATAGAAGGAGAAGGAGAAGAAGAAGGGTTTGGATTTGTACCCCACTTTTCTCTCCTGTAAGGAGACTCAAGGCAGCTCACAAACTCCTTTCCCCTCCTCTCTCCACAACAGACACCTTGTGAGGCAGGTGGGGCTGAGAGAGTTCAGAGAGAACTGTGACTGGCCCAAGGTCACCTGGCAGTATTCATGTGTAGAAGCAGTGAAAGAAATCCAGTTCACCAGATAAGAGTTTGGGAGTCATGGGGAGGAAGAAGAAGAAGAAGAAGAAGAAGAAGAAGAAGAAGAAGAAGAAGAAGAAGAAGAAGAAGAAGAAGAAGAAGAAGAAGAAGAAGAAGAAGAAGAAGAAGAAGAAGAAGAAGAAGAGGAGGAGTTTGGATTTATATCCCCCCTTTCTCTCCTGCAGGAGACTGAAAGGGGCTTACAATCTCCTTGCCCTTCCCCCCTCACAACAAACACCCTGTGAGGTGGGTGGGGCTGAGAGAGCTCCGAGAAGCTGTCACTAGCCCAAGGTCACCCAGCTGGCATGTGTGGGAGTGCACAGGCTAATCTGGATTCCCCAGATAAGCCTCCACAGCTCAGGCGGCAGAGCGGGGAATCAAACCCGGTTCCTCCAGATTAGAGTCCACCTGCTCTTGACCACTATACCACTAAGCTAGAGGATTCCCCCCCTCCTCACCCTGGCCACATTAAAGTTTTGCCCTGAAAACATTTACCGGTGAAAATTCTGCGCAGTCACAGTGAGCACCCAAAGGCACCTGGTGGGCCACTGCGAGTAGCAGAGTGCTGGACTAGATGGACTCTGGTCTGATCCAGCAGGCTAGTTCTTATGTTCTTATGTTCTATGTCTCCAAGAGCCGCGGATATGCTCTGGGAAAATCTGGGCATTGCTGACGTAAGATAATTTCCTCCTCCAGAGAGGCACCATTTTAATTGCTATTGTTCACAAGATCTCCCCTGCAAGGAAGGAAGCCTTATCAAAGTGGATCTATTCATTTGGTTTATCGATAAGTAGCATCTCGGCCAGAGAGAAGCAATCTTGCTGTAGTGTAAATATGGAACTTCTCGGCAGGCGATAAGAGGCTGATTTCATCGCCAGGGAGAGACGCCGTTTGAGCTATGGGCCTTGTGCTGAACGCTGATAAATGTCCAAATCTTCTCCCAGCACAATTATTACACGGAAGAAAACCCTGCTCTCAATCTCCAGTTCTATCTACATGTCAAAAGTTAACGCGGGGAAGGCTTTCGGAAAGACGGGGGCCTTCGGAAAGATGAACACTTGGAATTTCTTGGGGGCTGTTCCTAAATTTTGCACCGTGGCTGTTTTGACTCAAGAATCCTGGTGTCAATGTATTGTCGAAGGCTTTCACGGCCGGAATCACTGGGGTGCTGTCTGTTTTCGGGGCTGTATGGCCGTGTTCTAGCAGCATTCTCTCCTGACGTTTCGCCTGCATCTGTGGCTGGCATCTTCAGAGGATCTGATGTTGGGGAAGCAAGTGGAGTATATATACCTGTTGGAGTGTCCAGGGTGGGTGAAGAAACATTGTCTGTGAGTAACAAAGAAGACAACCAGGTCAATAGTTGAGGGCATCTGAATAGAAGTATGAGTAACAATGAAGAAGAAGAAGAAGAAGAAGAAGAAGAAGAAGAAGAAGAAGAAGAAGAAGAAGAAGAAGAAGAAGAAGAAGAAGAAGAAGAAGAAGAAGAAGAGGAGGAGGAGGAGGAGGAGGAGGAGGAGGAGGAGGAGTTTGGATTTATATCCCCCCTTTCTCTCCTGCAGGAGACTCAAAGGGGATGATGTATACCCCACTTTTCTCTCCTATAAGGAGACTCAAGGCAGCTTACAATCTCCTTGCCCTTTCCCCCTCACAACAAACACCCTGTGAGGTGGGTGGGGCTGAGAGAGCTCCGAAGAACTGTGACTAGCCCAAGGTCACCCAGCTGGCATGTGTGGGAGTGCACAGGCTAATCTGAATTCCCTAGATAAGCCTCCACAGCTCAGGCGCCAGAGCTGGGAATCAAACCCAGTTCCTCCAGATTAGATATACGAGCTCTTAACCTCCTACGCCACTGCTGCTCCTGAAGTCTATAGCAAGTCTATAGCAAGGTCACTGGTGGGAACATCTGAATAGAAGTATCCTGGCCTTTGTTTCCTTTGTCTATAGTCATCCTATGTTTGTGTGGAGCTGGTTAAGACAGTGTCTAGACAGTGTCTAACCAGCGCCACACAAACATAGGATGACTATAGACAAAGGAAACAAAGGCCAGGATACTTCTATTCAGATGTTCCCACCAGTGACCTTGCTATCTCCATTGTTACTCCCATGCTGTAGACTTCATTGTTACTCATACTTCTATTCAGATGCCCTCAACTATTGACCTGGTTGTCTTCTTTGTTACTCACAGACAATGTTTCTTCACCCACCCTGGACACTCCAACAGGTATATATACTCCACTTGCTTTCCCAACATCAGATCCTCTGAAGATGCCAGCCACAGATGCAGGCGAATCATCAGGAGAGAATGCTGCTAGAACATGGCCAGATCGCCCGGAAACCACACAGCCGTAATGTCCTATTAAAATGGAACTCCCTTTCCCAACAAATTAACTCCGGGGAAGGTTGTAAAGAGACCAAAGGGCAGAGAGAAAATGGGGAGGCAGGATGAAGGATGACCCCCAAGTTGGGAAGTTAGATGGCCTGAAATGTAAGAAGACCAAGGGAGGGGCTGTGGCTCGGGGGAACAGCTGGTGCTTTGCACACAAATGGTGCCTGGTTCAATTCCCGGCATCTCCAAGATGAAGGACTGCGGAGTCGGTAACGTGACAGATCTTAATCTCGAAGTGTTACTACCAGTCTCATTAGACAATACTGATCTTGTATTGTCGAAGGCTGTTAAACTCCACACAATCACAGGACAACTATAGACAATATCAATCAAAGGAAACAAAGACCAGGATACTTCTATTCAGATCCATTCACCTATTGACCTTGCTATCTTCATTGTTACTCCCAGGCTACAGCCTTCTTTGTGACTCACATACCAGGCTACTCTATTCAGAGGGCCCCAGTTTTTGACCTCACAGTATATATACTCCACTTGCTTTCCATTCCTACCATCAGATCCTCTGAAGATGCCAGCCACAGATGCAGGCGAAACGTCAGGAGAGAATGCTGCTAGAACACGGCCAGACAGCCCGGAAACCGCACAGCACCCAAATCCTGGTTTCGTTCTTGCTTCTCCCTTGTGCAACCCAGAGGCGTGAGACTTCCTTTTGCGCCGCCTCCTGTTTTATGGGGAAGGGGCTCTTCCCCGCCGTTTCATCCCTTATTAGAAGGTTATGTTTCTACAGCATTTGATGTTATGGTTGTGTCAGTTGCGCATCAAAGGTGAAAAAAAAAAAATGGCAAGACCCGAAGCAAATGAATTGGAAATGCCAGCGACAAGGAAGCAAGGAACCAGAAAGAAAAGGAAACGGGCGTATTCAGATGTCCCTGTTTAATTTGTTCCGCGGCAAGAAAGGAAAACCCTACTCCGTGTAGAATGAAGGAATAAAGCAATGCAAAGTGGCAAGGGAATATAAGACGGAGTTTTTTTCAACCATCACAGGATTCAACGGCATGGCAAATGTCTGTATGCAGCAGCCAAGGGCGGTGAAAATTAAAATTCGGATTTTAATCAGCGAAAACAAGTGTTTTTTTAAAAATAAATAGCTTGTTTCTATTTTGAACGCACACATGCAGCGTCCTTCTACTGAGTCAGACCCTTTCTTTGTCAAGATTAGTATTGTCTATTCAGACTGACAGCTGCCCTCCAGGACCTCAGGAACAGGACATAGAATATAATCATAGAGTTGGAAGAGACCAGAAAGGCCATCAAGTCCAACCCCCTGCAATGCAGGAACACACAATCAAAGCGCTCCCGACAGATGGCCATCCAGCCTCTCTTTAAAAACCTCCAAAGAAGGAGACTCCACCACACTCTGAGGTAGTGCATTCCACTGTCAAACAGCCCTTTACTGTCAAGAGGTTTTTCCTGATGTTTAGGTGGAATCTCTTTTCCTTCACCGTAAACCCATGACTCCTGGTCCTAGTCTCTGGAGCAGCAGAAAACAAGCTTGCTCCCTCACCAACGTGACATCCCTTCAAATATCTAAACATGGCTATCATGTCACCCCTTAACCTTCTCTTCACCAAACTAAACATCCCCAGCTCCCTAAGTCTCTCCTCGTAGGGCATGGACTCCAGACCTTTGACCATTTTGATCTCCCTCCTCTGGCCCCGTTCCAGCTTGTCAATACCCTAAATGCTTGCTTGCTAGATTTTCACCCCGCCTTGGGTCCTCATCCTAGAAACTTGTGTCACTGCCCTATTTCCACCCTGCAAGAGCAGTGGACTCTAATCTGGTGAACCAGGTTTGATTCCCTGCTCCTCCGCATGAGCGGTGGACTCGAAGAAGAAGAAGAAGAAGAAGAGGAGGAGGAGGAGGAGGAGGAGGAGGAGGAGGAGGAGGAGGAGGAGTTTGGATTTATATCCCCCCTTTTCCTCCTGCGGGAGACTTAAAGGGGCATACAATCTCCTTGCCCTTCCCCCCTCACAACAAAAACCCTGTGAGGCTGAGTGAGCTCCGAGAAGCAGTGACTAGCCCAAGATCACACAGCTGGCGTGTGTGGGAGTGCCCAGACTAATCTGAATTCCCCAGATAAGCCTCCACAGCTCAAGCGGCAGAGCGGGGAATCAAACCCGGCTCCTCCAGATTAGAATGCACCTGCTCTTAACCGCCTACGCCACTGCTGCTAATGTGGAGATCCGGGTTCGATTTCCCACTCCTCCACATGAAACCAACTGGGTGACTGGAGGCCAGTCACAGTTCTCTCAGAACTCTCTCAGCTCCACCTACCTCCCGAGGTGTCTGTTGTGGGGAGCGGAAGGGGAAAGGAGTTTGTAAGCCACCTTGAGAACTCCTTGTGGTTGAGAAAGGCAGGGCATAAATCCAGACTCTTCTTTCTACAGCTCTTTAAAGCCCTAGCATTGTGCCATCATTAAACTCAGCCAGTGACCTTGGGAAACGGGTTGGTGTTCTGTCTCGCCCTTCAAAGGAATAGCAAGCATTAAGGGCTTGCTTGGGACACTTAGAATCATATTAGTCTTCGTCACGAGGGGCTGCGGTTCTTGGCTAAATTCCGCGACGGAAATAAATGAAACAGATTTAAGCGGATTAGTGTAAACAACCTGATCCCACGTTTCTAAAAAGGGGGACTATCACAATCCGCGCACGGAAGACCGGGAGTTTGTTGCCGCAATGGATGGTGGAGCGATTATCCTTTTGTTTCATTACCTACGACTATGTATTATCGCTCCCACCTTGGGAATGATATCCTGGGGGTGGGTGGGGGGGTGGGGGGGTTACAAGGTGATAAGCAAAATAAAAGGTATGTGGTACTTGCAAGCTAAATTTTAATGTGGGGGAGGGCAATGAAAGCCAGGGGGGTAGTTTTTTTAACCTTTAGGTCAGGGGTCTGCAACCTGTCACTCTCCAGATGTTCATGGACTACAGTTCCCATCCGCCCCTGCCAGCATGGCCAATTGGTGCTTTTATGGGACTTCCTCTAATGCAGCTCACATCTAAAGACATCTCTAAGAGGCCAATTTGCTGGTGGTTCCTGGCCCCTCAATGATGAGGCTGGCCTCCACACGGGCCAGGACCTTTACAGCCCTGGCCCCGGCCTGGTGGAACACTCTTCCTCCAGCTGTCCGGGCCCTGCGGGACCTTGGTGAATTCCGCAGGGCCTGTAAGACTGAGTTGTTCCGCCGAGCCTTTGGAGTGTCCAGTCGCTGAGGTGCACCCCCCCCTTCTTTGCTTTGCTTCCTGGTTCTCTTGCTCCCTATTTTATAATCTGTCTTTGCATATTTATTACTATTTTTAGGGAGGAGTTTGGTTGCTCCCTTCTTTTTGGGGTGGTTTTCAAAGGAATTGGATTGCTGGACGCCATTTTTATTGTTATTGTTTTGACCGCTGTTTACATGGTTTGAATGGTTTTAACCAATTTTAGTATATATGGTCACTATTGCGACCCTTGTTATATATTGTACACAGATTATGTTGTGCACCGCCCAGAGCCCCTTGGGGATTGGGCGGTCTATAAATTTAAATAATAAATAAATAAAATAAAATAAAAATAAACGCAACCTTCAACCAAATATTTCAAGACTGTTGAATCCCTTCCCACTGTCTGGCAGCAGGGTAATGCTGTTGGGTCAGGCAGATAGGCCGAGCGGATCTCAGGTTGATCCCAAAAGCTTGTGTAACCCCCATGCTCAGAATGGGTTGACCCAGAAAGGGGTGGAGACTCAGAGCAGCAAAAGGCTGCAGAGCTCTTTGGAGGAGACAAGGCTACCAGACTCGGACCTTGGTTGTATAAGCCCTTAACACCTTGTTAAGGTAACCGCAATATGTTTAGAGACTACCGTGGGGAAGGTAGTTGTTTGTTTCCGTTTTGCATATGTGTTGTAAATGTTGGAGTTTATTGTTTCAGGGTTTCTTTTTGTGTTTGTAATGGGTGAGAGTTCTCCTGGAAACCTTCATCTTGTTGAATCCTGTTCATCAAGCCCTTGGAGTCTTCCGGAGCCAACCCACTTGCAAAGAAGAATTGGACTTGGCAGTATCAGTAGACTGTAAATATAAGGACTTGAAAATGCAACCTGAACAGGACCTTGAAGTGTGATGTTAAATGTTGATGTTTGATGTTAATATGTTAAGAAAGTAAACCATTTTGTTTTTAAAATTTGTTGCAAACTCATTCCAAGATCTGCCCCACAGAACCCACAAGCTGAGGTTACACTTGGAATGGCCCTGTCCTAGGTGACGCAGGGCTCTGAGGAGGAAGGTGTCTGCCTAGAGACCCTGCAGAACCTCACCCATTTCCACTGTGGGTGGAAAACAGAGATGTTCCTCCCGGCCGATGGTTGAGCGACGATTCTATGATTTCATGATAGGGTCGCCTGATCCCAAACATGGAGCCTTGTCCCAAAACATACTGGTATGAAGCCCAGTGGAGAAACTCTGGCCTTCAGACCAAATTTAATCACAATTACAGTCAAGCCGAGCCAAGGCCAGTGGTGGGATCCAAAAATTTTAGTAGCAGGTTCCCATGGTGGTGGGATTCAAACAGTGGCGTAGCGCCAGTGGGGCTGGGCGGGGCACGACGGGGGCGTGGCCGGGCATTCCGGGGGCGGGGCATTAATAATTTCTCTGTTACTGTAAAAAACTCTTACTGTAAACAAAAGTGTTCCTAATTTCCAGCTGGTATCTTTCTGTCCATCATTTAAACTCATTATAGCAAGTCCTGTCGTCTGCTGCCAACAGAAACAACGACTTCTCCTCCAATTGGCTGCCTGTCAAATACGTAATACTTTCAAATACTCAATTTTGTTTCTAGAAATCAAAAGAAGGATGCTTTCCTGAAACAGGAACTTTACCATATTTCAAAAACATGTTTTTAAAACAGCCCAACAGGGAGAAAAGCGGACCCGATTAGTAACCCCCTCTCGACACACACCAATAATTAGTAACCCCCTCTTGGGAACTGGTGAGAACCTGCTGGATCCCACCTCTGAGTGAGGGCAGGTAGGGCTTTTGGCTGGCAAGATTTCTGACTGACTAATGCGGAATTGATTGGCTATATAGATATTTTAAATGCCGCCACCTCACAAGGACCTGCACTGCGTTTCTGAAGTTAATGTGTCTACCATTTTCTGCCTGGCTCCGCCTCCTTAGGTAGCCACTGTGTGGCAGCCATTTTGTTGCTGTGCCCACTGTGCCGTGCCCAAATCCCAAATGAGCCAGCAGTTTGGGGACCCCTGCGCTCGACAGGGGGAGATGCAAGTCAGGAGTCAGGATTAAGAAGAAGAGTTTGGATTTATATTCCACTTTTCTCTCCTGTAAGGAGACTCAAGGTGGTTTACAAGCTCCTTTCCCTTCCTCTCCCCATAACTGACACTTTATGAGGTAGGTGGGGCTGAGAGAGTTCCAAGAGAACTGTGCAGAGGTGGGATCCAGCAGGTTCTCACAGGTTCCGAGAGTAGGTTACTAATTATTTGTGTGTGCTGAGAGGGGGTTACTAATCGGTGATTTTTGCCTTAGTTACGCCCCTCCTCTCAGCAGTAGCGCGCAGAACTTGAAGCAGTCTAGCAGGAGGGGCACCGGCGTGCGTGGCAGCCTGCGCCTCCATGCATTCGTTTCCCACCCAAGGACCTGTGCAGTGGCTGTGTCCTTGCCACAGCCCCACCCAGGAATGCCCTGCCCCCAGAATGCCCACCCCTGCCCCCGGAATGCCCTGCCCAGTCCCATTGGCGCTACGCCACAGTTTGAATCCCACCACCATGGGAACCTGTTACTAAAATTTTTGGATCCCACCACTGGAACTGTGACTAGCCCAAGGTCACCCAGCAGGAATGTAGGAGTGCAGAAACACATCTGGTTCACCCGATAAGCCTCTGCCACTCAGGTGGAGGAGTGGGGAATCAAACCCGGTTCTCCAGATTAGCATCTACCTGCTCTTAACCACCACATTACACTGGCTCTCAAGGATTTTATTCTACTTATCAAAATTGACCTGATGTGATAGACTGATCTTCATGCACTGGTGAGAGGGAGTGTGGTGTTAGCTGTTAGAGCATCAGACTAGTATTGTGATTAATTAGCCAGCTGCGCAGTTATCTCTGACTTATTCAATCTGCACTACCCAACTTTTTTTGGAATACTTTACTTTGGTCCCTTCCGTACTCGCAAAATAACGAATTCTCAAACCACTTTCACAACTGTTTGCAAGTAGATTTTGCTATTCCGCACAGCTTCAAAGAGCACTGAAAGCAGTTTGAAAGTGCATTATTCTGCATGTGCAGAATGAGCCCTTAGTATCTAGAAGCATCAGGTTTAAATCCCTGTTAAATTCTGAGGGAGCAGCAGTGGCGTAGGAGGTTAAGAGCTCATGTATCTAATCTGGAGGAACCAGGTTTGATTCCCCGCTCTGCCGCCTGAGCTGTGGAGGCTTCTCTGGGGAATTCAGATTAGCCTGTACACTCCCACACACGCCAGCTGGGTGATCTTGGGCTAGTCACAGCTTCTCAGAGCTCTCTCAGCCCCACCTACCTCACAGGGTGTTTGTTGTGAGGGGGGAAGGGCAAGGAGATTGTAAGCCCCTTTGAGTCTCCTGCAGGAGAGAAAGGGGGGATATAAATCCAAACTCTTCTTCTTCTTCTTCTGCCATGGAAGGTTGTTTGGCCGACCTTGCACAAGTGACTTACTTTCAGCCTAATCTACCTCACAAGGTTGTTGTGAGAATGAAACTGAGGAGAGGAAAATTATGTAAGGCTCCTCGTATCCCTATTGGGGAGAAAAGTGGAGTATAAATGAAGTAAATGTAAAAAAAACCAAATAAAATACTAGATAGGAACCCATCTGCTCCATGAATGCAGCCGTGATTCGAAACTCAAAAATCTCTCTTTTTATATTTTATTGGTTTTGTAATTAACAGACTCCCGCCTTACATGAAATTAAAACGCTATGCCTTATAAGTACGGGTGGAGGACATAAATTCAAAAACAAACATTAGGCTTTGATGCACCATAAATGTGGTAATCACCCAGTGTTCATTATGAAACCACAATGCGTTAGGAAAAGAGAGGAAATAGGAATGGAAATTCTTTCCATTTACAGTGGAAAACGGGGGAGCTGGTGCCGGATGGGAGATAGTCAGCAATCTCTTTCATCAGGGGTCAGAGACAGTTTGAAACCTGCAAAATGTCACATAGAGGTGACTTGCAGAGATGAAGTAGCTGACACTTCCCCTCTTTGAATGCCCAACATCTTCCAATAAATTAAAACGGTAAAGAACGAGTGACGTTTATCAGATTTCATCAGCCCAGCGGCTTGCGTCCAAGAAGAATGGATCTGTTTTCAGCGAGATTTTCCTGCCATTCCCCTTCCAGCGGCGCCTGTCGAACCTCCTGAAATTTTGTTCCAAGATCTCATTTTAACCTACCTAGCAAGATTGTCGTAAGGATAAAATGGAGATGGGAGAAGCGTTACCCTAAACCCCTGGAAGCAAGAGCAGCACAAAAAACTATTCAAAATTCTGTAATGTCGTTTCCTTTATTTTTATTTTTTGGATGTGGTTTTGTTGTGTTCTTTAGTGACTCAATAAATACTAAATAAAAGAGACATTTCACTGACAGAGAATCACATTTAAAAAGCATGTTTTAAAAAGGCCCAAAAGGGTCTTTCCCTCGACGAGCAGTTCCTTTGTTGCCCCCTGAGACAGCAAACTGTCACCTTATTGGTATCTATTACGTCCGGATGTTATCCTTGTTTCTGAATAATTTGGTTCAGTATGGGGGAAAATGGGCGGGCGTCTAATTAATTAGAATGACCTAACACACTCCGGTTGTGCAGCTGAAGATTTAATACGGTGGCAAAAATCTAGCAGGAGACAAATTGCATGCGAATTAATCGCGGGGAGATAATTTGGGGCACATCAGGTTTGTTTAGAATCAATTTTAATAAGCTGAAATAAAGTCAACAGCGAGCAGCCAATCGGGTGCGTCCGCCTGACAGCTGCTCAGATACCAGACTGACAGTCGCTTAGGAAGCCATTATTTGAGAAGCTGTGTTCTTTATGGGCTCCAACAATTAAAAGGTCGCCGTCCAGCAGAGCCGGTTGAGGTAGCAGTAATGAATAAATTATCCGATGAGCCGGGGCCCTCTCCCGTGTCTCTCTCTCTCGTTTTACGCGTCGCCGAAGTTATTAACTACGTGGGCTACTTTTTAATGCCAGGTGTGACTTTACTAAACTACTCTAGCAGATGTTGAATGTATAATCCCTGACAGAGGCTCCTTCCACACACGCAGAATTATCATAGCATCCCAGAGTTGGAAGAGACCCCAAGGGCCATCCAGTCCAACCCCCTGCAATGCAGGAACACACAACCGAAGCACTCCTGGCAGATGGCCATCCAGCCTCTCTTTAAAAACCTCCAAAGAAGGAGACTCCACCACTCTCCGAGGCAGTGCATTCCACTGTCGAACAGCCCTGACTGTCAGGAAGTTTTTCCTGATGTTTAGGTGGGATCTCTTTTCCTTCACCTGGAATCCATGACTCCTGGTCCTAGTCTCTGGAGCAGCAGAAAACAAGCTTGCTCCCTCACCAACATGCTTAAAGAGGGCAGGGTTTGGGGAGAGGAATAGCTGGTGCTTACCAGTCCTCTTGATCCCTCATTGGGAAGCCTTTTCATTGGAATGCGGGCAGCGAATAAGAATCCCCACTTCACAATCGCCTCGCCCACTTGCAGGAAAATTGGGTGGCACCATGGCACCCACAGGGATAATGTTGGGGAACCATGCCATAGATGTTTTAAACAAACCATGGTTTGCAGTTGAGACCCAGACAATGGTTTTTGTAAACCAAGGTTTGTCATTGTACCCAGACCTCAGTGGCGTATCTGCCTAGGGACAAGGGGTAGCCCTTGTCCCTGGGTGCCACTCTTCTGGTCACGTGGGGGGTGCAAAATCGGCCCCCCACGTGACCAGGAAGTCCTGCTGTCTCATTGTTTTCACGTGCCTCGACCCCACCTGGACTTCCCCCTCCCTTCCTCCCCCCCCCTGCTGGCTGGGCTTCCAGCTGGCAGCCTGCAGTCTCTTCGGACCTCCCCTCCGGGCAGGCCAGAAGAGACTGCAGTCCTGGCCTTGGAAACTTTCTTTTATAAGCACTGAGGCTGGGGGTGGGGCTTGGAAAGCAGGAAGTCCCACCCTTTCCTGCTCCCCAAGCCCCACCCCTGGCCTCAGTGTTTATAAAAGAAGGTCTCCGAGGCCGGGAATGCAGTCTGTTCTGGCCTGCCTGGAGGGGAGGTCAGAAGAGACTGCAGGCTGCCAGCTGGGAGCCCAGCTGGCAGGGGGAGTGGGGGGGGAGGTCGGCACCCTAGACCTTGCTCATGTCCATGGTGACATGGGCGGGGTCAAGGGCAGTGGGGGTGGAGCCTGGGGGGACTCCTGGAGACATTTGTCTCTGGGCACCATTTACCCTGGTATGCTTCTGCCAGATCTGGAAGAACTCCGAGACCCCCTCTCCCCATCTAGTGCCCTTGACAAGAAATATGGGAGTAGTTTTTGAAAGATACAGGCTTTGAAAGATACACATGGGTGACAGCACCCATGGGTGCTTTGTTGGGGAATCTGAGTTAAAGTCTCTGGATTGCACTACTGTCCCCAAGTATATTAGGCCTGCCTTATGTATGCAATACGGTGTAGTAGTTAAGAGCAGTGGACTCTAACCTGGAGAACCAAGTTCGATTCCCTACTCCTCCACACGAGCAGTGGACTCGAATCACGTGAACTGGATTTGTTTCCCCGCTCTTCACAAAAAGCCTGCTGGCTGATCTTTGGCTAGTCCCAGGTCTCTCCAAACTCTCTCAGCCTCACCTGCTTCACAAGGTGTCTGTTGTGGGGAGAGTAAGGGAAAAGAGTTTGTCAGCGGCCTTCAGGCACCTTAATGGAGGAAAAGGTGGGGTATCAATCCAAACTCTTCTTCTTCTGATTTTCACATGCACAACAACAACAACAACACCGGGAGCTCTTTTCATAGAACTCCACACATCTCATGTTGCTTTGTTCTTAGGTTATCCCATCTCCGAGGGTTATTAGAGAGGGCGAAGGATTTGTACCAAGCTTCAAGCACCTCTCCTGAGCGACCAAAGTCTTGCCGGGATTCCACCCGGCATCACCCATTCATTTCCAGACTTCCTTTGGCTGCCTTGAGCACTGGGATCTTATCTATTTTTCAAAGCTGCATTTCTTCAAACAGCAAATTCTCTCCAGATGCAGGGCTCTCCTCCTGGCCGTTCTCGTGTTCATATTGTGCCAGGCACTTAAGTCTCGGCGAGAAAGGCAGGCTAGAAGTAAAGGGACTAAAATAAATCCGTACAATAAACGCCGCCCTCCCCATTCATACGCCCAAATCTAATCGCGCCTGGTTCCAATATTTACAGGACGTGATCGGGGAAGCTGGGAGGCCTGTCATTTATCCCAGTTCTGCCCACAGATAATCAGCACATCCAAAGGGCAGCTGAGTGGACAATCTTAAATTAGAAGTCCCGGGATCAGTCGGGGTATCCAGAGATAAGGGGACGAGTTTAAGGCTGTCGGATAAAACAAGGGGCGTTGCAGGGAACGGGGCTGAGATGACACGGCTTCAAAATAGCCGAGGGGGTGATATGAAAATCAGGCAGGTGGAACGACGAGATACAAGCAGAAGAAAGAGAGTAAATCCCCGTTTCTGCCATCCTTTGAGGCACACAAAGGAAGCAAAAGGGACCAATCGATAATGATTCCAGAAATGGTTGCAGAATATGACAGTGGCAGCAAAGGGCCTGGCCTGTTGACATGAGACTGGGTCGGTCATTTGGGACGAGGCCGGAGCCCAGGGCAAAGTGGGGAAGGGGGGTTGGAGGTCAGCCCCTAGGACTGGCCTAAATAGAATACAGCAAGAAAAATGGACTTCTTCTGGAAGATGAAGAAGCGTTTGGATTTATACCTTGCTTTTCTCTCCTATTAGGAGTCTTAAAGTAAGGTGACCAGATGTCCCGCTTTTGGTGGGACAGTCCCGCTTTTGAGCAATTTGTCCCGTGTCCCGCGGGGTTGCTTAATTCTCCCGCTTTTTGGAAGGCTGCCGCACTGCCTTTTGGGGCGCTCCCCTTTTCCCGCCCTGTCATAGGGCGGGAAACAGGGGAGCACCCCAGAAGGCAGTGCGGCAGCCTCCCGCGCGCACGTCCCGCATTTAACACGTGAAAATCTGGTCACCTTATCTTAAAGCAACTTACAAACTCTTTCCCTTCCTCTCTTTACAACAGACACCTTGTGAGGAAGGTGGGGCTGAGAGAGTTCGGGAGAGCTGTGACTGGCCCAAGGTCACTCAGCAGGATTCATGTGGAGGAGCGGGGAAACAAATCTGGTTCCCCAGATAAGAGTCGGCTTCTCATGTGGAGGAGTGGGGAGTCAAACCCAGTTCTCCAGATTAGAGTCTGCTCTTAGCCACAACACCACCCTGGCTCTAAAAATCAGAAATGTGAGGGCCCAGTTCTGGTGTAGGAGGATGTTAAGCAATTGGGGTGGGGTTGCCAGCCTCCAGGTGAGCCCTGGAGACAGCCTGGAGTTACAAGCCCGTAATACAGAGTACAATAGAGTTCGGTCTTTCTTAATAAAGTATTTCTTTAGAATTAAAACAACGTAGCACAAAACACTTCCACCTCGGCGTTTGTCCTTCCTTTACAGTTGAAACTATATTTTCAGATGTGTGCAATTTCTGTAAAATGATTTTACCAGTAACATCTTGAATGGGGAATTTCAAAACTGGAATTCTGAATCTGAAGGTAGTTTCAAAGGGTAGCCAGCTGCATTCAAGTCCAGTTGTATCCTAAAGACCAACGTGATTTTCAGTGTATAAGCTCTTGAGAATCAAAGGTGGCCAGCCTTTCCACACAAACCTTTTAAAACATTTTGAGGGAGTGAATAAAACATTGCCTTCATGGAGTTCCTCTTTGTCTTTCCCCCCTTTGGTTCTGAAAACCAAAGCGTAGGAGCAGCAGTGGCGTAGGAGGTTAGGAGCTTGTGTATCTAATCTGGAGGAACCGGGTTTGATTCCCCGCTCTGCCGCCTGAGCTGTGGAGGCTTATCTGGGGAATTCAGATTAGCCTGTACACTCCCACACACGCCAGCTGGGTGACCTTGGGCTAGTCACAGCTTCTCGGAGCTCTCTCAGCCCCACCTACCTCACAGGGTGTTTGTTGTGAGGGGGGAAGGGCAAGGAGATTGTAAGCCCCTTTGAGTCTCCTGCAGGAGAGAAAGGGGGGATATAAATCCAAACTCTTCTTCTTCTTCTTCTTCTTCTAGCCTCAGGACGTTTTCAGTGAATCCCCTTTAACAATGATTCTTTAGGCTGAAACATCTTCAAAATGTCTTCACTGCTGTGCGATCACCTCTTTGCCTTCTCTGAACTTCCTCCTTGGAGCCATTTTCTGAGCTTACTTTCCATTCCCTCTCCCTGTTTCTTGAGCATTTCTGTGAGTTTCTTTAATGGGGGATCATCTTCAAGACATCGATTATACAAGGTATGGAGATTTGTAGCACAAAGCTGGGAGCATGGAACCATTGCTTAATCAGCTAACTTTTAAAAGGGGAAGAAACATGTAAATGGAGCAGCAGTGGCGTAGGAGGTTAAGAGCTTGTGTATCTTATCTGGAGGAACTGGGTTTGATTCCCCGCTCTGCCACCTGAGCTGTGGAGGCTTATCTGGGGAATTCAGATTAGCCTGTGCACTCCCACACACGCCAGCTGGGTGACCTTGGGCTAGTCACAGCTTCTCGGAGCTCTCTCAGCCCCACCCACCTCACAGGGTGTTTGTTGTGAGGGGGGAAGGGCAAGGAGATTGTAAGCCCCTTTGAGTCTCCTGCAGGAGAGAAAGGGGGGATAGAAATCCAAACTCTTCTTCTTCTAAATGCGGCCATTAATAGTTTCGAGGGGGCAGTGTGGATGTACATTGTAGTAAGGGGGGGCATTGAAAACATTTTCCAAATGTTTTTAGGAGATCTGTGCAGGAAGAACCACTTTAAGAGACTTTTGACTCTCGAAAGCTTATCCCCACAAAATCTTGTTGGTCTCGAAGGTGCTACTGGATTCGAATCTAAATGGAGTCGATGGTGGAATTTTCCTTCGAAGTCCAGGCTGGTTGGATTGCTGAGTTCATTTGGACAGGCGCCATCATCAGCCATGAAACTTCAGTAGCTTTCACTCACCAAATACTTCCCCCTGCTAAATACCACTGCTTGTCAGGTATCTTGTGCTGAATATATGCATACTGAAACACACATGGGTTTAGGCGTAAAGTACACTTTGGGGAAATATTCAGAGAATATCCTCCACGAGAGTTTGCTGAACAAAATTTTACAGAAGGAGTTTATTTCATTTTGATATCTCATGATTTCTGGGAGGCGCTGTAGGGTCAGCCTCTTTGCATGCAGAACGTCCCAGGTTCAGGCCCCGGCATCGCCAGTTACAGGCTAATGGAATAGGTTATATGAAGGACTTCTTCCTTGGGCCCCACAGAGTTCCTGCCAATCAAAAACTGACAGAATGTCCCCTTGTCAGTCATCTCCTGCAAAAGTTCCCCCCTGCGCTTATCTCAGATGCTCATAAAATCTTCGCGTTGCCGAGTCGCTTCTTCTGATTATAACGTGGCCGGGAAAATATTAAGCCGGGCTGATATTAAGCAGCAAGATTTATTGACAGCGAGTGGTTGCAACAGATGCCATCGGGGCATCTTGCTTACCTCCTGGTGGCAGCGTCTCCAAAATTTCTCCCTGGATTTTGGATTTTTACGTTAACCGGTACCGATTCAAAGATGAAACCTGTGAGTTCCTATTCCCAATTAAATACCTGATCCCACTAAGCAAGACTCACTCCCCTGGGAGGGGGGGACTTCGGGGAGTAAATTGCCTCCCTCCTGGGCAGGACCTAAGGTTGCCAACCCCAAGGTAGGATTTGGAGATCTCCTGGAATTACAAATGATCTCCAGACTACAGAGATCGATTCCCTAGAGAAAATGGCAGCTTTGAAAGGTAAGTTCTATCTATCTATCTATCTATCTATCTATCTATCTATCTATCTATCTATCTATCTATCTATCTATCTATCTATCTATCTATCTATCTATCTATCTATCTATCTATCTATCTATCTATCTATCTATCTATCTATCTATCTATCTATCTATCTATCTATCTATCGATCTATCTATCGATCTATCGATCTATCGATCGATCTATCGATCGATCTATCGATCGATCGATCTATCTATCGATCATCATATTTATATACCGCCCCTTCCCCTGAGGGCTCTGGGTTGTGAACAACAAAATAGTGCTACATAAACAACAATAGCAATAAATAAATATTATAGGCTCATTGAGCCATAACATCATTAAAACATAAAATTACAGCGTTCCACATAAGCCACTTGGCGTCCAGCATTAAAACTACCGATAAAACCCTCCCAAAGAGGGGGACGGTAAATCCAGGTGTCACAAGCTCCCAGAATGTTAAAGGGCAGAGACAAAATGGAATGATACCCCATGGAGGTCTCTCCCCTTCCCCAAACCCTCCCTCTCCAAGGTCTATCCCCAAATCCCCGCGCATTTGCCAAACCAGAGTTGGCAAACCAAGCTTGCTGGCGTGGTAGGGTCATCAGCTCTGGGTTGGGAAATTCTGTTAGGGCTGAGCCTGGTCTGAATGGGGACCCCTGCGGACCCCAGCTAGAGAAGAGGGGACAGTGCTGGGTCCAGATTCTCAGGCACTACCTGGAGATGCAGAGGCTGGGCAGCCAGAAGTTCCTGCAGGACCAGGTCCCCGGGCTCAGGCAGAGCATTCAGGCTGGGATCCACAGCCAGGTCCAAGCTCTGAGATTCCCCAGCAAGAGCTTAGCTCGGAGACTTTTCAGCTCCTTGATACGGAGCCAGAGGGGACCCTGACAGCTCCCCCACCCCACCCCCCCATCTCCAGAGCCCCAGGAGCAACGCAGACTATGTGTGAGCTTACAGCAAAGGAGATGCAGCAGCAGGTTAGCAGCTATGGGGCAAGCTAGAGTAGATGTAGAGCATAGGTGTCAAACTCGCGGCCCTCCAGATGTTATGGACTACAGTTCCCATCATCCCCTGCCAGCACGATGCTGGCAGGAGATGATGGGAACTGTAGTCCATAACATCTGGAAGGCCGTGAGTTTGACACCTGTGATGTAGAGTCTTTTCAGAAATCAGACTAGAGTAACCCAGCTGCAAGAGGTTATTGCATAAGGGAATGGGAGGCTGGCCATAAAAGAGAGGCTGCAGCTGAGCTAGCTTGTGGCAGCAACATTGTGTTTGAACGTTACTATTTCTGTTTCTTGTCTGGATTCCTTGCTCTGTGCACATTAAATGTCTGAACCTGCTAGGACCTGTGTGTGGACTATCCTTGGTTCCTGAAGGCCTGTCTGCGACAAATTCCTGCATATTTGGGGGTGGAGCTTTGGGGGAGGGCGGGGACTTCAGCAAGGTGGAATGGCACAGACTCCACCCTCCAAAGCAGCCATTTTCTCTAGGGGAAGTGATCTTCGTCCCCTGGAGGAGATCGGTTGTAATAATGGGAGATCTCCAACCACCACCTGGTGGGTGGAAACCCTACTGTGTCGAGAGTCCAAAATGGTGATGCAGATTCCAGGGAAGGTCCTTATAGTGGATCACAATGGAAATGTTTACAATCAGATAGTGTGATGAAGCCACGCTCCCTTGTCCTGCTTCCTTTGAGAGCTCGGCAAGAGAGTTTCATAGCAGGTGTTGGCCGAGAAAAGGAAGTTGTGGAAATGCTGATCACCCGGGGTGGACCAGACTGGGAAGGTCTAATCAGGAAGGCCTTTGCTGAGTTCCCTATGGCTCATCAGCTATTTCTGTCGTCGTCGTCGTCTTGACCAGGCATTTAGCACACGGGAGAAATTAAATTAGCAGCTCCTGATTGGGCGTGCTTTCACAAAATTGCTGGAGCAATAAAAAAAAGACGTTTTGTGTGAGGGTAACTCGAGCCGAGGATGCTTTTGATGAGCTGCTACTTGACAAGAGCAGCGTGAAGGATTTTTTAAAATGTTTTTCACCCGCCGTTGTTTCATATTACAGAGCAATTCAATCAAGCGCGTTTCCCCCCAGTCCTTTTAAAATCTCAGTGACTCAAAATATAAATACAATTGTTAAAAATAGACTATTAATTTTTAAATCATAAATCAGTTTCTAGCTTTTCTAGCAGTTTCTAGCTTTTCTAGCGCTCTGCTGTCACTGTTTAAAAAGCCAAATCCAACATAGGTGCTTGGTAAACCATCAGTGGACACCCCTTTACTATATGGCTTACTGTTAGTTTTGGGTGTTCACGTTGACGTTTGGGGTTTCTGATCCATTCTCCATTTGTGTTGTGAATATCCACAGCACCCATGATCGGTCTTCACTCTACTTAATTTACATGCAGTGGTGCTTCTAGATCAGGGGTAGGGAACCTGCGGCTCTCCAGATGTTCAGGAACTACAATTCCCATCAGCCTCTGTCAGCATGGCCAATTGGCCATGCTGGTGAAGCTGATAGGAATGATTCCTGGTATCTGGAAAATTCTATTCTAGATTAAGATCAACAAGTTCTTTCTGTCTTCCACTATCTTGCCAACTCTTTTGTCTCTATTTGCCACATGGTATCCAAACCGTGCGTTATTAAAGCAGGCGGATTTCAAAATCCCAGCCTCTTGTTTTGAGAATTCTTTGAGGTCCCATGATTTGGCAATTGTTCGTCATTTCTTATTTTCTCCCATTCTTGATCAGTTTGTTGTTGTCAGTGAAGTGACGAAGGAAATATATGACTCAATGTGTTTAGTCAGTTCACCGCTTAAGTGTTAAGCCAACTTGGGGTGGGGGGGGGGGGGAGATGCTCACAGCAATCATCAGTAGAGAAGAAGAAGAAGAAGAAGAGGAGGAGGAGGAGGAGGAGTTTGGATTTATATCCCCCCCTTCTCTCCTGCAGGAGACTCAAAGGGGCTGACAATCTCCTTGCCTTTCCCCCCTCACAACAAACACCCTGTGAGGTAGGTGGGGCTGAGAGAGCTCCGAGAATCTGTGACTAGCCCAAGGTCACCCAGCTGGCACGTGTGGGTGTGTACAGGCTAATCTGAATTCCCCAGATTAGCCTCCACAGCTCAGGCGGCAGAGCTGGGAATCAAACCCGGTTCCTCCAGATTAGATACACGAGCTCTTAACCTCCTACGCCACTGCTGCTCCTAGATTTCCTAAAGGCCTGCCTTTCTTCCTGACCCTTCTTTTATTGTTGCGTCTAGCTGCAATACTTTCACAATACACTCTTTTAAACAAAATACTCAAGAAGTCTTGCAAATGTTAAAGCCAGAATGAAGAATGGACCAGATGCTTTAAACATGGAGAGCGGCTGACGCGCATATAGACACAGCAAATGCGGAGCAAGTCAACACAGAAGGTCATATTCTGGAATACAACATATGACAGTGGTGGCGAGCCTATGGCACTCTATATGTTCATGGACTGCAATTCTCAGCAGCCCCTGCCAGCATGGCCAATGGGAATTGTAGTCCATGAACATCTGGAGTGCCATGAGAGTCCGCAGGAGTAGTCTCATATCAGATGTTATGGATTACATTCCCATCAGCCCGCCAATTGGGCTATGCCAGCAGGGGCTGATGGGAATTCGTAGTCCATAACATCTGAGTGCCAAAGGTTATTAACAAACAGCAGCATCCAGACTGTTATGGACTACAATTCCCATCAGCCCCTGCCAATTGGCCATGCTGGCGGGGAATTTGATGAAGTATGAGATCCACCTGTATCTGGAACCAAGGAACCACCACCACTACCATAGGTTCACCACCACTGACACATAATGCGAGCAACTGGAATATGAACTCGAAAGCAGAGGAGGTAGCCCCCATTGTCCCAAAGAAAACAACTGACCACACAACAAAGTCGATATCTGAGACCTGCAAATTCCTGGAGAAAAGGAATGTCCCGAAAGGGGACTCTGGCATTATACGCTAATGAGGTCGGCCCCAAACCTTCCCTTACCCATCCCACATCCCCAAACCTCTAGGAATTTCTCAGTCAGGAGTTGGCAACTGTAGGAGTTGGAGCTGCAGCGTTTGGGACTCTTTTGTTTGGAGAGATGTCTGAGGGGGGATATAATTGAAGTCTATAAAATTATGCATGGGGTAGAAAATGTTGACAGAGAGAAATTTTTCTTTCTTTCTCACAATACTGGAACCAGGGGGCATACATTGAAAATGCTGGGGAAAGAGTGGGACTAATCAAAGGAAACATTCTCTTCTCACGCGAGCGCGGATTGGTGTGTTTGGAATATGCTGCCCACGGAGGTGGCAGGATAGCCCTCACCTGGATAGCTTTAAAAGGGGCTTGGACAGATTTATGGAGGAGAAGTCGATCTATGGCTACCAATCTTGATCCTTCTTGATCTGAGGTTGCAAATGCCTTAGCAGACCAGGTGCTCGGGAGCAGCAGCAGCAGAAGGCCATTGCTTTCACCTCCTGCCTGTGAGCTCCCGAAGGCACCTGGTGGGCCACTGCGAGTAGCAGAGAGCTGGACTAGATGGACTCTGGTCTGATCCAGCAGGCTTCTTCTTATCTTCTTATGTTCCTATCCCTGCTTCCAAGTGGCATTTAATTTCCTATCCCTTTCTCATTCTGAATGGTCTCATTCTGAATGAAGTTACAACATAGTTACAACATAGAATTAGACCTGTGATTGTTATGCTGGTTAAGACTGGGGACTGAGAACCTCCCATTCCCATATTTCCGGTTTATACAACCTATATACCTTTTGTTTTTGAACCCCTCCTTGCTTGTTCTGTGGATTTTTGGACCTGATTTTGCGTCTCTCAAGCAAAAAGCAGAACCGACGAGATGCCGTTGGCAACGGAATGATTCTAGTATTGCGTAACAGTCTCAGGAAGCCAAGGACATTTTGGGTGTTTGTGTCAACACGCCGTGAAGTTATATCCTTTCCTCCACAAGTTGGGAAACAAAATTGTGTTGTTGACATTCAGAAGGTCAGCTGGAGGCAAGTTGTGAAATGGGGGGGGGGGCGCGGGGAGGGAGAGACTCAGCCAGGGGGGTGGCCAGGAGTCTTCAAGCAAGGGAAAAAATGCAAGGCGATTCTTGGATTGTGTAAGAGGGGATCTCCGGCCAAGAAAAACCATGAAATCATTAGTCACGGCTTCATCGAGGAAGTAGTGATCAATTTCCTCCTTTAATTACCATCACACAATCAGTTGTCGTTGTTGATTGAGAACGCAACCATATGGTGTTTTTGGCAAGACTTTGAGATCCAGAAGGACTTCCTTGGAGGCAAACCTTTTAGAAGAAGACAGCATTGCCCTTTCTTCATGAAGGGTGGTCCCCCATGATAAGGCAAACATTCTAACACAAACTGGACAAGGGAGAGGCAGAGGGGTGGGATCCAGCAGGTTCTCACAGGTTCCCGAGAGTAGGTTACTCATTATTTGTGTGTGCCGAGAGGGGGTTACTCATTGGCGATTTGCCGTGATTTTGCCTTTAGCTTCGCCTCTCTTTGCTCCTCAGCAGTATACGCGAAACGAAGCAGTCCTAGCAGGAGGTGCACGGCATGGGTGGCAGCCTGCGCCTGCGTGCGGCATTCGCTTTCCTCTCGCCTAAAGACCCGGCGCAGTGGCTCGCGTCCTTGCCACAGCCCCGCCCCCGGAATGCCCAGCCACACCCCCATTGTGCCCCGCCCAGCCCCATTGGTGCTACGCCACTGTTTGAATCCCACCACCATGGAAACCTGTTACTAAAATTTTTGGATCCCACCACTGGGGAGAGGGATGCATGCCAGGTTTTGGAAGATACAAATTGGGGTCCCATCTTCAAGTGTGCCCCTGAATTAGCAGAAGGGGCCTTATATTCTTATCAGGGAACGCTTCGGTCCCTATGCCATGCTGTTGGACCACCCGAGGAACTGGCTGGCCAGTGTGAGACAGGACGCTGGACGAAATGGACCGCTGGTCTGATCCAACAAGGCTCTTATGTTCTTTTCAGAAGAAAGTCTCAGGCCCCTTCCGCACATGCAAAATAATGTGTTTTCAAAACACTTTCACCACTGTTTGCAAGTGGATTTTGCTATTCCGTACAGCTTTAAGGAGCACTGAAAGCAGTTTGAAAGTGCATTATTCTGCATGTGCGGAAGGAGCCTTAGTCTCTATACCCTGTTATTGGACCACCAGAGGAACTGGTTGGCCACTATGTGTGTGAGACAGGTTGCTGGACTAGATGGACCACTCATCTGATCCAGCAGGCTCTTATGATGTTCTTATGAAGGCCCTGGCCTCTATGTTGGCCCTCCAGAGAACTGGTTGTCCGCTGCTGGAAACAGAATGCAGTCTAGATGGACCTTCATTGGTCCAATCCAGTAGGACTGTTCTGATGTTCTGATGTTGTTTGTGTTATGTGCCATCAAGTTGCTTCCAACGTATGGCACACTATGAATCAATGACTAGCAGAAACCATGTTAGACACAGTTTAATGTGGATTTTCAGAAAACAAAGGGCACATAGCCCATGCCTCATTCGGAGATCTTCCCTCTTCATGTTGAGAATCCTTGCTGAGACTGGAATATCTCACACTGGCTGGATTCAAACAGAGTCTGATGAACCCTTGTCAAAGATGCTGATCCTACATAGAAGAAGAAGAAGAAGAAGAAGAAGAAGAAGAAGAAGAAGAGGAGGAGGAGAGAGAGAAGAGAGAAGAAGAAAGAAGAAGAAGAAGAAGAGAGGAAAAGAAGAAGAAGAAGAGGAGGAGGAAGAGGAGGAGGAGGAGGAGGAGGAGTTTGGATTTATACCCCCCCTTTCTCTCCTGTAAGGAGACTCAAAGGGGCTTACAATCTCCATTCCCTTCCTCCCCCAAGAAACACCCTGTGAGGTGGGTGGGGCTGAGGGAGCTCCAAAGAACTGTGGCTAGCCCAAGGTCACCCAGCTGGCATATGGTTGAGTGCACAAGCTAATCTGGTTCACCAGATAAGCCTCCACAGCTCAACTGGCAGAGTGGGGAATCAAACCCGGTTCTCTAGATTAGAGTGCACCTGCTATTAATCACTACACCACGCTTGAGCACCGGGTTGGACCAGATGGCAAGTCGACACAGCAACTATTCCAACTATTCTATGATTCTAACATCCAGATCTTTGGCCAGTTGACAATGTTCATTCTTTTTTTTTTAAAAAAAAAAAAGTCCCTTTCCTGCTTTTCCTCTCAGACTGACCCCCAGCATGAGAAGGGGTATTCAGCATCTGAGAGCTCTCCAAAATGACACAGTTAGGTGAGACCCTCAAAACACGCATTAGTGCAGTGATGGCGAACCTTATCGAGACCGAGTGCCCAAATTGCAGCCCAAAACCCACTTATTTATCGCAAAGTGCCAACACGGCAATTTAACCTGAATACTGAGGTTTTAGTTTAGAAAAAACGGCTGGCTCCGAGGCGTGCGTTACTCAGGAGTAAGCTTGGTGGTAGTCGGTGGCTTTGCTGTGAAGCAACCGTGCAACTCTTCCAATGGGTGAATCACAACCCTAGGAGGGTTTACTCAGAAGCAAGCCCCATTGCCAGCAACTGAGCTTACTCCCAGGTAAAGGATCACGCTTTAGTTCGTCGCATGAAAATCAGTGGGGTTTAACAGGGTGACCTACACTGCTTCCCCAAAATTAGGTCTTAGGTTTAATGCTAATAATCAAGCCCAGCAGCCCAGGCCAGCCTAGATTTGGGGGGGGGGCACTCTGTTTGCTCGTGCCCACAGAGAGGGCTCTGAATGCCACCTCTGGCACCCGTGCCATAGGTTCGCCACCCCTGCATTAGTGGAACCCCACTTTGGGGTTTAAGACCATTCTGCTGCAATGCTGGCATTTTTGACCGCCTGAAGGTGGCGCCAGAATGTAGGTTTTTAGCCATTTCAAACGCCTGATTCCCAAACCTCTCCAGATTGCTCACTGAATGGTCTCTTGTAAAGAGGGCACCGGCTGATTTATTTAACAAGCGAATCTGGATTTTATCAACTTTAAATGCCAAGTTGCTTTATAGACCTGTAAAGTGCTGAGAATTTAAGTGCTGGAGGACGAAGGTGGAAATGATTAAGATGTCCTCTTCTCCCTTTGCCCCTTTTATTTATTTTCGGTTGGCTACGGCAGGTCATAATTAGGGGGCAATTGAGTCTTAGTGGGGGGAAGAAGAGGTTAGGAAAACCCAAAAGGGGCAGCCACTTAAGGATTGTCAGAAATAATCCCATAATCACTCTGCCCCCGCCCCCTTGCATTATTTCCTCTCTAAAGCACGAAATAAAAGGATTTACATGCGCGCTGTTCTGTTCTATCCCATCATCCGATTTAAATGGCAGAGCCAGTCGACAGCAAGAGAATATGGTACCAAACGTTACTGGAGTGTGTTTTTAATGATATTCTGTTCCGAAAAATCGACCTGCAAGAGCGGAAATGTCCTCATTGTATCACAGCGATTCAAACCATGGAACATATATTACTCGACTGCCCCAAATACGAGGGATCTAGGACCAGACTTTATGCTCGTTGTCCTGTAATCTTTAATGAATGCTGTGGGGAATATTACGTTTCTACTAAACAATTCCGCCTCCGAGATTTTAACTTTTGTAGCTGGGTTCCTTATAGAAACTTTGAAATGATTACCTGTGATGGAGCAGCAGTGGCGTAGGAGGTTAAGAGCTCATGTGTCTAATCTGGAGGAACCGGGTTTGATTCCCAGCTCTGCCGCTTGAGCTGTGGAGGCTTCTCTGGGGAATTCAGATTAGCCTGTGCACTCCACACACGCCAGCTGGGTGACCTTGGGCTAGTCACAGCTTCTCGGAGCTCTCTCAGCCCCACCTACCTCACAGGGTGTTTGTTGTGAGGGGGGAAGGGCAAGGCGATTGTCACTTTGGGCCAGTCACAGTTCTCTCAGAAATCTCTCTGCTTCGTCTGCCTTACAAGGCGTCATGTTTTGGGCAGAGGAAGGGAAGGCATTTGTGAGCCACCTTGAGACTCCTTACAGTTGAGAAAAGTGGGGTATAAATCCAAATGCCTCCTCCCCCTCCCCCTCCCCCTCCTCCTCCTCCTCCTCCTTCTCCTTCTCCTTCTCCTTCTTCTCATGTATGGGATACTTGTTTGGACAATGTTGGCTGTTATATGGATTCTATGCCTAATAAAGGTTTATATATACATATAATGATATTCTGGGTTTCTTCTGCAGGAAGTAAATAACCCATTATAGGGATGCCAACTCCAAACTAGGAAATTCCAGGAGATTTCAGGCAGGGTGGATATTAGAGACAGGAGAAACCGCTGCATGGGATAACTCCAGAGACAACCTCCAAAGCAACAACTAAACTCTGTTGCCTGGAAATCAGCTGTAAATCTAGGAGATTTCCATGCCCTGCTTGGAACCTGGAAACCCCCTCTCCCATCCAGGTGAGTCTCTCAGTGTGCCCTGCAGTTCAAGAAGGATATTGACAAGCTGGAACGGGTCCAGAGGAGGGCAACCAAAATGGTCAAAGGTCTGGAATCCATGCCCTACAAGGCAAGACTTAAGGAGCCGGGGATGTTTAGTCTGGAGAAGAGAAAGTTAAGAGATGACATGAAAGCCATGTTTAGATGTTTGAAGGGATGCCATGCCGAGGAAGGAGCTAGCTTGTTTTCTGCTGGTCCAGAGACCAGGACACGGAGGAATGGATTCAAGGTGAAGGAAAGGAGATTCCACCTCAACATTAGGATAAGGTGACCAGATTCCCACCTTTTTAAAGCGGGACACACGTACGCGCGCATGTGCACACACAGCCACAGGAGGCCTTGCCTTCTGGAGGCTCTACACATCACAGGGCGGAAAAGGGGCCCAGAGCTGAGCTCTTGTTTAACCTTCAAAAATCGGGGCCGTTTTAAAACCCTGGAGCGGGACAGATTAGTCAAAAGCGGGACTGTCCCGCCAAAAGTGGGATGTCTGGTCACACTACATTAGGAAGAACTTTCTGACTTCTGGGCTTCAACAGTGGAATTCACTGCCTTGGAGAGTGGTGGAGTCTCCTTCTTTGGAGGTTTTTAAACAGAGGCTGGATGGCCATCCGTCGGGAGTGTTTTGATTATGTGTTCCTGCATGGCAGGGGGTTGGACTGGATGGCCTTTGGGGTCTCTTCCAACTCTATGATTCTACAAGCAGTACCTGTGTCCCTTCACTAGCTGAAGAGTCTTGTAAGCAGAGGATCAATGTGTACACACTCCCAGTGGCTCATGGTGATAGTTTCATGCGTCTGCCGGCATTGCACAGCTGTGGCCACAAAATGAATTGAGAGAGCTTTAAGCAGGGAATGGAGCCGCTGCCTAGGAAGAGGGTGAGCTCTGGCAGTGGCTGGATGAACACTGACCCAGCCTCGAGCAGGAGGTTGGACTAGATGGCCTCTATGGTCCCTTCCAACTCTATGATTCTATATGAGATCTGTTTGGATTCCAGGCCACACCTGGCGGTTGGCAACCCTACATCTAATCCTCTTTATAATCGTCCGAACTAGTAACTTCAGCCATAGTTTTTGATAATTGGCTTTCAGAGCTAGTGTGGTGTAGTGGTTAAGAGCGGTGGACCTTAATCTAGAGCACAGGTGTCAAACTCGCGGCCCTCCAGATGTTGTGGACTACAGTTCCCATAACCCCCTGCCAGCATGATGCTGCAGGGGATGATGGGAACTGTAGTCCAACTGTATCTGGAGGGCTTGCAGTTCTTCCTGCAATCTAGAAGCAGTGGTGGTGAACCTTTGGCACTCTAGATGTTATGGACTACCTGATTCCCATCAGCCCTGCCAATTGGCCATGCTGGCAGGGGGCTGATGTGAAACAACAGTCCATAACATCTAGGCAAGGATCCCTTTCCCTACGGATCTAGAATGGGGTTTGATTCCCCACTCCTCCACATGACTGGCAGACTCTTATCTGATAAGCGGGGGTTGATTCCTCATTCCCCCCCATGAAGCCTTCTGGGTAACCTTGGGCTAGTCACCCAGCCCCACCTGCCTCAAGTTGCCTTGAGATTCCTTAAAGGTAGAGGAAAACCAGGGTATAAATCCAAACACCTCTTCTTCTCATCTGGTGCGCTGGATTTGTTTCCCTGCTCCTATTTAGAAAAGCTAGAAACAGTTTCCTCTGGGTGACCTTGGGTCAGTCCCAGTTCTCTCAGAACTCTCTTGGCCCCACCTGCCTCACAAGGTGTCTGCTGCAGGGAGAGGAAGGGAAGGAGTTCGTGAGCCACTTTGAGACTCATTGTGGTTGAGAAAAACGGGTTATAAATCCAAACTCTTCCTCCAAATTCTTCTCTGGGGCGCCGTAAGTACAAACACAGGCTGGTTAGATGAATTAGAGTTAATGCGGCATTTAAAGAAAGTCCAGGTGGGTTGAGTTTTGCAGTTTACACATCACAGTTGCAGATGGAATGCTACTTGATTCACCTGTATCTTGCCCCACTCCTGAAGTGGCCCGGCATCAAAAATATCTATTTCAAGCAGCAGATGTATATTTCTTCATTCGCAACTCACTGTTCTTATTTTAGAGAAATTGGAGGTTTGTTGGAGACAGCACAGGCGCTAACCGGTCATCTGCCTTTGGCAGATTTTCCTTAGAATAAATTCAGCCTGGCTGCAATTTATTTTATTTTCTTCATGTATACCCTGGCTTTTTTCTCAGTGGGACCTAGAACAGTGTCCGGGGGCCCGACATCCATCGGGATCTGGATTTTGTCTTGCTAATCAGTGCTTGTTTTTATTTCATTTTGTTGCTGTCTCTATGCTTGCACCAAGTAGTAGTAGCAGCAGCAGCAGCGGCGGCGGCGGCGGTGGCGGCGGCGGCGGCGTAGGAGGTTAAGAGCTCATGTATCTAATCTGGAGGAGCCGGGTTTGATTCCCAGCTCTGCCGCCTGAGCTGTGGAGAGCTTATCTAGGGAATTCCAGATTAGCCTGCGCTGCTCCCACCTGCGCCAGCTTCTGGGTGACCCAGGCTGGTCACAGCTTCTTGGAGCTCTCTCAGCCCCACCCACCTCACAGGGTGTTTGTTGTGAGGGAGGAAGGGCAAGGAGATTGTAAGCCCCTTTGAGTCTCCTCCTCCTCCTCCTCCTCCTCCTCCTCCTCCTCCTCCTCCACCACTACTACTACTACTACTACTACTACTACTACTACTACTACTACTACTACTACTACTTCTTGTAGTAGTAGTAGTAGTAATAAGCAATAGCCAACCAATGTGTGATAACAATAATGGTCAATTATAATGTGGTAGTCCAGTAATGTGAGAGGTGGTTATATCCCCCTTTCTGCATATAAGGAGACTCAAAGGCTTACAAGCTCCTTTCCTTTCTGCCGCACCACTTCCTCTGGCTTACCCTGTGAGGTGGGTGGGGCTGGAGGAGAACTCTGAAGAACTGTGACTAGTCCAAGGGTCACCCAGCTGGCCGTGTTGGAGTGCACAAATGAATCCTGGATTCCCCCAAGGATCGCCTCCTGGCCCGATCCTCTGAAGATGCCAGCAACAGATGCAGGTGAAACGTCAGGAGAAAATGCTACTGGAACACAGCCATACAGCCCGGAAACCACACAGCACCCCAGTTATTCTGGCCGGGAATCGCACAAGTTCCCTAGTCACTACTGGGTCCAATTCAAGGTGTGGGCACTGACGTACAAAGCCTCGACCCTATATATCTGAAGGAACGCCTCATCCCAAATTGACCTGCGCAGGCACTGAAGTCAGTGGTGGGGGTGTAGGGCCTTCCTGGTGGCTCCATCGCCTTCTGAGATCCAGGGGGTAGGGGCCACCCATCACCCTAACTCATCTTCATGCCAGCCACAGATGCAGGTGAAACGTTAGGAGCAAGATCTACCAGACCACGGCCACACAGCCCGGAAAACCCACTGCAACCAGCATAGAGTTAGGTTTGCCAGAGTGGCCAGTACCATTTCAGCCTTCAAGGGGGAGTCCACCTTCCAATGAAGCCATTTTCTCCAGTGAAACTGATTGTTGCCGTTTGGAGATCAGCTACCGGTATAATCTACAGGCCCCATGGGAAGGCTGATAACCCTAGACATCATTGAGGAGGTCTCGGAAACTGGCAAGTTGCTTCCTACCGGTGGTGGGATCCAAAAATTTTAGTAACAGGTTCCATGAGTGTGAGGTGGGATTCAAACTGTGGTAAGCCAATGGGGCTAGTAGGGACATTCGAGGCGTGGCCGGGCATTCCAAGTGGGGGCATTCCTGGAAGACTGTGGCAAGGATGCAGCAGCTGCACCTTGCAGTCCTTGGTGAGAGGCTTAGTGCATGAGCTGCCATGCGCCAGTGCACCTCCTGCTAGACTGACTTCAAGTTCCTGCTGGCGCTACTGCTGAGAGGAGAGTCCCACTAAGGCAAAATCGTGGCAAAATCACCCGTGGTAATCCCCTCTCGGCACACACAAATAATGGGTAATCTACTCTTGGGAACCTGTGAGAACCTGCTGGATCCCACCTCTGCCAGTGGGCTCCTAAAAGAAGGGGTAGATAAAAACAACTCTGCTGTCTCATAACCCGAGTGGTCAGGGAGGACGAAGGGGAGGGGGCAAAGATAGTACACCCATACATGGCGGGGGGGGGGGGGGGGTGAGCTTTCAAGAGTCAGGGCTCCCTTTGTCTGGTGCTCATTCCCTGAAAAATCTTATTTGTCCCTAAGGCCCCTTCCGCACATGCAGAATAATGCACTTTCAATCCACTTTGAAGCTGGATCTTACTGTACGGAATAGCAAAACCCACTTGCAAACAATTGTGAAAGTGGATTGAATGTGCATTATTCTGCATGCACGGAAGGGGCCTGGACAGAGGTGGGATCCAGCAGGTTCTCACAGGTTCCCGAGAGTAGGTTACTAATTGTTTGTGTGTGCAGGGTTACTCATTGGTGATTTTGCCCGCGTCGTTTGCCTTGAATTCAGCCCCTCCTCTCAGCAGTAGCGCGCAGAAGCAGTCTAGCAGGAGGTGCACCGGCGTGCGTGGCAGCCTCGCCTCGCGTGCGATGCGTTCCATGGGACCAGCACAGCTCGTCCTCGCCACAACCCGCCCAGGAATGCCCGCTAGAATGCCAGCCACGCCCCCGTGGTGCCCACCCAGCCCCGGTAGCTTTCACACAGTTTGAATCCCACCGCCATGGGAACCTGTTACTAAAATTTTGGGATCCCACCACTGGGCCTGGATGCTGCTGGATTCAAATTTAGCTTTTCTAACTAAACTACAGATGGAGGGCGGATATCAATTCTGAGCAGGCCTTCGCTGATGGCACCAGGAATTCAGAGCTGACATTTAATAACACGAAGCTGACCTGTACAGCGGCTCTCGGCCGAGGTGAGTCACCTGCCTATTGTATCCTGGGCTGCTTTCCCCTTTCAATTTGCGAGGTCCTATATTGCACCGGGTTTCCACGTTTCATTTTCGATGAATGAAAACAAAGCGCCCGGCGAAGCAGGAGATAAAAGAAGAATAATAAATCGTTTTTAGCATACCTTGAGGAGAAAATCAAAAGCGTTCTTTAAAGAAGCGTACGAGGTAATCCTCAGCCATCCATCCATCAGAAATAGAACCTGACTGCAAAGTAGTGTCTGTAGCGTGAACAGCCTACGGAGAGATTACTTGCTTCCAGGAAAGGACAATATTGTTTTCTTGCTGTTTTTGTTCCTTTTAAAAAAAAAGACATACATATACAAAGAAATGAATATATTGGCAGAAACAAGAGCAGGATTGATTCGGCCCTCTTCCCAGCCGTTAAACTGTGTTCTATTGCATATGATGTTAGGGAATTTAGATGCCAAGATTTAAAGCCCGAATTTATATCTGGGGCGGGGTAGAAATCGGTTAGGGATGACAAGTCAAGCCAAATACCCAGGTCTGAGTCAGGCATTATGGTTTCCTGGAATACACATGGGTTACCCCAAGTAGACCAATAGTACCTAGGGTTGCCAATCTTCAGGAGGCAGCTGGAGATACCCTGAGATTACCATGGATCTATAGGCAATGGAGATCTATTGAACTGGAGGAAACGGCTGCTTTGGAAAATCAGGCTCTACGGTCTCTCCTCTTCCCAAACGGTGACCCCGTCAAAAATCTCTAGAAGTTTAGAGCCCCAAACTAGGATCTGGGAGCCTCTGATTCGAATCTTGCTGTGCCACGGAAAGTGCCTCGGCCTGGTCGCCCCCTCTCAGCTGAGCCTACCTCACAGGGTCGTTGTGATGATAGAATGGAGAAGAGGGGCCAGATGCAAGCCACTTTGGATCACCACTGGGGAGAAAGGCAGGGTATACATGAAATAAGATGATAAATTAATTTCTGCCAAAAATTTTAGTAACAGGTTCCCATGGTGGTGGGATTCAAACTGTGGCGTAGCGCCAGTGGGGCTGGGAGGCGTGGCCAGCCGAGGCGTGGCCGGGCATTCTGGGGTGGGAGGGCATTCCTGGGTGGGCGGGGGGGCTGTGGCAGGGCAGCCGCTCTTGCGTCATACTGGGCGGAGTAGCGAATGCCTTGAATGCAGGCTGCCGACCTGCGCCGGTGCACCTCCTGCTAGACTGCTTCAAGTTCTGCGCGCTACTGCTGAGTGGAGGGGCGTAACTAAGGCAAAAATCACATGGCAAAATCACCAATTAGTAACCCCCTCTCGGCACACACAAATAATTAGTAACCTACTCTCGGGAACCTGTGAACCTGCTGGATCCCACCTCTGGTCGTAGCTATCTTGGCTGGTACCAGTTACATGTGCTTCTTGGCTCTAGCCGGGACTTTGGGCATGCCACGGAAGCATTGCTGGGCATAGGGGAGACAAACTCCAATTTGTGTTACATTCTTGATCTCGGCTGGAGCACGTAGTGGAGATTGGCAGGGGAATCGCAGGGTATTGAAGCGCCCCAGTTTGTTGCTATACATGGATAAAAATGAACCGAGATTGCTTTTTCTGAGTGCCAGGGGAGGAAGAGTAGAAGAAAAAAAATCAGTACAGTCCTAAAAATTAGTACTCTGAATTCAGTCCCATCGAATGCAGTTGCCTCCAACCTCCACATGTCTTGAAGACAATATACAAGACATGAGAGAAAGTGGTCAGCCGTCGTCTCGGAGGAGCAAAAGCCAGAAACTGTTAGTACAAACTTCTTTAAGAGCATTATAAATTGAGCTACAAGCATCGGGCCTTATGGAAGGATTTCTGAGACCAAACCGACCGGAGTTTGGTTAGCCCAGGGGTAGGGAACCTGCGGCTCTCCAGATGTTCAGGAACTACAATTCCCATCAGCCCCTACCAGCATGGCCAATTGGCCATGCTGACAGAGGCTGATGGGAATTGTAGTTCCTGAACTGTCTGGGGAAAAACGCAGAGTTAATGAGTGCTAACTGAAGCAAAATATATCTGCACCTCTGGGTGCAGTGCTTAACAACAGGTGGATTCTAACCTAGAGAACTGGGTTTGATTCCCCACTCCCCCACATAAGTGGTGGATTCTTATTGGGTGAACTGGATTTTGTTTCCCCACTCCTGTGGTGGGGTATAAACCCAAACTCTTCTTCTTCTTATGACTGTATTTATACCAGCTTGCCTTCATCACGGCTTCATTGCCCCATTGGGATATCCCCTCTGACCTTCTCTTGATTCCGGCTCATTCACACATGCACGCAATCCCTTGAATTCTGTACACTCGAGCCCTGTCCCCCTGTTAACAACAAACACACATACGATCCTTGTTCAGGGCATACTGGTTGGTGCGCTAAATCTCACATTATGTGAGACACACGTACAGGCAAATGTGCCATTTACTCCACAAGTTAGTCGCACCTTGACAACACTTCATTACTATTTATCTAGGTCAGCTGTGGCGAACCCTTTGGGCCGGGCATGTCAAAAATTTGGAACACGTCTAACTTGGCTCTGCTGGCCTGTCACCATCACTACCCCCAACAAAATAGAACAATTCTTTACAAATTCATGGGTTTAAAAAATACAGTCCAATCATGGGTGGTGCCAAGTAATATATCTGTGGTGGCGAACCTTTGGCACTCCAGATGTTATGGACTACAATTCCCACCAGCCAATTGGCCATGCTGGCGGGGGCTGATGGGAATTGTAGTCCATAACATCTGGAGTGCCAAAGGTTTGCCACCACTGTTAGATATAAAGTTGCAGCCAAGAAAGTCAATGTGATTCTGAACTGTATCAAAAGGAGTCTAGTGTCTAGATTGAGGGAGGTAATTGTTCCTTTCTATTCTGCATTGGTGAGACCTCACCTGGAATACTGTGTACAGTTCTGGGCACCGCAATTCAGGATGGATATTGACAAGCTGGAACGGGTCCAGAGGAGGGTGACCAAAATGGTCAAATAAGGACAGATTTAGGGAGCAGGGTATGTTTGGAGAAGAGGAGGTGAAGAGGTGACATGATAGCCCTGTTTAGATATCTGAAGGGATGTCATGTTGGTGAGGGAGCAAGCTTGTTTTCTGCTGCTCCAGAGACTAGGACCAGGAGTCATGGGTTCAGGGTGAAGGAAAAGAGATTCCACCTAAACATCAGGAAGAACTTCCTGACAGTCAGGGCTGTTCGACAGTGGAATGCACTACCTCAGTGTGTGGTGGAGTCTCCTCCTTTGGAGGTTTCTAAACAGAGACTGGATGAACATAGGTCAGAAATGCTTTGATTATGCATTCCTGCATTGCAGGTGGTTGGACTTAATGGCCCTTGGGGGTCTCTTCCAACTCCGTGATTCTTTTGTTCTATGAAGAAACATCCAATAATTACAAGAATAACTCAGACCAGAGCAAATCGTTGTTGTTGGTTGCTGGCGAATGCCGGCGTTTCTCCCAAAATGTCATGGCGTCTCACCTTTGGCATTGTATTAAGCGAGGGTTTGCCCTGACACTTTGTTCCTGAACTTTGCTTGTCAATTAAGTGAACGTTTGTTGGCATTTCCTTAAAAAACAGACCTGCGTACGTACCTGACAGATGTACACCTGTTCTCTGTAGCAGGCCTAGAGAAGGCTAGGTGTATGAGTTGTCTGCCTTGGAAAGTGTGTAGATACTCTGAGAGTTCAGGCTGGTGTCTGAAACAGCCACAGCCCATTCTATGCATGCGGAACATCACTCATTACAATTATCAGGTGGTGGCCTAGCAGGTGCGAATTCTCACTTGGCTGGGTGATTGTCCAAAGGATGCTGAAGAGCCATGAAGCCGTCCGGCAAACTGAAGGAGCTCCGAAGAAGAGTCGCGCAGACCGTGAAAGAATGCGCTGCACAATAGGGTTGAATAAAATAGTTGCTTTACTTCCCTCACCTCTCTTGTGGGATGTCAGTCAGACAGCCACGGACTCCCGAATTTATTTTTGAATGAATAAATGGCCAAGCGTTCGCGTACTCATGAGAACGGCAGTTCTGGACGAATCCACGAATCTGGCCCAGTTAAAAAGCTAGACTAGATCTTTGGTCTGAGCCAGCAGGCTTCTGACGGAGTGTGTGAGCTTTTTAGCTACACAGAATTCTTCTTCAGGCAGAACACACCCAGAAGGTGACACCTGGGTGGTCAAAAAACCCTTGCACCCGTATCAGACACTGTCAAATAATTCTTTGCCCGTCTTTTCCCTTGTTAGAAATGTCATTAGCATTCTCAGACCCCGGAGTCCAGCAAGATAGTGATGTCCCACCCACAACGCCGCCCCAGGTTGCAGAATCTAGCAGTGGCGTAGGAGTTTAAGAGCTCATGTATCTAATCTGGAGGAACCGGGTTTGATTCCCAGCTCTGCCGCCTGAGCTGTGGAGGCTTCTCTGGAGAATTCAGATTAGCCTGTGCACTCCCACACACGCCAGCTGGGTGACCTTGGGCTAGTCACAGCTTCTCGGAGCTCTCTCAGCCCCACCCACCTCACAGGGTGTTTGTTGTGAGGGGGGAAGGGCAAAGAGATTGTAAGCCCCTTTGAGTCTCCTGCAGGAGAGAAAGGGGGGATATAAATCCAAACTCTTCATCCAAACTCTTCATTGAAGCTTTGCTAAGCGAGTCTGGTCATGGGACACTGGCTGGGTTAGGGTTACCAACCTCCAGGCAGAAACTGGATATTTCCCAGATCATGGGGAAAATGATACTGATTATATTAATACTGATTATATTCATACTACTGGTTATATTTAATCAGCAGGCTACTGATTATATTAATTTTGCCTTTCCCAGTTGATCTCAGAGCAGTCTGGCTAAAGGTGCCAGCACCGGCCTTGGAAATTGCTGGGGATTTGGGACAATATCTTCAAAGGAGGGGAGAATTTGTGTGGAATGAGGCCTAAACTCTATGATTCCCCACTATGGTATACCATAGCGTCGGCCTGAAGAAGGAGGAGGAGGAGGAGGAGGAGTTTGGATTTATATCCCCCCTTTCTCTCCTATAGGAGACTCAAAGGGGCTCACAAACTCCTTTCCTTTCCACCCCCGCCCCCAACACAACAAACACCCTGTGAGGTGGGTGGGGCTGAGAGAGCTCCAAAGGACTATGGCTAGCCCAAGGTCACCCAGCTGGCATGTGCTGGAATGCACAAGCTAATCTGGTTCACCAGAGAAGCCTCCACAGCTCAAGTGGCAGAGTGGGGAATCAAACCCGGTTTGCTCTTAACCACTATGCCACTGCTGCTCCTGAAGCAGAAGGAAAACTGATCTATGTACTGTCGAAGGCTTTCACAGCCGGAATCACTAGGGTGTTGTGGGTTTTCCGGGTTGTATGGCCGTGTTCTAGTAGCCTTTTCTCCTGACGTTTCGCCTGCATCTGTGGCTGGCATCGTCAGGGGATCTGATGGTAGTAAAGCAAGAGAAGCATATTCATTCATTCATTCATTCATTCATTCATTCATTACTTACTTACTTACTTACTTACTTACTTACTTAGATTTATACCCCGCCCTACCCCCGAAGGGCTCAGGGCAGCAACAACGATAAAAACTATTACAATAAAACAGTTAAAAAAATATACCTGTGGAATGTCCAGGGTGGGAGAAAGAACCATTTGCCTGTTTTAACAAGTGTGAAGGATGCAACTAGCAAGCTTGATTTGCATGTGTTGAGTGGGATCCACCCATTTTAGCACGTGAGTAACCATGAAGAGAGCATCATCAAGTAGTGAGGGCATCTGCGTTGTAGTAGCCTGGCCTTTTGATCCCTTTGATTGCTTACTGCCTGGAGACATCCTTTGTCTGGGTGGTTAAAAACAGGCCAATGGTTCTTTCTCCCACCCTGGACGTTCCACAGGTATATATTCCACAGGAGCAGCAGTGGCGTAGGTGGTTAAGAGCTCGTGTATCTAATCTGGAGGAACCGGGTTTGTTTCCCCGCTCATTCCCCAGGTTTATCTGGGGAATTCAGATTAGCCTGGGCACTCCCACATACGCCAGCTGGGTGACCTTGGGCTAGTCACAGCTTCTTGGAGCTCTCTCAGCCCCACCTACCTCACAGGGTGTTTGTTGTGAGGGGGGAGAGAAAGGGGGGTATAAATCCAAATTCCTCCTCCTCCTCCTCCTCCTCCTCCTCCTCCTCCTCCTTCTATATATACTCCACTTGCTTTGCTACCATCAGATCCTCTGAAGATGCCAGCCACAGAGGCAGGCAAAACCTCAGGAGAAAATGCTACTGGAACACAGCCATACAACCCAGAAACCCCACAACACTCCAAAACTGATTTATGTAGTCTGGAGATCAGTTGGCATTCTGGGAGAGCTCTAGGCCGCACCTGGAAGTTGGCAACCCTATGTTTGGCTAGTGGTTAGACTGCGGGACCAAGGCAAGGGGCAGGACCATGGTTCAGTGCTGGAGCATCTACACGGAACTGCCCAAGTTCGATCCCCCAAAGCTTTGGCTAAGAAAACCCAAGATTGGAAGTTGGCTGCTAGTAGACAAGACTTGAGGGACCGATGGTCTGATTTGGAATGAGGCAGTCATTTACAGTGAGGAATTAGTTGCATGTGTGCATGCTCTAACCTGGGTTGAAGCAAGGTGACGCTTGTTGTCATTCCAAGGCTTATTCTGATTTTAAAAACCCTGATATTGGATGGCTTGGTTTGCGACCGATGATCTAGATAGCCCTGGCTCGCATGGCCTCGTCAAAACTCCGAAGCTAAGCAAGATTGGCCTCAGTTAGTTCTTAGATGGGAGACCACCAAGGGGTTCCAGGGCCATTACGTTGGAGGGAGACCGTAGCAGACCACCTTTGAATGTCCCTTGCCTTGAAAACCCCACAGGGCGGCCATATAACACCCGTCCTGTACCATCTTCATTGGCTGCCGATCAAGTTCCTGGTCATTTTCAAGGTATTCGTTTTGACCTTTAAGGTTATTAGCGGTCTTGGACCCACAAACCTTAGGGACCGCCTTTCCCCATATCTCCCAATCAGGTCCCCCGTTTGTAGGAGGAGAACCTGCTGGTAATCCGCAGCCCGAAGAATGCCCGGCTGGCCTCGACAAGGGCCAGGGCCTTTTCGGTCCTGGCCCCTACCTGGTGGAATGGGCTGCCAAACGAGATCAGGGGCCTGTAGGATCTGAGGTTTTTCTGCAGGGCTTGCAAGATGGAGCTCTTCCGCTGGGCATTTTTTAAGGGCTGGCCGGGCTAACATCTATTATTATTGGCCTCCCGGGGGATAGTTGGGGTTAAGTCGCCATCTTGAATGATATTGCTGAATTTGTTGCATTGATGTGAAATAAATATTTATTGCTATTTTAACTGTATCCTTTTTGTTGTTGTTGTATAGCTGCCCTGAGCCCTTTGGGGATTCTATGGGTCTGAGCTTTAAAGAATCCCATCATCAGATACAAGCATAAGAGAGTCAAGTCCGTGGTTTTCATAGTGCAAGATGGATACACAAGATGGGAGATTCCAGTTCCTCCCCATGGTCCAGTCCCGTTGCTCAGTCTAGCCTACCTCACAAGGTTGTTGTAAGTCCATAATAGCTCACGGGGAAAGGGGGAAGGAGCTCACCTGAAGCTCCATGGGGCTTCCCTCTTGCTAAGGTTGCCAAGCTCCTCTTGGCACTGGCGGGGGGGGGGGGGGGGGTTCCCTATCGACAGTTGCCAATATCCAGGTGGCGGCTGGAGATCTTTTGGAATGGCAGCAGAAATCCATTCCCTGGGGGAAAATGGCCATTTTGGAATTCTGGGGGATCCCCAGGCGCCATTCTATGCCATACAGGTGGTGACGGGCGATCTCCTGGGATTACAACTGATCTACAACTGTGCTACAAATCACTCACATAGACAAGATTACAACTGATCTACAACTGGGATTACAACTATGCTGCAAATCACTCGCATAGACAAGAACAGTTTATTATAATTTTTTATTGCACTTACATAGCTTCAGTTCATCAGTCTGTATAGCAGGCAGCCATTCTGTCGGTGCAGTCTTTGGTTTGATTTACAATCCTCCAGGAGGCAGCTGGAGATCCCCTGGGCTGTTAGCTGATCTCCGGGTGCCAGAGAGGATCTCCCCAGAAGAAAAGGGATGCTTTGAAATCCCAGGGGATCCCCAGACGCCCCCTGGAGGATGGCATCTGTATGCTGAAGGGTTACAGTTGCCAATCGCCAGGTGGCGGCAGGAGATCTCTTGGCCTGGCAACTGATCTCCAGGTCCCAAGAGAAAATGGCTGCTTTGAAATGCCAGGTGACCCCCAGGGGCCCCCTGGAGGCTGGCATCCCTACACAGCCTAGTTGCCAATCCCCAGGTGGCGGCTAGAGATCTCCCGGGCTGCCAAATGAGCTCCAAGTTGCCAGAGAAGGAAATGGCCCCTTTAGAACCCCAGAGGATCTCCAGACGCCCCCTGGAGGCTGGCATCCCTATGCCGCAGAGCTGCACTTGCCAATCCCCAGGGGGCGTCTGGAGATCTCCCGGGCTGGCCCCCAGAGAGGAGTTTCCCGGGAGAAAACGACCTTCCCCGGGGGGGAGGGGCGGCCTCCCCAGCCCCCCCGCCACGACTTCAGAGGGGCTTCCCCTTCCTGCCTGCCGTGGCCCGGCCTCCCCCCTCGCGCCCCCCCCCCGCCAAGCGCGCACACAATCAGCCCACTCCGCCGGCGCGCCTAGATGTCAGTAGAGAGCCGGCGTCGGGGGCGCGCGCGAGCGGGAGCGGGAGCGCGCCGGGCGCCGGTGAAAAGGAGGCGGCTGGAGGCGCAGCCCTGCCAGAGCCGCCGCGGCCGAGCAGCGGCAGGAGCAGCGCAGCCTCCGCCGCCCCGGGAGCGCCGGCAAACTTTCTCTTCCTCCTCCTCCTCCTCCTCCTCCTCTTCTTCCTCCTCTCCGCGGAAGGAGCCACGTGGACCCGGCTGCATTAAAAAAAAAAGCCCCCCCTCAATATCCCGTAATAAACAGTGCCCCCCCCTCTCCCGGCGTGAGGCGAGGATTTGGGGCGTTTTGGGGCAGGGGCCGGGGAGGGAGCCCGCCGCCCCCCGGAGAGAGGCTGTGCGGCGCGGCGGCGGCGAGGGTGGAGCTGGCCCGGGCCGCCCCCCGTCTCCGAGCCGGCGGCGAGCGAGAGCCGAGGAGGCAGCGCCGCAGTGGGGGCTGCCGCCGCTGAGCTGGCTGGCACCGCGCGACGAGCCCGGGCGGAGGACGGCAGGCAGGAAGGCGGCGCTGCTGCTGCGGCGATGGCCGCCTGAAGGGACCGGCCCCCGGGGCGCCGCCGGATCGAGCCCCGCCACGGGCTCGGCGCAGCGATCAGAGCGACGCGGAGAGCCGCCGGGGCGGGGGCGATTTTTTTTTTGCAAAAGCCCCCCCTGGTGCAAAAAACCGGAGGATCCTTCCTTTCTTGGCTTGCGACCTGCCGGCTGGTTCCTGGAGGAGACGCGGACCAAAAATATCGCAACTGGGCTGTTGTGGGGGGTTGTTTTTGGCCAATTGCAGCTGAATTTGGGTTTTTGGACGGATCTCCGGGTGTCTTCGCCTGCTGGACCGGGTGCGGAGGTAAAGGAATGCGTGTCGGCGCGTGTGAATCTGATTTTTAATATGCATATCTATATGTATGTATTTGCAAGATTGCAATGCTTTTGCAATGCAGAAGGGCTGCAGAGAGGCAGAGCGAGAGACGCGTATTCCCATGCGCTGTATGTGGGTGTATATATATATGTGTGTGTGTGTGTGTATTCACATGCACTATACGTGTGTGTCTGTGTGTGTGTATACACACGCACGCACATAGAGTGCATATATATATATTCAGTGCACCGAGACACCATCTGCAGTGTCAATGCGGCGCGGGCGGGCGGGGGGGGGGCAGACGAGGGGGGGGGGCTCCGGCAGTCTTCCCAGGTATGCACCACCGCCAGCCCCCTCCCCGATTTGCTCTGCCCAAAGAGGACAGGTAGACCCCTCTGTCTTCAGGCACCTCCCCTGACGCAGGGGGGGTTGGGCGGGAGGCCCCGATCCGAGAGGGGAGGGCCACGGACCCCCCCTCCCCCTTTTTCCTTGCACGCCCCTCTCCCACCAGGGGAGTGGAGTAGCAACTTGAGGGTTTAGCCCAAGACTTGCCCACCTGGGAAGCCCCCTTTAAACAGAAATGGGTGGGTGTTGAATTATTATTATTTTGCTTAAATCTTCAGGGAGTGTCACAGATCTAAAGGGGTGGCAAAGCCATCTTCCGGGGGGGGGGGATTTGCCATGGGCGAGGGGCACTCTGGTTTAGGAGAATTGGTTCAGCCCCTTTAAAATACGTCCAGGTGTATTTAAAAAAAGGCATTTCCTCCCCCCCCCCCCCAGTTCACACCAGAGCATCTTGTTAGCGGAGCCACCTTATGGAGGCAGGCAGGTGAAGCCATTGGGGAGGGGACTGGGGCGGCAGGGCACAAGTTGGCGCTGGAAGAGGCGGGCACGCCTCGGAGGCTGGCCAGATCTTCCTGGTCCTCCGAGTTCTTTCCCTCTGGAGGCTCGCCCTGCCTTCCCTTCCCTGGAAAAATGAGCTGATCCCCCTTCTCAAGTTTCCTGCCCTGGCACCGAGCGGGGAGGTGCCCACCCCCTTGGCTGGCACGGCTCAGCCAGGAGAGGAGAAGGCTGCAGGGTTTCGCAGACAGCCGATCCCCTTTCTCCGGAGGGATTCCCTCCGCCCTTTAAGTTCCAGTGGGCAACTTTGCTGGTGGGAGACATCCCTTCTCTACGTGTTTTTGCAGCGGGGTGTGTGTGGATGTGACTGTCCCCCCGACAGAGTTCCGCACTTCCCTGGGATTCAGCCTCAAATGGTCCCTTTCTCGCCCCCTGGCAGCTCCCTCTCTCTGGTGCCAGCTCTCAGCCCTGCAAACAGACTGAAGTCAGAATATGTTGCGGTTTAAAGGGAGGATTTGCCTCCCCAGGTGCGAAAGGGGTATTTCCAAAGGGGTGTCTAGACACCTCTCTGGGAGCCTGGGACGCCATCCTTTGGGGGGGGGGGGGACGTTCCGGCCGGCTCCCAGAACCGGCTGGCGTGGTGCACGTTTCCCGTGCCAAGGGAACTTCGCCACAATGGGTGCACCTTTTGAGCATGGGAGGAGGCATATAATATCACACGGAGCAGCAGTAGCTATGTTCAGTTTCTAGAAGTCATTGCAGCTGGAGAGAGGTGAGGGTGAGGTTTAGAAGGCGTCTGGCCACTTATTTTTTAATGTGCACTATGATTATTTTTATTTATATTCTATATCTTTATGAAAGCACCTTTCCTTGTGGTTTAAGGCAGCTGTGAGCTTGTTCATCTAGAAAGCCGTTTGTGACTAACACTGCTGCTGATATTTATTTAAGTTAAAAAAATATTAATGTAGCACTTTGCTGTTTGCTGTGTGACGTACGGCTTTCCAACGTCCCTGCAGGGCAGGGCAGCGTTATCCCTCTTGTACGACTAGAGAGCTGAGGTGCAGAGGGAGTCGATTCAGATGATTGTTCCTCACTGGAAGAATGAGCCCTGGAGAACGTTGTAGTGGAGGGTTTTGCGGGGATGGTCGGGGTCTTAGAAACATGCTTCCTTCCCTTGCACCATCCAAGCCAATTCTGCCTTCTGTGATACTTTGCCCTGTCTCTTCCGATTAAATGCTGCCAGGGTGCCTGGGGATTCACAGAAGATGGTGAGCTGAACAGATAGGCCCCTGCCCCAAGGAGCTTACAAGCTAGATTTTGGCCAGGGGGTCGCTCTGCCAGAGAAAAGGACGTGCTAGCCGGGAGCGCATGAAGTTGCCTGTAACAAAGCCCTGTTTCAGTTGGCGTTGAGCGATAAGGGCAGTCGGGAACAGGCTGAGGTTTGAGAAGGGGCCGGGCGGACCGAGAAGCGGGTATTCCTGAGGCTGTTGTGGATTCCTGCAGGGATATTTCTTCCTGGGGTTAAAGAAAAGGAACCGGAGTCCCGCGCTTTGGCCTCCCTCTGGGGGTCACGACTTAGCTTAGTCATGAGAAGGCAGATTGAAACAGGGCACTGTTTCCCCCTGGAATGTTTTGTGGCCCCCTGTTTATCTGTCTCCATCCTCTTATCCCCCCCCCCCGCCCCCGCTCAATTCATCCACTTACAAATCCGGTCCGTACTAAAAAGAAGACAGTGTGCAGATAGCTTTTATAGCGCTATGATGCCCTCGCCGCACTTAGTCCGAGGGGGGTCTGTTTTCCATCGCAAAGTGCCAGCTTAAAGAAGAATGGCTCGTGAGTAAATACAGCACCGTAGAGCATGTGCCGTGTGCTTTTCCTTTGGGCTGCGCAGCCGTGGCTCAGCCAAACCCAGGCAGTCTGGGATCGGAAAGAGCCCAATTTCCCAGCGACGCGCAGAATAGCTTGCTGTTGTCAAGGATGGTGCGCGGTTGCCAAAAAAACCATATGCACGGTGTGCTCGTAGCGTTACGTGAACAGGAAGGATGCAATCCGTCTGGAAGCTGTCTATTGCTGCAGAGATGAACCGTGTTTCCAGTTTTTTCCTGTTGGAATGGACGAGATTTGAGAAAGTGCTTAGGCTGGGCTGAAACATGCCCTACTGATTTCACAGCATAGACTTTGCTTGAGATCTCTGCCTGTTTATTTCCTACGCTGCAATTTCAAACTCCTTTTGGATGCCGGTCAGGTAATGCCCCCCCTTGAGATCGGCGGTTTTCAAGGCCTAGAGCAGTGTTGGTGAACCTTTTCGAGACCGAGTGCCCAAACTGCAACCCCAAACCCACTTATTTATCGCAAAGTGCCAGCACGGCAATTTAACCTGAATACTGAGGTTTTAGTTGAGAACATAAGAACGAGCCTGCTGGATCGGACCAGAGTCCATCTAGTCCAGCGCTCTGCTACTCACAGTGGCCCACCAGGTGCCTTTGGGAGCTCACCTGCAGGAGGTGAAAGCAGTGGCCTGCTGCTGCTGCTCCTGAGCACCTGGTCTGCTAAGGCATTTGCAATCTGAGATCAAGGAGGATCAAGATTAAGGAAAAACGATTGGTTCTGAGGCACGCATTGCTCAGGAGTTAGCTTGGTGGTAGTCGGTGGCTTTGCTTTGAAGCAACCGTGCAACGCTTTGAACGGGTGAATCACGTCCCTAGGGGGGTTTACTCAGAAGCAGGCCCCCCCCATGACAAACTCTGTGCGTGTGTGCCCACAGAGAAGGCTCTGAGTGCCACCTCTGGCACCCTTGCCATAGGTTCGCCACCACTGGCCTGGAGTCTTGCAATTTGAAGTTTTCCATTGCTGCTCATGCAGTGTCAGGAGAATTCAACCTCACAGCATGGTTAGCTCCCCGGCATCTCCGCACGAAGGGTCTCGGATGTCGGGCAAGACCTTTCTTGACCCGAGGCCGTGGAAAGCCACTGCCAGGCGCAAGAAATGCTGAGCTAGCGGGACCACCGGATCGAATCCAGGCAAGGCAGCTTCCTACGTTTTAAAGACTTATGTGGCAGGGAGCACTTTTATCGTGGGTATCTCCCCCCCCCCTCCCGTTGCAGTGGTGGGGAAATAAACTGCAAGAGGAGACCGTTCCTTGCTTCCAGGCATGCGAGTTCTCGCAAGCTCTGGAGCTGGGAAATGCGATGGTTCTGTTCCCAGGTACGCCGCAAAAGCCACAAGAATCAGTCACAGCCAAACCCCGTTGGCGTCCGTAGGGCTGCCGGCCTCCAACCTTGCTCTTCTGTTGTAGACTTCCCTGGCTGCCCTCTGAAACCGGTTTCCAAAGAGTTTGTGTGAGAGATGAGTGTCTGTCTTTGCTAGGGGGTGTGAGAGTCATCCCAGTTATGTGACCGGCAGGGGGAAAGATGGAGACGTCATTCTGTGACAGCAATCGCTCAGCTGGGCTCGAAGGGGGGGAAATTCATTTTCCTCATCTCTGCTTAGCCACAGAGCTGACTGGTTGGATGCGGGCTGACCTAAACGGGCCGTGCAGGGTTGTTGTGCAGAAAAGTAGGACTGCAGCAGAAGAATATGAAGTTACATTATTAAACTGCTATATAATGCTTTAATTGCTATACGACGCCTTAAGGACTATGTAATGCTTGTGCGTGGGTGTGCCTTCCACCTGCCGCATACTCTGTGAGCCAGCGAGCAGAGATGCTGAGATGGTTGGATTTCTCATAGATTGGAGGGAGGGAGAATTTATGGTAGATTGTTTATAAGCAACTTCAGTTTGTTCAGTGGGTTGGTTGTTAACACTGTTGTTGGCCTCTGAATGTTGGTTTTTAACACTGTCGTTTGGGACTCTTTAGTTTGGAGAGGAGACGTCTGAGGGGGGATATGATTGAAGTCTATAAAATTATGCACGGGGTAGAAAATGTTGACAGAGAGACATTTTTCTCTCTTTCTCACAATACTAGAACCAGGGGGCATACATTGAAAATGCTGGGGGGAAGAATTAGGACTAATAAAAGGAAACACTTCTTCACGCAACGTGTGATTGGTGTTTGGAATATGCTGCCACGGGAGGTGGTGATGGCCACTCACCTGGATAGCTTTAAAAGGTGCTTGGACAGATTTATGGAGGAGAAGTCGATCTCTGGCTACCAATCTTGATCCTCCTTGATCTGAGATTGCAAATGCCTTAGCAGACCAGGTGCTTGGGAGCAACAGCTGCAGAAGGCCATTGCTTTCACCTCCTGCAGGTGAGCTCCCAAAGGCACCTGGTGGGCCACTGCGAGTAGCAGAGCGCTGGACTAGATGGACTCTGGTCTGATCCAGCTGGCTTGTTCTTATGTTCTTATGTTCTTATCTGGAAAGGTGGAGTGTTCTATTTTTTTATCAAAGAATAAAAGCAGCCCCCCTTCCCAAGACATTTGACATACTCTAGTAGGACTGAGAAGAGACCTGGCTGGCTGACTTTTACACGTGGAGAAGAATGAAATGGTAAAATGGTCAGTACCGCTGCCAGAAGAAAGATCCTTCCACTGTTCAGTTGTATCTTAAATGGGAAAAAATAGCGCCTCGCAAGTAGAAAGCCAACCCCTCAGGGTTTCTGTTTGAGAGCCGATTTAAAAACTCCTCCTCCCCGCCTGAGGTGGGAGGGGCTTGACATACGGAAGGGTTAAATCCCCAGTTGAAAGATGATGGGAAAAACCTCTGTCTGAGACCCAGGAGAATGGCTGCCAGTCTGAGTAGGCAGTACAGACCTTGACGGACTAAGGGTCAGTGGGAGATGCTGTGGCTCAGTGGTAGAGTGCCTCCTTGGCATGCAGGTGGTCCCAGGTTCGATTCCTGGCATCTCCTGTTAAAGAAGCTCAGTGTGGTAGGGGATGTGAAAGGTCTCTGTAACGCAGCTGCCAGTCAGAGTCGACCAGGGGTCTGCAACCTGCGGCTCTCCAGATGCTCATGGACTACAACTCCCATTGGCCATGCTGGCAGGGGCTGATGGGAATTGTAGTCCATGAACATCTGGAGAGCCGCTGGTTGCAGACCCCTGGAGTAGACACTACTGACCTTGGTGATGGTCTGATTTGAGTAGAAGGCCAGTTCACGCAAGCTGCAGGAAAAGAGATTCCAAATAACCATTAGGAAGCACTTTCTGACTGTCAGGGCTGTTGGACAGTGGAACTCACTGCCTCAGACAGCGGCCGAGTCTCCTCCTTTGGAGGTTTTTGAAGAGAGGCTGGATTGCCATCTGTCAGGAGTGCTTTGGTTGTGTGTTGTGTTGGGAGGACCACACCTGGTGCGTGTGTTTCCCTTGAAAAGTAGGAGAGCGGCACAGAGGCTGAACACAGGGAAGCTTACCTGGGTGCACACGCGTGGCCGAGCTTGCTAAGAGAGAACTTCAGACACAAAAGAAAGTCAGAGTCAGTTGTAGTTTCTAATCTAATGAAAAGAGTATTTATTAGTGAACTCCATTCTGGATAGAAAGGTAGGTAGATAGAGTCACTATGCTATCCTAATCTAGCTGGATGGAGGCGGATGCGTAGGAGACACATCCTCTCCCTAGGCATGGTGAAGGTAAGATGGAGAGGTTCGAGAAGAAGGCGGAAGCAAGGGAGGAAGTCCCTAAGAGTATCAGTCTACATCCGTGGTGGCGAACCTTTGGCACTCCAGATGTTATGGACTACAATTCCCATCAGCCCCTTCCATCCCCCCCACCCCCCCCCCCCCCCCCCCCCCCCCCCCCCCCCCCTTCCCCCCCCCCACCCCCCCCCCCCCCCCCCCCCCCCCCCCCCCCCCCCCCCCCCCCACCCCCCCCCCCACCCCCACCCCCCCCACACCCCCCATCCCCCCCCCCCCCCCCCCCCCCCCCCCCCCCCCCCCCCCACCCCCCCCCCCCCCCACCCCCCCCCCCCCCCACCCCCCCCCCCCCCCACCCCCCCCCCCCCCCACCCCCCCCCCCCCCCACCCCCCCCCCCCCCCACCCCCCCCCCCCCCCACCCCCCCCCCCCCCCACCCCCCCCCCCCCCCACCCCCCCCCCCCCCCACCCCCCCCCCCCCCCACCCCCCCCCCCCCCCACCCCCCCCCCCCCCCACCCCCCCCCCCCCCCACCCCCCCCCCCCCCCACCCCCCCCCCCCCCCACCCCCCCCCCCCCCCACCCCCCCCCCCCCCCACCCCCCCCCCCCCCCACCCCCCCCCCCCCCCACCCCCCCCCCCCCCCACCCCCCCCCCCCCCCACCCCCCCCCCCCCCCACCCCCCCCCCCCCCCACCCCCCCCCCCCCCCACCCCCCCCCCCCCCCACCCCCCCCCCCCCCCACCCCCCCCCCCCCCCACCCCCCCCCCCCCCCACCCCCCCCCCCCCCCACCCCCCCCCCCCCCCACCCCCCCCCCCCCCCACCCCCCCCCCCCCCCACCCCCCCCCCCCCCCACCCCCCCCCCCCCCCACCCCCCCCCCCCCCCACCCCCCCCCCCCCCCACCCCCCCCCCCCCCCACCCCCCCCCCCCCCCACCCCCCCCCCCCCCCACCCCCCCCCCCCCCCACCCCCCCCCCCCCCCACCCCCCCCCCCCCCCACCCCCCCCCCCCCCCACCCCCCCCCCCCCCCACCCCCCCCCCCCCCCACCCCCCCCCCCCCCCACCCCCCCCCCCCCCCACCCCCCCCCCCCCCCACCCCCCCCCCCCCCCACCCCCCCCCCCCCCCACCCCCCCCCCCCCCCACCCCCCCCCCCCCCCACCCCCCCCCCCCCCCACCCCCCCCCCCCCCCACCCCCCCCCCCCCCCACCCCCCCCCCCCCCCACCCCCCCCCCCCCCCACCCCCCCCCCCCCCCACCCCCCCCCCCCCCCACCCCCCCCCCCCCCCACCCCCCCCCCCCCCCACCCCCCCCCCCCCCCACCCCCCCCCCCCCCCACCCCCCCCCCCCCCCACCCCCCCCCCCCCCCACCCCCCCCCCCCCCCACCCCCCCCCCCCCCCACCCCCCCCCCCCCCCACCCCCCCCCCCCCCCACCCCCCCCCCCCCCCACCCCCCCCCCCCCCCACCCCCCCCCCCCCCCACCCCCCCCCCCCCCCACCCCCCCCCCCCCCCACCCCCCCCCCCCCCCACCCCCCCCCCCCCCCACCCCCCCCCCCCCCCACCCCCCCCCCCCCCCACCCCCCCCCCCCCCCACCCCCCCCCCCCCCCACCCCCCCCCCCCCCCACCCCCCCCCCCCCCCACCCCCCCCCCCCCCCACCCCCCCCCCCCCCCACCCCCCCCCCCCCCCACCCCCCCCCCCCCCCACCCCCCCCCCCCCCCACCCCCCCCCCCCCCCACCCCCCCCCCCCCCCACCCCCCCCCCCCCCCACCCCCCCCCCCCCCCACCCCCCCCCCCCCCCACCCCCCCCCCCCCCCACCCCCCCCCCCCCCCACCCCCCCCCCCCCCCACCCCCCCCCCCCCCCACCCCCCCCCCCCCCCACCCCCCCCCCCCCCCACCCCCCCCCCCCCCCACCCCCCCCCCCCCCCACCCCCCCCCCCCCCCACCCCCCCCCCCCCCCACCCCCCCCCCCCCCCACCCCCCCCCCCCCCCACCCCCCCCCCCCCCCACCCCCCCCCCCCCCCACCCCCCCCCCCCCCCACCCCCCCCCCCCCCCACCCCCCCCCCCCCCCACCCCCCCCCCCCCCCACCCCCCCCCCCCCCCACCCCCCCCCCCCCCCACCCCCCCCCCCCCCCACCCCCCCCCCCCCCCACCCCCCCCCCCCCCCACCCCCCCCCCCCCCCACCCCCCCCCCCCCCCACCCCCCCCCCCCCCCACCCCCCCCCCCCCCCACCCCCCCCCCCCCCCACCCCCCCCCCCCCCCACCCCCCCCCCCCCCCACCCCCCCCCCCCCCCACCCCCCCCCCCCCCCACCCCCCCCCCCCCCCACCCCCCCCCCCCCCCACCCCCCCCCCCCCCCACCCCCCCCCCCCCCCACCCCCCCCCCCCCCCACCCCCCCCCCCCCCCACCCCCCCCCCCCCCCACCCCCCCCCCCCCCCACCCCCCCCCCCCCCCACCCCCCCCCCCCCCCACCCCCCCCCCCCCCCACCCCCCCCCCCCCCCACCCCCCCCCCCCCCCACCCCCCCCCCCCCCCACCCCCCCCCCCCCCCACCCCCCCCCCCCCCCACCCCCCCCCCCCCCCACCCCCCCCCCCCCCCACCCCCCCCCCCCCCCACCCCCCCCCCCCCCCACCCCCCCCCCCCCCCACCCCCCCCCCCCCCCACCCCCCCCCCCCCCCACCCCCCCCCCCCCCCACCCCCCCCCCCCCCCACCCCCCCCCCCCCCCACCCCCCCCCCCCCCCACCCCCCCCCCCCCCCACCCCCCCCCCCCCCCACCCCCCCCCCCCCCCACCCCCCCCCCCCCCCACCCCCCCCCCCCCCCACCCCCCCCCCCCCCCACCCCCCCCCCCCCCCACCCCCCCCCCCCCCCACCCCCCCCCCCCCCCACCCCCCCCCCCCCCCACCCCCCCCCCCCCCCACCCCCCCCCCCCCCCACCCCCCCCCCCCCCCACCCCCCCCCCCCCCCACCCCCCCCCCCCCCCACCCCCCCCCCCCCCCACCCCCCCCCCCCCCCACCCCCCCCCCCCCCCACCCCCCCCCCCCCCCACCCCCCCCCCCCCCCACCCCCCCCCCCCCCCACCCCCCCCCCCCCCCACCCCCCCCCCCCCCCACCCCCCCCCCCCCCCACCCCCCCCCCCCCCCACCCCCCCCCCCCCCCACCCCCCCCCCCCCCCACCCCCCCCCCCCCCCACCCCCCCCCCCCCCCACCCCCCCCCCCCCCCACCCCCCCCCCCCCCCACCCCCCCCCCCCCCCACCCCCCCCCCCCCCCACCCCCCCCCCCCCCCACCCCCCCCCCCCCCCACCCCCCCCCCCCCCCACCCCCCCCCCCCCCCACCCCCCCCCCCCCCCACCCCCCCCCCCCCCCACCCCCCCCCCCCCCCACCCCCCCCCCCCCCCACCCCCCCCCCCCCCCACCCCCCCCCCCCCCCACCCCCCCCCCCCCCCACCCCCCCCCCCCCCCACCCCCCCCCCCCCCCACCCCCCCCCCCCCCCACCCCCCCCCCCCCCCACCCCCCCCCCCCCCCACCCCCCCCCCCCCCCACCCCCCCCCCCCCCCACCCCCCCCCCCCCCCACCCCCCCCCCCCCCCACCCCCCCCCCCCCCCACCCCCCCCCCCCCCCACCCCCCCCCCCCCCCACCCCCCCCCCCCCCCACCCCCCCCCCCCCCCACCCCCCCCCCCCCCCACCCCCCCCCCCCCCCACCCCCCCCCCCCCCCACCCCCCCCCCCCCCCACCCCCCCCCCCCCCCACCCCCCCCCCCCCCCACCCCCCCCCCCCCCCACCCCCCCCCCCCCCCACCCCCCCCCCCCCCCACCCCCCCCCCCCCCCACCCCCCCCCCCCCCCACCCCCCCCCCCCCCCACCCCCCCCCCCCCCCACCCCCCCCCCCCCCCACCCCCCCCCCCCCCCACCCCCCCCCCCCCCCACCCCCCCCCCCCCCCACCCCCCCCCCCCCCCACCCCCCCCCCCCCCCACCCCCCCCCCCCCCCACCCCCCCCCCCCCCCACCCCCCCCCCCCCCCACCCCCCCCCCCCCCCACCCCCCCCCCCCCCCACCCCCCCCCCCCCCCACCCCCCCCCCCCCCCACCCCCCCCCCCCCCCACCCCCCCCCCCCCCCACCCCCCCCCCCCCCCACCCCCCCCCCCCCCCACCCCCCCCCCCCCCCACCCCCCCCCCCCCCCACCCCCCCCCCCCCCCACCCCCCCCCCCCCCCACCCCCCCCCCCCCCCACCCCCCCCCCCCCCCACCCCCCCCCCCCCCCACCCCCCCCCCCCCCCACCCCCCCCCCCCCCCACCCCCCCCCCCCCCCACCCCCCCCCCCCCCCACCCCCCCCCCCCCCCACCCCCCCCCCCCCCCACCCCCCCCCCCCCCCACCCCCCCCCCCCCCCACCCCCCCCCCCCCCCACCCCCCCCCCCCCCCACCCCCCCCCCCCCCCACCCCCCCCCCCCCCCACCCCCCCCCCCCCCCACCCCCCCCCCCCCCCACCCCCCCCCCCCCCCACCCCCCCCCCCCCCCACCCCCCCCCCCCCCCACCCCCCCCCCCCCCCACCCCCCCCCCCCCCCACCCCCCCCCCCCCCCACCCCCCCCCCCCCCCACCCCCCCCCCCCCCCACCCCCCCCCCCCCCCACCCCCCCCCCCCCCCACCCCCCCCCCCCCCCACCCCCCCCCCCCCCCACCCCCCCCCCCCCCCACCCCCCCCCCCCCCCACCCCCCCCCCCCCCCACCCCCCCCCCCCCCCACCCCCCCCCCCCCCCACCCCCCCCCCCCCCCACCCCCCCCCCCCCCCACCCCCCCCCCCCCCCACCCCCCCCCCCCCCCACCCCCCCCCCCCCCCACCCCCCCCCCCCCCCACCCCCCCCCCCCCCCACCCCCCCCCCCCCCCACCCCCCCCCCCCCCCACCCCCCCCCCCCCCCACCCCCCCCCCCCCCCACCCCCCCCCCCCCCCACCCCCCCCCCCCCCCACCCCCCCCCCCCCCCACCCCCCCCCCCCCCCACCCCCCCCCCCCCCCACCCCCCCCCCCCCCCACCCCCCCCCCCCCCCACCCCCCCCCCCCCCCACCCCCCCCCCCCCCCACCCCCCCCCCCCCCCACCCCCCCCCCCCCCCACCCCCCCCCCCCCCCACCCCCCCCCCCCCCCACCCCCCCCCCCCCCCACCCCCCCCCCCCCCCACCCCCCCCCCCCCCCACCCCCCCCCCCCCCCACCCCCCCCCCCCCCCACCCCCCCCCCCCCCCACCCCCCCCCCCCCCCACCCCCCCCCCCCCCCACCCCCCCCCCCCCCCACCCCCCCCCCCCCCCACCCCCCCCCCCCCCCACCCCCCCCCCCCCCCACCCCCCCCCCCCCCCACCCCCCCCCCCCCCCACCCCCCCCCCCCCCCACCCCCCCCCCCCCCCACCCCCCCCCCCCCCCACCCCCCCCCCCCCCCACCCCCCCCCCCCCCCACCCCCCCCCCCCCCCACCCCCCCCCCCCCCCACCCCCCCCCCCCCCCACCCCCCCCCCCCCCCACCCCCCCCCCCCCCCACCCCCCCCCCCCCCCACCCCCCCCCCCCCCCACCCCCCCCCCCCCCCACCCCCCCCCCCCCCCACCCCCCCCCCCCCCCACCCCCCCCCCCCCCCACCCCCCCCCCCCCCCACCCCCCCCCCCCCCCACCCCCCCCCCCCCCCACCCCCCCCCCCCCCCACCCCCCCCCCCCCCCACCCCCCCCCCCCCCCACCCCCCCCCCCCCCCACCCCCCCCCCCCCCCACCCCCCCCCCCCCCCACCCCCCCCCCCCCCCACCCCCCCCCCCCCCCACCCCCCCCCCCCCCCACCCCCCCCCCCCCCCACCCCCCCCCCCCCCCACCCCCCCCCCCCCCCACCCCCCCCCCCCCCCACCCCCCCCCCCCCCCACCCCCCCCCCCCCCCACCCCCCCCCCCCCCCACCCCCCCCCCCCCCCACCCCCCCCCCCCCCCACCCCCCCCCCCCCCCACCCCCCCCCCCCCCCACCCCCCCCCCCCCCCACCCCCCCCCCCCCCCACCCCCCCCCCCCCCCACCCCCCCCCCCCCCCACCCCCCCCCCCCCCCACCCCCCCCCCCCCCCACCCCCCCCCCCCCCCACCCCCCCCCCCCCCCACCCCCCCCCCCCCCCACCCCCCCCCCCCCCCACCCCCCCCCCCCCCCACCCCCCCCCCCCCCCACCCCCCCCCCCCCCCACCCCCCCCCCCCCCCACCCCCCCCCCCCCCCACCCCCCCCCCCCCCCACCCCCCCCCCCCCCCACCCCCCCCCCCCCCCACCCCCCCCCCCCCCCACCCCCCCCCCCCCCCACCCCCCCCCCCCCCCACCCCCCCCCCCCCCCACCCCCCCCCCCCCCCACCCCCCCCCCCCCCCACCCCCCCCCCCCCCCACCCCCCCCCCCCCCCACCCCCCCCCCCCCCCACCCCCCCCCCCCCCCACCCCCCCCCCCCCCCACCCCCCCCCCCCCCCACCCCCCCCCCCCCCCACCCCCCCCCCCCCCCACCCCCCCCCCCCCCCACCCCCCCCCCCCCCCACCCCCCCCCCCCCCCACCCCCCCCCCCCCCCACCCCCCCCCCCCCCCACCCCCCCCCCCCCCCACCCCCCCCCCCCCCCACCCCCCCCCCCCCCCACCCCCCCCCCCCCCCACCCCCCCCCCCCCCCACCCCCCCCCCCCCCCACCCCCCCCCCCCCCCACCCCCCCCCCCCCCCACCCCCCCCCCCCCCCACCCCCCCCCCCCCCCACCCCCCCCCCCCCCCACCCCCCCCCCCCCCCACCCCCCCCCCCCCCCACCCCCCCCCCCCCCCACCCCCCCCCCCCCCCACCCCCCCCCCCCCCCACCCCCCCCCCCCCCCACCCCCCCCCCCCCCCACCCCCCCCCCCCCCCACCCCCCCCCCCCCCCACCCCCCCCCCCCCCCACCCCCCCCCCCCCCCACCCCCCCCCCCCCCCACCCCCCCCCCCCCCCACCCCCCCCCCCCCCCACCCCCCCCCCCCCCCACCCCCCCCCCCCCCCACCCCCCCCCCCCCCCACCCCCCCCCCCCCCCACCCCCCCCCCCCCCCACCCCCCCCCCCCCCCACCCCCCCCCCCCCCCACCCCCCCCCCCCCCCACCCCCCCCCCCCCCCACCCCCCCCCCCCCCCACCCCCCCCCCCCCCCACCCCCCCCCCCCCCCACCCCCCCCCCCCCCCACCCCCCCCCCCCCCCACCCCCCCCCCCCCCCACCCCCCCCCCCCCCCACCCCCCCCCCCCCCCACCCCCCCCCCCCCCCACCCCCCCCCCCCCCCACCCCCCCCCCCCCCCACCCCCCCCCCCCCCCACCCCCCCCCCCCCCCACCCCCCCCCCCCCCCACCCCCCCCCCCCCCCACCCCCCCCCCCCCCCACCCCCCCCCCCCCCCACCCCCCCCCCCCCCCACCCCCCCCCCCCCCCACCCCCCCCCCCCCCCACCCCCCCCCCCCCCCACCCCCCCCCCCCCCCACCCCCCCCCCCCCCCACCCCCCCCCCCCCCCACCCCCCCCCCCCCCCACCCCCCCCCCCCCCCACCCCCCCCCCCCCCCACCCCCCCCCCCCCCCACCCCCCCCCCCCCCCACCCCCCCCCCCCCCCACCCCCCCCCCCCCCCACCCCCCCCCCCCCCCACCCCCCCCCCCCCCCACCCCCCCCCCCCCCCACCCCCCCCCCCCCCCACCCCCCCCCCCCCCCACCCCCCCCCCCCCCCACCCCCCCCCCCCCCCACCCCCCCCCCCCCCCACCCCCCCCCCCCCCCACCCCCCCCCCCCCCCACCCCCCCCCCCCCCCACCCCCCCCCCCCCCCACCCCCCCCCCCCCCCACCCCCCCCCCCCCCCACCCCCCCCCCCCCCCACCCCCCCCCCCCCCCACCCCCCCCCCCCCCCACCCCCCCCCCCCCCCACCCCCCCCCCCCCCCACCCCCCCCCCCCCCCACCCCCCCCCCCCCCCACCCCCCCCCCCCCCCACCCCCCCCCCCCCCCACCCCCCCCCCCCCCCACCCCCCCCCCCCCCCACCCCCCCCCCCCCCCACCCCCCCCCCCCCCCACCCCCCCCCCCCCCCACCCCCCCCCCCCCCCACCCCCCCCCCCCCCCACCCCCCCCCCCCCCCACCCCCCCCCCCCCCCACCCCCCCCCCCCCCCACCCCCCCCCCCCCCCACCCCCCCCCCCCCCCACCCCCCCCCCCCCCCACCCCCCCCCCCCCCCACCCCCCCCCCCCCCCACCCCCCCCCCCCCCCACCCCCCCCCCCCCCCACCCCCCCCCCCCCCCACCCCCCCCCCCCCCCACCCCCCCCCCCCCCCACCCCCCCCCCCCCCCACCCCCCCCCCCCCCCACCCCCCCCCCCCCCCACCCCCCCCCCCCCCCACCCCCCCCCCCCCCCACCCCCCCCCCCCCCCACCCCCCCCCCCCCCCACCCCCCCCCCCCCCCACCCCCCCCCCCCCCCACCCCCCCCCCCCCCCACCCCCCCCCCCCCCCACCCCCCCCCCCCCCCACCCCCCCCCCCCCCCACCCCCCCCCCCCCCCACCCCCCCCCCCCCCCACCCCCCCCCCCCCCCACCCCCCCCCCCCCCCACCCCCCCCCCCCCCCACCCCCCCCCCCCCCCACCCCCCCCCCCCCCCACCCCCCCCCCCCCCCACCCCCCCCCCCCCCCACCCCCCCCCCCCCCCACCCCCCCCCCCCCCCACCCCCCCCCCCCCCCACCCCCCCCCCCCCCCACCCCCCCCCCCCCCCACCCCCCCCCCCCCCCACCCCCCCCCCCCCCCACCCCCCCCCCCCCCCACCCCCCCCCCCCCCCACCCCCCCCCCCCCCCACCCCCCCCCCCCCCCACCCCCCCCCCCCCCCACCCCCCCCCCCCCCCACCCCCCCCCCCCCCCACCCCCCCCCCCCCCCACCCCCCCCCCCCCCCACCCCCCCCCCCCCCCACCCCCCCCCCCCCCCACCCCCCCCCCCCCCCACCCCCCCCCCCCCCCACCCCCCCCCCCCCCCACCCCCCCCCCCCCCCACCCCCCCCCCCCCCCACCCCCCCCCCCCCCCACCCCCCCCCCCCCCCACCCCCCCCCCCCCCCACCCCCCCCCCCCCCCACCCCCCCCCCCCCCCACCCCCCCCCCCCCCCACCCCCCCCCCCCCCCACCCCCCCCCCCCCCCACCCCCCCCCCCCCCCACCCCCCCCCCCCCCCACCCCCCCCCCCCCCCACCCCCCCCCCCCCCCACCCCCCCCCCCCCCCACCCCCCCCCCCCCCCACCCCCCCCCCCCCCCACCCCCCCCCCCCCCCACCCCCCCCCCCCCCCACCCCCCCCCCCCCCCACCCCCCCCCCCCCCCACCCCCCCCCCCCCCCACCCCCCCCCCCCCCCACCCCCCCCCCCCCCCACCCCCCCCCCCCCCCACCCCCCCCCCCCCCCACCCCCCCCCCCCCCCACCCCCCCCCCCCCCCACCCCCCCCCCCCCCCACCCCCCCCCCCCCCCACCCCCCCCCCCCCCCACCCCCCCCCCCCCCCACCCCCCCCCCCCCCCACCCCCCCCCCCCCCCACCCCCCCCCCCCCCCACCCCCCCCCCCCCCCACCCCCCCCCCCCCCCACCCCCCCCCCCCCCCACCCCCCCCCCCCCCCACCCCCCCCCCCCCCCACCCCCCCCCCCCCCCACCCCCCCCCCCCCCCACCCCCCCCCCCCCCCACCCCCCCCCCCCCCCACCCCCCCCCCCCCCCACCCCCCCCCCCCCCCACCCCCCCCCCCCCCCACCCCCCCCCCCCCCCACCCCCCCCCCCCCCCACCCCCCCCCCCCCCCACCCCCCCCCCCCCCCACCCCCCCCCCCCCCCACCCCCCCCCCCCCCCACCCCCCCCCCCCCCCACCCCCCCCCCCCCCCACCCCCCCCCCCCCCCCCCCCCCCCCCCCCCCACCCCCCTCCTCCGCCCACCACCCCCCCCCCCCCCCCCCCCCGCTGGGGACCCCCCCCACAACACCCCCCCCCCCCCAACCCCCCCCCCCCCCCCCCCCCCCCCCCCCCACCCCCCCCCCCCCCCCCCCCCCCCCCCCCACCCCCCCCCCCCCCACCCCCCCCCCCCCCACACCCCCCCCCCCCCCCAACCCCCCCCCCCCCCAAACCCCCCCCCCCCCACCCCCCCAGGTGCCCAGAACTGTACACAATATTCCAGGTGAGGTCTCACCAATGCGGAATAGAGAGGTACAATCACATCCCTCGATTCTAGACACTAAACCTCTATTGATACAGCCTAGAATCGCATTGGCTTTCTTGGCCGCCCCATCACACTGCCGACTCTTCTCGCAAAGCATCATAAAACTTTTCCCGGGCTCTGGAGCTAGCCAATCACAAGTTAAAAGCCGCACGATGTGACCATCGGACTACATTTCTCACAATGCTACGTCTGAACCAGACAGCTTCCCTCACCAGTATTTGTTGCCAATACATATCTACTAGCTTCCTTCAACTACCTAAACCAGTGATGGCGAACCTTTTCGAGACCAAGTGCCCAAATTGCAAACCAAAACCCACTTATTTATCGCAAAGTGCCAACACGGCAATTTAACCTGAATACTGAGGTTTTAGTTTAGGAAAAACGGTTGGCTCCGAGGCGTGCGTTTCTCGGGAGTAAGCTTGGTGGTAGTTGGTGGCTTTGCTTTGAAGCAACTGTGCAACTCTTCCAACGGGTGAATCACGACCCTAGGAGGGTTTACTCAGAAGCAAGCCCCATTGCCAGCCACCGAGCTTACTCCCAGGTAAAGGATCGTGCTTTAGTTCTTTGCATGAAAATCAGTGGGGTTTAACAGCGCTTAACAGGGTTACCTCCACTGCTTCCCCAAAACTAGGTCTTAGGTTTAGTGCTAATAATCGAGCCCAGCGGCCCATGCCAGCCTAGATGTGTGTGTGTGGGGGGGGGGGGGAGGCACTCTGCGAGTGCCCACAGAGAGGGCTCTGAGTGCCACCTCTGGCACCCGTGCCATAGGTTCGCCACCACTGACCTAAACCCTGCTTGGGGCAGCACACTGTTTAATCTGCTTCGAGCCTCAGGGAGAAAGGTAGACTATCAATAACGTGAACTTGAGGTTTGTGGGCCCTCCTTCGATACACCTTTGGCTGGACGTGATCTCTGGCTCCCTCTGGGTCTGGAACGTCTACGGAAAATGACTTCTGTAATATCCCAGCGACATGTGACTGTCCGCTCCCCTCTTCTCTAAGTCGATGACCTGCCGGAAGGTACTGACATCTTTTACACGTAGCCAAGCAGGAAAAAAAACTCCCAGCCGCTGCAATCCTTCAAAATCCGGCTGGCGAGGGAGCAGATGTCCTGTTTGCCTGTCAGGGCCGAAGGAAGAGAGGGAAAGGTTGTATTGTTGAAGGCTTTCACGGCCGGAATCACTGGGGTGCTGTGTGGTTACATACTCCGCTTGCTTTCCATTCCTACCATCAGATCCTCTGAAGGTGCCAGCCACAGATGCAGGCGAAACGTCAGGAGAGAATGCTGCTAGAACACGGCCATGCAGCCCGGAAACCACACAGCACCCGAGGAAGAGGGTTCTTTGCAGGTGAATCGGCCCCTTCCGAAGGACGGATCCGTCTCAATCTGGGCGAATCAGCTGGAAGGCGGCAAAGCGACCTGCCCGGCTCCCTTTCCCGTCCTGCTCCCACGTGCAAAACAGCCGGAAGGCCGGCCGCGCTCGCAGACTGGCTCGCATGTTCAGCTCTGACAATTGCAGCGTGCGCCTCTTCGTATGAGATTAATCGCTTCTTTCTTTCCTCGGCTCTACCCCTCCCCGCGAGCAGCCGTCTTAAGGTTTCAGGGATCAGAGCATTACTTGGGTAATTTTAATTGTCTGGAAGGTTTTTCATCTCGGCTTCTCTCTCTCTCTCTCTCTTTCTTTTTTTTTTTCGAATCTAAGAAGCTTTTGTAAGAAGCACAGTTAATAAGGAGTCGAGCTTGAAACGGCCTAACAGATGTGCTCTGTGCGAATTGCTTTCTGGGGTTTTTTCTCCCCCTCGTATACGCAGATTAAAAATATGTAATTCCATTTTTTTTTTCTCATTCGGTGGCAGCCGCCTTCTAAAACCGGGGTGGTTGGATCTTGTTAAAGAGAGGCCGGGCTTTTGTTGTCAATTTAAAATTGGCTGCGCTACAGAATCCACAGGCTGCAAACTTCGGGAGGGCAGCGTGCCCGATTTAAGTTCTTTTAGCGCTTATGCGTGCATGTATTAGAGGCAGGCATTTTAGAGGGGTCATCCCAAAGGAGTGCATAGTGTGGTGTAGCGGTCAAGAGCGGTGGACTTTAATCTGGAGAACTGGGTTTGTTCCCCCGCTCCTTTATGTGAGTGGCAGATTCTAATTTGGAGAACCGGGTTCGATTCCCCACTGCTCCACCTGAGCAGTGGACTCTAATCTGGAGAACTAGGTTTGTTTCCCCACTCTTCCACATGAAGCCTGCCGGGTGACTTTGGGCCAGTCCCAGTTCTCTCTGAACTCTCTCAGTCCCACCTACCCCACAAGGTGTCAGTTGTAAAGAGAGGAAGAGAAAGAGTAAGCAGCTTTGGAACTCCTTATGGTTAAGAAAAGCGAGGTATAAATCTTCTGTTGTTTAAGAACATAAGAACAAGCCAGCTGGATCAGACCAGAGTCCATCTAGTCCAGCACTCTGCTACTCGCAGTGGACTCTGCTACTCGCAGTGGCCCACCAGGTGCCTTTGGGAGCTCACCTGCAGGAGGTGAAAGCAATGGCCTTCTGCTGCTGCTGCTCCTGAGCACCTGGTCTGCTAAGGCATTTGCAATCTGAGATCAAGGAGGATCAAGATTGGTAAGCCACAAAGATCTGACTTCATGCCATAAATCTATCCAAGCCCCTTTTAAAGCTATCCAGGTTAGTGGCCATCACCACCTCCTGTGGCAGCATATTCCAAACACCAATCACATGTTGCGTGAAGAAGTGTTTCCTTTTATTAGTCCTAATTCTTCCCCCCCAGCATTTTTTCAATGGATGCCCCCTGGTTCTAGTATTGTGAGAAAGAGAGAAAAATTTCTCTCTGTCAACATTTTCTTATCCCATGCAAAATTTTATAGACTTCAATCCTATCCCCCCTCAGACGTCTCCTCTCCAAACTAAAGAGTCCCAAACGCTGCAGCCTCTCCTCATAGGGAAGGTGCTCCAATCCTTCAATCATCCTTGTTGCCCTTCTCTGCACTTTTTCTATCTCTTTGATATCCTTTTTGAGATGCGGCGACCAGAACTGGACACAGTACTCCAAGTGCGGTCGCACCACTGCTTTATATAAGGGCATGACAATCTTTGCAGTTTTATTATCAATTCCTTGTTTCTTCTATTCTACCTCTGTTGCTTCTAAAGATTTACAGTTTATAAACCTCTGAGCGTCCTGAGTGCTTAAATGTTCCACTAGGTGAAGTTGTCCATAGTTTGGTGTTTCTTAGACCATAACTAACACATACTGGCGAATGTGGGTTGACGGGCTAGTGAAATCTTGTGGGCTAGTAACTTGCATGGCTTGAAATGCTGTAAAAAGCATGCTGTTGTGATAGTTTTCCATTCCATACTCGCCGTTGACTTGCTTGCTGTGGTTCCTTTTCTTCTGCATCGTTGTTTATGCCTGATACAAAAACAGCATTGGGGGAAAAAATATATGATTTGCAACTGGAAAAACGCAGTGTGAGGAAAAAGAAACAGAAGGAGAGCGAGGAAGGAGCACACCGGGCTTCCGTAGGAAGGGTGTTCCAAAGTCTGGGCACCACCACCAAGAAGGCTCTCTCCCGGGTCCCTACCTGATGCACAGATGGGATGGAGAGATAGCCCTCCCTAGATGATCTTAGTAAATGGGCAGGTTTATATGGAAATAGGCAGTCCGTCAGGTGATCAGCCCCAGTGCCGTGGCGTGGATGGCCCAGGTCTAGCCTGATCTCATCAAATCTCAGAAGCTAAGTGGGCTTAGCCTTGGTTAGAATCATAGAGTTGGAAGGGACTCCAAGGGCCAGCAAGTCCAACCCCCGGCAATGCAGGAACATACAATCAAAGCACTCCCAACAGATGGCCATCCAGCCTCTCTTTAAAAACCTCCAAAGAAGGAGACTCCACCACACTCCGAGGTAGTGCATTCCGCTGTTGAACAGCCCTGACTGTCAGGAAGTAGTTCCTGATCTTTAGATGGAATCTCTTTTCCTTCACTTTGAACCCATGACTCCTGGTCCTAGTCTCTGGAGCAGCAGAAAACAAGCTTGCTCCCTCATCAGCATGACATCCCTTCAGACATCCCTTTTAGCTTCAAAAGGGGCTTGGACAGATTTATGGAGGAGAAGTCGATCTATGGCTACCAATCTGGATCCTCCTTGATCTGAGATTGCAAATGCCTTAGCAGACCAGGTGCTTGAGAGCAGCAGCAGCAGAAGGCCATTGCTTTCACCTCCTGCCTGTGAGCTCCCAAAGGCACCTGGCGGGCCACTGCGAGTAGCAGAATGCTGGACTAGATGGACTCTGGTCTGATCCAGCAGGCTTTCTTATGTTCTTATATTTAACAGGGCTATCATGTCACCTCTTAACCTTCTCTTCCCCAAACGGAACATCTCAAGCTCCCTAAACCTCTCCTCGTAGGGTATGGATTCCAGACCTTTTACCATTTTGGTCGCCCTCCTCTGGACCTGTTCCAGCTTGTCATCTCCTTTAATTTTATTAAATTTATACCAAAAGCAATAAAAATAACAATATCATTTCCTATTGTACAGGGATATAATCCAATAATAAAACAATATATAGAATATTAAATCATAAAAACAAAAAATAGAAAAGAAAGAAAAAAGAGAGGTATTAGAGAAAAAGGTTTAGGGGTAAAAAAATAAAAAGAGCATGAACATTGTTTTTTTTAAAAAGTTATCTTGTTATAAAAATACTGATGTTTAGAATTTCGAGTTTCATCAAAGTCTTCTCCTTCCATGCTTCAACGAGATAGATTCTTTCCTTAGGTCTTTATGCAACGTATTTCAATTTCTAGTCACTATTTGGACCCGTTCCAGCTTGTCAATATCCTTCCGGGATTGTGGTGCCCTGGGATGTAGTACTTGGATGGACCACCACTAGGTCCAGACGGGCAACGGCAAACCGCCACTGTTCGCAACTTACCTGAAGTGAACTGCGACTCGACGGCACTTTCCGTCACCAAGGAGCTACTGGATTCGAATCTTGCTCCTTTGCTGCAGACTAACATGGCTGCCTTCTGAAACTTTTCAGCTCCAGAAACGGCCGTCGGTTCATTCCTGGTGCTGGTGGAAACTCAACGGGTGGAACCTTCCCCAATAAAATGTCAGGATGACTCTTTGGATTGCTGTTTTGCTAAATATATCCCTTGTACTACAACACTTGGCGTGTTCTTCTCGATTCTGCAATGCTTTGATCTGGAAATCTGGCTTCTACACCCTTTCCGGGGCGATTGTTAGCAGTTGTCAGGTACGACCCCTGCTTCTTTTGAAAGAAACAAAGAACGTCTCGGTGCTTTTAAAAAACTGGAAAGAGAAAAATGCGCTGTGGCTAACTTTTGTTCACTGGAACTCACTTTGATCTACACCTTGTGTCTCATCTGGCCGAGTGCTTATTTCTTTTTAGGAATATAGAATCCATGGAGGTCTTCCCTATATAGTTATTGCAGATGCGCACCTGCGACCAGATAGAGCTGCTAGATTGGACCAAACTCTTTGCAAGAATTCTGTCCCTCTGTGCATTCACCAAATTACAGATGCCAACAGAACTCCCAAACGGGAGAGAGCAAAAGCCAACGGCCTTGTTTGTTGTCTTTTAAAAATTGGGAGCTGGATGGGCAACAGCACCCCCCACATGACCAAAAGGCATGCGCCAGGGGACATGAGTAACCAGATGTCCCTATAGGCAGTACGCCTCTGCTGAGGACTCATCACTCTCCAGGGGATAGCCCATAAGAACATAAGAACTAGCCTGCTGGATCAGACCAGAGTCCATCTAGTCCAGCATTCTGCTACTCGCAGTGGCCCACCAGGTGCCTTTGGGAGCTCACATGCAGGATGAGAAAGCAATGGCCTTCTGCTGCTGCTGCTCCTGAGCACCTGGTCTGCTAAGGCATTTGCAATCTGAGATCAAGGAGGATCAAGATTGGTAGCCATAGATTGACTTCTCCTCCATCAATCTGTCCAGGCCCTTTTTTAAAGCTATCCAGGTTAGTGGCCATCACCACCTCCTGTGGCAGCATATTCCAAACACCAATCACACGTTGCGTGAAGAAGTGTTTCCTTTTATTAGTCCTAATTCTTCCCCCCAGCATTTTCAGTGGATGCCCCCTGGTTCTAGTATTGTGAGAAAGAGAGAAAAATGTCTCTCTGTCCACATTTTCTACCCCATGCATCATTTTATAGACTTCAATCATATCCCCCCTCAGCCGTCTCCTCTCCAAACTAAAGAGTCCCCAAACGCTGCAGCCTCTCCTCATAAGGAAGGTGCTCCAGTCCTTCAATCATCCTCGTTGCCCTTCTCTGCACTTTTTCTATCTCTTCGATAAGCCCATGACAATGGGATTTGTAGAGCGGAGGGGCCTCAGTTGGTTATAAGGCCATAGAGTCCAGTTTCCAAAGCAGCTGTTTTCTCTGGGGCAGGGGCTGATGGGAATTGTAGTCCATGAACATCTGGAGAGCCACAGGTTGCAGACCCCTGCTCTTGGTCACTCGGAGCCTGATTGTAATAGCGGGAGATCGCCCGGCGGCACCAGAACCAGAAGCTGCATCTGGGGGGTTGTTATAAAGCAGGATATTGTGTAAGTTTTTGAGTTTGCCCTGAACTCTCCATTAGAGTGGATGTTTAAAAGTTACAAAATGGGGCGTGGGGATCTCTAGGGCAGGCCCTCTTTCTCTCTGCCCTTTGTTGTGGGTTGCTTTCTCGAGTTCAGTGGGCACCGGATGTGGCTCTTCGGGATCAAGTTTATTTATTTATTTGCTTCGTTTACACACTGCTTTTCTCACGGTGGGAACCCAGATTAGCCTATAACAGTGATGGCGAACCTTTTCGAGACCGAGTGCCCAAATTGCAACCCAAAACCCCATTTATTTATCGCAAAGTGCCAACCCTGCAATTTAACCTGAATGCTGAGGTTTTAGTTTAGAAAAAATGGTTGGCTCCGAGGCGTGCGTTACTCGGGAGTTAGCTTGGTGGTAGTCGGTGGCTTTGCTTTGAAGCAACCGTGCAACTCTTCCAACGGGTGAATCATGACCTTAGGAGGGTTTACTCAGAAGCAAGCCCCACTGCCAGCAACCGAGGTTACTCCCAGGTGAAGGATCACGCTTTAGTTCTTCACATGAAAATCAGTGGGGTTTAACAGCGCTTAACAGGGTTACCTACACTGCTTCCCCAAAACTAGGTCTTAGGTTTAATACTAATAATCAAGCCCAGCGGCCCAGGCCAGCCTAGACGTTTGTGGGGGGGTGGGGGTGGGGACGACTCTGTTTGCGCGTGCCCACAGAGAGGGCTCTGAGTGCCACCTCTGGCACCCGTGCCATAGGTTCGCCACCACTGGCCTATAATATCATCCCACTTTAGTCTCACAGCAGCCCTGCGAGGTAGGTTTGACTGCTTATGTGGAAGCAGTCGGGGATTTGTGCACAGGGGGCGGCTGCTAGCCGAAGTTAAGATCCGAACGCGTGACCTAGAGGGACAGTTCTCTGCTGGCAGTCGACGATCAGGCAACGGCTGGCCATTTCTGCAGTTTGGCATAGTTACTGGTAGAGTCCCTGTCTGTTCCTACTTATTGATCAATTATTTAGAGGCAGCTGCTTCCGGGAGTCAGTTTTCTGCTTCTAGATGAGGGAAAGAAAGGCCGGGGAGACCCAGTTTGGATCGTCCGGAATCTGTTGGCGTTCGGCACATTGGCACAATCTATCCTAGCATGCGTCTTCCTCCTGAAGAACTGGGGGGTGTAAATCTAAGTGCTAGAGATAGGAGTACCTTGCTGCCGAATGGCACACCTCGCATGCAAATATTTGCAAAGAGAATTGGCTCATGATGCCACCTCAGGAGCAAAATATTCTTCCGGCTGCAGAGATTGTGGGAGTGGGAAAAAGATGGGTATGTTTAAGATCTATATATAACCTTCAAGCATTGAAAAAATCTGTTCCTTTTTTACTTGGTTGGCAGCAATTGCAAAGCTCTGTACATACTCGGTTCTGCTCTGTCCAATGCACCCCTTCTCCTTTTCAGACGATGGTCGAATCCCCACTTGAAATTTGCACGCAGATCCAAACCTGTTCGTTGTGAAACCGTGTCCTCTTCGTCGGAGTTTCTCCCTCCCCACCGCAGCGAGCACACAGCAGACACACCCGGTCGCAGAACTCTTAGCAATCCCCACTACCAGGCTAGCTCGCTTCGCCGGTCTCCCCTGATTGGCTGGCGTGCCTTGATGGGGCGGGACCTTTTCCCACTGCGGAAACGTTCATTGTAGGGGCGTGACAAAAAAAACCCCAATGTGTAAAAGTTTAACGTTTAATTGTGCAAACAGTTAATCGTTACCTGTGTAAACCATGAATGATTCAAAGTGACGCGTTTGACTGTTTGCATCCCCTTCTGCTGGCCGATCGCAAAAGCGGAAATGAAACCAAGGAAAGGCTGCGTGTGCATCGCAGTGCTGATTGGTTGCCCAAATTCTGTGTCACACTCCAGGGCGGGAAACGAGTCAGGGTTTCAACCCTCATCCCTCCCCTTGGATCAGCTCTGAACCGTGTTAATGGGGTCTGTGCCACTTGTAACCGGGTCCTGCCGGAATGCAGATTAACGGAGAGAATGACCACCAGAAACGGAATCTGCCACGCAAGCCATGGGGAGGTCGTCCCTCAAACCTGGTTAGTTTGTGTTCTGAAACCTGGCTAAGACGGTAGTGGGGATTCGATCGTTGTCAACTGGGATGTAGGTTCACATCAGTGCTGAAGGTAGTGCTAACCATGGTTAATGGGCATTGGAAGCCAGCTGGTTGGGAGACCCTGGTGGAAGGTGATCCTTGGTTAGCACAAATCTCAGTGCAGCTATAAGTCATCAGTTGTAAGTCTTACAGTGCAGTTGTAAGTCACACCGAGAAGGGAAGGGAGGGTGGAAATTAGGGTCGCCAGCCTCCAGGCGAGTCCTGGAGATCTCCTGGAATTAAAACCGATCTCCAGATTACAGGGATCAGAAACCCTGGAGAAAAGGACTGCTTTTTCGGGGTGGTGTCCGCTCCATTCTACCTCACTGCCCTCAAGCTGTGTCCTTTTCAGGTGCCACCTCCAAATCCCCAGGAATCTCTAACCCCTGAGCTGGTAACTCTCGTGGAATGAATGGCCAACGGGTGAAATCTTTATGGACTTCGTTATTATAATATTACACTTGTCCTGCTCAAGGTGGCTTAGGCCGTTAACTCAGGAATCGTCCCTTCAGCGAGTACGATTTATCCCATCTGAGCTCTAGGGAAAAAAGAAGAAGACTGCTATTCAATACCGAAAGGCATCAATCCCTGGCCAATAGGACACAAAACTGTGTGAGCAAACTACAGTCACTGTCAACTTCAAATAGATATATACACACACGTGTATGTATATGTGTATATGTGTATATGTATATGTGTGTATTATATATATATATAGGAAGAAGAAGAAGAAGAGTTTGGATTTATATCCCCCCTTTCTCTCCTGTAGGAGACTCAAAGGGGCTTACAATCTCCTTGCCCTTCCCCCCTCACAACAAACACCCTGTGAGGTGGGTGGGGCTGAGAGAGCTCCGAGAAGCTGTGACTAGCCCAAGGTCACCCAGCTGGTGTGTGTGGGAGTGCCCAGGCTAATCTGAATTCCCCAGATAAGCCTCCATGGCTCAAGGGGCAGAGCAGGGAATCAAACCCGGTTCCTCCAGATTAGAATGCACCTGCTCTTAACCACTACACTACTGCTGCTCTCTCTATATAAATTGCATAGCAACACACGTTTTTATGCAGATATATAAATATATAAATATATATATAGGTATAACCACATATGTCTGTGCGTGTATATTTTTATTCCACCATTTTTATACTGAATGTTCCTATGTCTTTATATGTTCTATGGAACTGAACCATGAATTTTAACTTATGTATTGTTGTATCAAAATGCTTGCTGGATCAAAGACATGAATCAACATAAGGCAGCTTCATGTGTTCAGCAGGGCACACTTTTCAGTTTTATGGACCATGGTGGTTATTACCTATATTGGCTCCAGCTCTGATTCCAGGACTCCCTTCCTCACTCTATTCGCCTTAACTAACCATCATGTCCGACATTTTCTTGAACAAATCAGTTCTGCCAACACAATTTCCCCAGATGCTAGCACCTAAAGAGCCGGGTCGGTGTTCCCTGTCAGCTTTTAAAACCGGTTGATGGCTGGATTTGGAATTGCAGGGTGCCGAGCTGCTCGTCAGCAGTAAATCAAACCCTCGTGTGCTTCCCAGATGTTGACTTGCCGGAGTATTTGAAATGATAGATGCCTCTCCGGGTTGCAGAGTCACTGCAAGTCAATCAGAAAAGCTGCTGTCAAATCCTCTGGGGCAAAAGGACAGTTTGCTCACCCCCACCCCCCCTTGGGAGAGGAAAGCCCCCATCCTGGTGCTCAGATGGGAACCCAGACAGTGGTGGGATCCAAAATTTTTAGTAACAGGTTCCCATGGTGGTGCGATTCAAACAGTGGCGCAGCGCCAATGGGGCTGGGCGGGGCACGACGGGGGTGTGGCCGGGCATTACAGGGGCGGGGCATTAATAATTTCTCTGTTACTGTAAAAAACTCTTACTGTAAAAGAAAAGTTCCTAATTTCCAGCTGGTATCTTTCTGTCCATAACTTAAACTCATTATAGCAAGTCCTATCGTCTACTGCCAACAGAAACAACTACTTCTCCTCCAATTGACTGCCTGTCAAATACTTAATACTTTCAAATACTTAATTTTGTTTCTAGAAATCAGAAGAAGGATACTTTCCTTAAACCAGGAACTTTACCATATTTCTAAAACATGTTTTTAAAACAGCCCAACAGGGAGAATTATCCCGTTTTCTACCTTCGCTAACCAGCCACATAGGAAACAACAGGACTTTATGATTTTTGGACCTAATGGAATTTCTAACGGAAAAGCAGACCCAGTTAGTAACCCCCTCTCGGCACACACAAATAATTAGTAACCCACTCTCGGGAACGGGTGAGAACCTGCTGGATCCCAGCTCTGGAATTGGCTCTTCGGTTCTCTCACAAGTCAGCGGATTCGGGTTAGGGCAGAGGGCATGCAGCCGAAGGAGGCAAGATTAGAACTGTGGGTTTCTTGATTCCTGGGAGGTGTGTTTGTATGTGGGGGGAGTTGGAGCAGGCCCCACGAAGAGCCCTGTGCCCTTTTAAAAATGCCTTTCCTATGGTTTATTGAGTTTGCAGGGCGAATCCTTATAATTCCAGATAGTTATGGATTATTATCATTCACCAGCCCCTGCCAGCATGGCCAATTGGCAGGGGCTGATGGGAATTGTAGTCAATAACATCTGGAATGCCAAAGGTTCGCCACCACTGGCCTATTGCCTCCATACCTTAATGAACCCACGCGCAAGGAGAGCCCTCAACATCGCGTGTTTTAACATTATGCCCTCCACCCTGTTAAAGGGTAGGTTCAGCAATTTAGATAAATCCGCAAGGTTATGCAGTTGCAAACTTAAGGTGGTTGAAACCCTGACTCACCAACTCTTGCACTTCACCAGATTCGATAACATGAGATCTAAATATACCAACTTACATTTTTTCTTCCAATCTGGGCTGCCTGATCTGACTAGGTTATCTCTATTGTTAAACAACTCGGACCCCGGTCTTTGTGAAGAGATCGTCAATTTCATGGCGGAGATAGTTGAGAGTTCCCAGTAGAACGCATTTGTTGTGCTCCCCGTGGGGCCTTTTATCTATCATGTATTCATGCGATTGTTCCCTGACATAACTTCCTTTTTCTGGATCTATGCTGGCCAAAGGCTTATGCATGTATGTAAAAATGCCTTTCCTTATGGTTTGTGGCTTAAGATTTTTCTGCAAGCTTCCAAGTTTGTAGAAAGATCTCCCCCTCTCTGTGACCCTAATTTTCTGGTTTAATGCTCCATATTTGGGGGGGTGAGTCTCTCTGTGTATCTTCCTTCTGTGATAAATGAAGGAATGTTGCTTTTTTAAAAAATCCGATCCGATAGAAATAATTTACTAACTTTTTAGGGATAAGGGAGCTTCTATTAAAACTATGGATCTAACTGCTGAAATAGGATAAAGGAACAGAACCAGTTTGAAGCCTGTAGGCATGGGAAACTAGGTAACAATAGAGAAGCCAAATTAGCTACAAAATCAAGACAGGCATCCACCTTCAAGCTGAAGACAGGAAAGCAGTGGCGTAGCGCCAAGGGGATGGTGCTCAACACATTGGGCACGTGCCCCTTTGGGGATGTGGCAAGGGCGTTCTGGGGCGGGAGGGGGCGTAGCAGGGGCGAGGGGATTACCAGGGGGATTATTCCAACAATATAGACGCCCGTAGCTTGCAAGAATGTATTCTAATAAAGCTTTGCTGATTCCACCAATTTTCCTCAAAGTTCTTTAAAGGAGTTTCTAACCCTTCCTTCCTTCCTTCCTTCCTTCCTTCCTTCCTTCCTTCCTTCCTTCCTTCCTTCCTTCCTTCCTTCCTTCCTTCCTTCCTTCCTTCCTTCCTTCCTTCCTTCCTTCCTCCCTTCCTCCCTTCCTCCCTTCCTCCCTTCCTCCCTTCCTTCCTTCCTTCCTTCCTTCCTTCCTTCCTTCCTTCCTCCCTCCCTCCCTGCATGGTGTAGTGGTTAAGAGTAGGTGGATTCTAATCTGGAGAACCGGGTTTGATTCCCCACTCCTCCATCTGAGTGTATGGAGGCTTATCTGGTGAACCAGATGTGTTTCCGCACTCCTACATTCCTGCTGGGTGACCTTGGGCTAGTCACAGTTCTCTCTGAACTCTCTCAGCCCCACCTGTCTCGCAAGGTGTCTGTTGTGGGGAGAGGAAGGGAAAGGAGCTTGTAAGCCCCCTTAGCCTCCTTACAGGAGAGAAAGGTGGGGTATAAATACAAACTCCTCCTCCTCCTCCTTCAAGATAAGCTTGCACAGTCTTGCGTGCAGATAAAAGTTTGAATTCACAATGTAATTGGGGGGATTCTGGTTGCGGGCGGCAGGCAGGAGGGTGCGTTTCGACACCGTCTCTCCCTCTGTAGTAATTTTGCAGGGTGAATTCTTTCTTTCTTTGATCCTGTGATCATTCGCTTCATTATTTCCCATTCGGTCATCATAGGCTCTCATTTGCATTTTTGGTGGAAGAGGTTTTCCCCCCCCTCCCCCTTTTTCCTTACAAAGCCCAATCATAATACGTTTAATCATCCGTTGCTAACCTTCCTCTGCGTTAGACCTGTAATAATTGTGCAGGGAGAGTAACTTTTGATCTTATTTGTTCTGTCCGTGGCTATTAAAGGCTATATTGGCAGGAGACTTCTGCACATTTGGGGGGTCAGGGAAGGTAGGGTGACCAGCCCCTCCTCTTTGCACCCAGGGATTTAGGGAATCTAGATGCAGGAGGGGCCCTTGCTGTTTTGGCCCCGGTTTTGCTACTACAATTTATCTATAGACTGCAAACTCTGGAGAAAATGGCTGCTCTGGAAAGTGGACTCTATGATGTTATACCCCGCTGAGGTCCCTCCCCCAAACCCCACCTTCCCCAGGCCCCACCCCCCAAATCTTCAGGTATTTCCCTAACCCAGAGCAGGCAACCCCGGTTTCGGAGGAAAGTGACACCCGATCTTGAATCAGAATTAAGGATCTGAGGGTAACAGATACATCCTCTCACGCCTAGCACCACAGGCACCCTTTTCTGAGCCAGCGTCGTGTAGGGGTTAAGAGCGTTGTGTAGTGGATTCTAATCTGGAGAACCGGGTTTGATTCCCCACTCTTCCACCTGAGTGGTAGAGGTTTATCTACCCACTGAGCAGTGGTGGCGTAGTGGTGGCAGCAGTGGCGTAATGGTGGCAGCAGTGGCGTAGTGGCTAAGAGCAGTGGCTAAGAGCAGGTGCACTCTGATCTGGAAGAACCGGGTTTGATTCCCAGCTCTGTCACTTGAGTTGTGGAGGCTTATCTGGGGAATTCAGATTAGCCTGTGCACTCCCACACACGCCAGCTGGGTGACCTTGGGCTAGTCACAGCTTTTTGGAGCTCTCTCAGCCCCACCCACTTCACAGGATGTTTGTTGTGAGGGGGGAAGGGCAAGGAGATTGTAAGCCCCTTTGAGTCTCCGACAGGAGAGAAAGAGGGATATAAATCCAAACTCCTCCTCCTCCTCCTCCTCCTCCTCCTCCTCCTCCTCCTCTTCTTCTTCTTCTTCTTATTATCATTATTATCATTATTATCATTATTATCATTATTATTATTATTATTATCTGGTGAACTAGATGTGTTTCCGCTCTCCTACATTCCTGCTAGGTGACCTTGAGCCAGTCACAGTTCTCTCTGGACTCGCTCAGCCCCACCTACCTCACAAGGTGTCTGTTGTGGGGAAAGGAAGGGAAAGGAGCTTGTAAGCTACCTTGAGTCTCTTTAAAGGAGAGTCTCTTTAAAGGAGAGAACTCTTACAAGGTTTACATCCAAACTCTTCTTCTTTCTGGGACTGGCAAACAGGGGGCTGCTGCTGCCATTCGGGGGTTTGCTCTTATGCCAGGATTGGGGAATAATGGAGAGCTACAAGAGCAAGGGCGTAGCTGGGCGAAACGGCACTCAGGGCTCAGCCAGGATTTCAGGGACCCCCTTGTTCACCAGCAGGGTATGGGGGGTGGGGAGAGGGTAGGCTAGCCAGAACCAGGTTGGGATACTCCTGGAGATTTGGGGATGGAGATTGCAGAAGACAAGCACCTCAGGGGGGTATGATGCCAGAGCCCCCCCCTCCAAAGCATTCATTTTCTCCAGGAGAACTCAACTATGTAAGCTGGAGGTGAGGTGTCATGTAGATCACAACTAAAAGCTGGTGTCCCAGAGATCAGCTGTAATTCCAGAATATCTCCAGGCCCCACCTGGGAGTTGGCAACCCGGTAGTGTTGAGCTTGTGCCTTCTGTCTGTATCATCTCTTGGGGAAAGGCTGAATGGGAGCAACTTGTTTCAGGGCTTTATTGGTGGTGGCCAGTGGTGGGATCCAAAAATGTTAGTAACAGGTTCCCATGGTGGGTGAGATTCAAACAGTGGCGTAGTGCCAATGGGGCTGGGCGGGGCACGGCGGGGGCGTGGCCTGGCATTCCTGGGCGGGGCTGTGGCAAGGACGCAGCCGCTGCGCCGGTCCTTGGGTGGGAAACGAATGCACGCAGGCACAGGCTGCCACGCACGCCGGTGCACCTCCCGCTAGACTGCTTCGAGTTCTGCGCGCTACTGCTGAGAGGAGGGGCGTAACTAAGGCAAAAACCACGTGGCAAAATCACCAATGAGTAACCCCCTCTCGGCACACACACATAATTAGTAACCTACTCTCGGGAACCTGTGAGAACCTGCTGGATCCCACCTCTGGTGGTGGCCCCGATTCTTTTGATGGCCGGGGATGTGAAGTTCGGGTTCTCTCATCCCTGCTCCACCCTTGGAAGGTATCCAAGGGGGTACTTTTTCTGAGGGTGTTTGGACGAGCCCCAGAAAGTTTTTGCAGAATGCTTGCTTTCGACACTGCCTGGGGAAAATTAGGTTTGGTTGCTGAGCCGTTTTTAATTAGATGTGGTTTATTATGCGGTCTCTTAATGAAGTTATTTTTATAGAGCACATGTTAAAGAGGCTGTAGAAACGTGTTTTTTTTTTAAATAACTTAAAGTCACCTTGAAAGCATGTTTTGGCCCAAATGCTGCCCAGATATTCTAGAAATGAATACCTATGAAAGCAAAGGGGAACTTCCAAGTACAGGGGCAGTATACCTCCAAGTGCTCGATGAACCTAATGGAGACAGAGGTTGCTGTTAGGTTCGTGCCTTGCTTCCTGAGGCATTTGTTGGCTGCCTAGTCCACTAATGGAACAGGACAGGCCTGCATTGTGACCCAGGAAGGTGGTTCTTATGCAAAACAGCACGAACAAATCTGGTGTGGAAAACGGGGCATGATATGGTTGCCAACCTCCAGAGCGTGACTGGAGGTTTCCCTGGAGAAAATGGTTGTTTTGGCAGGTGGACCCATCGACATTATTGAAGCCCCTCCCCTCCCCAAACTCCGTCCTCCTCAGGCTCCACCCCCTAATATTCAGATATTTCTCAATGTAGAACTGAGAGCTGCCAACTTCCAGGTGGCACCTAGAGATCTCCTGGAGTTAGAACTGATCTTCAAAGGACGGAGATCTCCTGGAGAAAATGGCTTCTCTGGAAGGTGGACTCTATGGCATTACTGAAGCCCCTCCCCTCCCCAAACTCCGCCCTCCTCAGGCTCCACCCCCTCATATTCAGATATTTCTCAATGTAGAACTGAGAGTTGCCAACTTCCAGGTGGCACCTAGAGATCTCCTGGAGTTAGAACTGATCTTCACAGGACAGAGATCTCCTGGAGAAGATGGCTTCTCTGGAAGGTGGACTCTATGGCATTACTGAAGCCCCTCCCCTCCCCAAACTCCGCCCTCCTCAGGCTCCACCCCCTAATTGCCAGGTATTTCCTGAACTCAGAGCTGGCATTCCTAAGGGATGCCAACCTCCAGGTGAGTCCGCCATATTCAAAATATTATTATGGGATGGGTGCACTATGTAAGTACAGTCCATCCACTTTTACATCCAAAGGGCCAATTCACTCGCCCCAACACAATGATAATTTTCAAACCTTTATAACGTGACATACATACAGAAATGCTTCTCTAATCATTCATCAAAATAAATCATTCAATTTTACAAGTCACTGCAATGTTTACAATATAAAGAAATCATTTTTAGATTGTTTAAACAATCATTCATAACAACGTATATATTTGTCAATCATCGTTCATGAACCATATTTTGGCTTGGGCGATCTTTTTTTTTTTTTGCTTGTTTAAACAATAAAGCTTAACAACATGCGGATTTGTCAGTCAACAAATCATTAATCATATTTTGACTTGGGCTAACCAAACTCCCATCGGTTTGGTCGTGGAAATCCTTCAGCTAGGCCCAATACTTGTAGCTCAATTTATAATGTTCTCGGAGTTTGTACTAACAGCTTCTGACTTTTGCTCTTCCGAGACAGTGGGGGGATTCAAATAACTTCACAACCGGCTCCGAAAGGACTCAGCGGTGGGATTACAACCAGTTCTCTTAACTAGAAAAAAAAAATTAGCTACCAGTTCTACCGAGCAGGTGCGAGTAGGCTGAATCCCCCATTATAAAGATTTGAAAATTATCATTGTCTTGTGACAAGTGACAATGTGACAAATTTTACTCTGAATAAAAGGAAACACTTCTTCACGCAACGTGTGATTGGTGTTTGGAATATGCTGCCACAGGAGGTGGTGACGGCCACTAACCTGGATAGCTTTAAAAAGGGCGTGGAGAGATTTATGGAGGAGAAGTCGATCTATGGCTACCAGTCTTGATCCTCCTTGATCTCAGATTGCAAATGCCTTAACAGACCAGGTGCTCGGGAGCAGCAGCAGCAGCAGAAGGCCATTGCTTTCACCTCCTGCATGTGAGCTCCCAAAGGCTATATGAGCCACTGCGAGTAGCAGAGTGCTGGACTAGATGGACTCTGGTCTGATCCAGCAGGCTAGTTCTTATGTTCTTACTTTGGGTGTAAAAGTGGATTGATTGTACTAACCTCCAGGTGAGGCCTGACGATTTCCCAGAATTACAACTAATTTCCAGATGACAGAGAGCACTTCCTCTGGAGAAGATGGCTGGTTTGGGGGGTAGGAGGTGGGGGGGGGGTGTATGACATTGTACCCTGCTGAGCTTCCTTCCCCCTCCCTCTACAAACCCTGGCTTCCACCCTCAGAATTTCCCAGAATTCCCCAGTCTGGAGCCGGCAACCCCTATTTTTGCTGTACTTAGCAGGATATCCATAAGGAGATGTCGACGCGGATAGTTAGCCGGCACATGAATGGCCAACGGGTGAAATATATAGAACTGGAAGGATGGATAAGGCCAAACCTCGGAGCTTCAGCATCTGCGGCATAGATGTGTAGGGGATGCAGTTGTAGGAGGCAGGGAAGAGACTCCCTTGGCGTATTTCCCCAGGGGTGTCAGAAGGATGTCGGAAGCCATGCCTGTCAGCCGGACGTCTCAAAATGTCACGGAGCTTTGTACCAGGGGGGCATTATTACAGTAGGGTGATGTCATAATATTTTAATAATGTCTCGAAAACATGGAAGCGATAAAGGGGAGCCCGGGGTGGCATTGATTGGGAAATGGCAGGAGTGCGGGAAGCCTGCGTCAGGCAGCCGACAGAGGAGGTGGGGAACTACACGCTGATGCATGTCAAAACCCCTCTTTTCTCTTTCTTTGCCATTACCAACATGTATTATTTACAGCCGTTTGAATTCATTCATTCATTCATTCATTCATTCATTCATTCATTCATTCATTCATTTATTTATTTATAGTTAAACTTATAGACCGCCCTCCCCCGGAGGGCTCAGGGCGGTTTACAACAACAACAAAACAGATAATATGGCGGCACATAAGTACCGGTACAAATTAAAGCATAATATTTAAAACATAATATACAATTTCAAAATAGCAAACAGATGGCGTCTAATGGCTAAAACTCCTCTAAGAGGGGGACAGCAGGGTCCCAGCTGTTAAAAGAAGGGGAACAGGGAGGGGGGAGGGGGGGTTATCAGCGGCTGGGCTCCCCAAAAGCCCGGCGGAATAGCTCAGTCTTACAGGCCCTGCGGAACCCGTTAAGGTCCCGCAGGTCCCGGACAGCTGGAGGGAGAGCGTTCCACCAGGCAGGGGCCAGGGCTGTAAAGGCCCTGGCCCTGGTGGAAGCCAGCCGCATCATGGAGGGGCCAGGGACTACCAGTAGGTTGGCCTCTGCCAAACGCAGAGGCCGAGATGGGACATATGGGGCCAGACGGTCCCGCAGGTACGAGGGTTGGGCGTTGGAGTTTATTGTTTTAATATTTGCATTGTTATTTTTAAATGGTTTTACTGATGGTTTATTTTTATGTTGTAACCCGCCTTGAGCCCTATGGGGATAAGGCAGGATATAAATTTAGTAAAATAAAAATAGTCTTCTGGAACCTTCTGGCCGGGGCGATCCCATCTGGCCATGACTTGACAACATTATGGCTCTTTTTTTTTTTTGTCTGCGTAATTCCTCAAAGGAGACCAGGGACTTGGAAATACCAAGAAGGCGTAATTAGGAAAACTTCTCCTCATTAGAAATGGCTTTCAAGCTCTTCCTCGCGCTTTTTTTCTCGGCTGCGCGCAGTCTCTGGAGATAGCTTATGCCTTTGCTTCTCTTCTGCTCCACGGTTCTCCCGAACAGGAACCCAGAATGGCTTACAGCAGAGTTCTTCTTTCTCCTGCTTTGTCTCCACAGCAACTACCTGTGAGGTAATGAGGCAGAGAGCGTGTGATTGGCCCAAAGTCACCCAGCGAGGTTCCGCGGGGATTCAAACCTGGATCCACGCGGATTCAAACCTGGATTCAAACCTGTCTCTCTCAGCCTAGCATACCTTGCAAGAGTGTCGTAAAGCTGACAATGAATGCCTTCTGGGTGAAATTTTGAACTGTAGAGAACATTAGTCAGTCAAAAGTCCCAGATGCTTGGGACGACATGTGTAATTACGGACAAACGTTCCGCAGCAGTGGCGTAGTGGTTAAGAGGAGGTGCACTCTAATCTGGAGGAACCGGGTTTGATTCCCCGTTCTGCCGCCTGAGCTGTGGAGCCTTAGCTGGGGAATTCAGATTAGCCTGTGCACTCTAACACACGCCAGCTGGGTGACCTTGGGCTAGTCACAGTTCTTCTGAGTTCTCTCAGCCCCACCTACCTCACAGGGTATTTGTTGTAAGGGGGCAAGGGAAAGGAGTTTGTAAGCCCCTTTGAGTTTCCTATAGGAAAGAAAAGGGGATATAAATCCAACTCTTCTTCTTCTTCTTCTTCTTCTTCTTCTTCTTCTTCTTCTCTCTCTCTCTCTCTCTCTCTCTCTCTCTCTCTCTCTCTCTCTCTCTGTGCCATTGTTTAATTTTGATGCGGTCAAATCGTTTAGTTGATTTTGTTAGTCGTAAATGACAGGATTAGACTATTTTAGATATTGTTATTGTTTCTTCTCCTTCCCCTTCCCCTTCCCCTCCTCCTCCTCCTCCTCCTCCTCCTCCTCCTCCTCCTCCTCCTTCTTCTTCTTCTTCTTCTTCCACTTCCTCTTCCGCATTTTATTGTTGGTGCATCACCTGGTTTAATTTGAATGTTCCGCTAGACAGGCAGCAGGTGTTAAATCCAACCATCTAAGAGTTCAGAGAGAATTGGGACTTGCCCAAGGTCACCCAGTAGGCTTCATGTGGAGGAGCAGGGAATCCAACCTAGTTCTCCAGACTGGAGTGTGCCCCTCATGTGGAGATGTGGGGAATCAAACCCAGTTCTCAGGATCAGAAGTCCACCACTCTTTAACTATTATACCGGCTCCCCTGGGGAAAAAAAAAAGGAACTCATGCACACAGAAATGTCTGAGACAAAGGTGAATATTAGGTCCTTTTGCCCTGAGGTGCTAGTTTTCTTTGGGCAAGGATGTTTGTGTTATGTGGAGAACCGTTATCGTAGGAACACCCAGAAGCTCAGTCACGTGATTTCAGCTTCTCCTGCAGTTCGTGGGAACCAGGCCTGAGGCTGCGTCTTTGTTTGGCAAGAACAACCTCCTATAAATATATCCGAAGAGCCGGAGGGGCTCTGGTAAATCTGTGCATTTCAAGTAACCTCTTTAGCAGATTTAGCGGGGAACGTAACTAGAAGATCCTGCACGTTTGTCTCAGGTTGAATCCGGTTCCATCCAGCGAAGATGCCACGAAGCCTGTCATCTCCAGATGTTCATGGGCTACCAATTCCCATCAGCCCCTACCGGCGCGGCCGATCTTATGCTGGCGAGAGAGCTAAATCAGTTATTGGTAGTCCATAGACCGCTCTGGAAAACCGCAGGAATTCGCGGACCTCTGATCAACCCGTAGCTTATTTTCATTTTAGTACTATTTACTTCGGGTATACCCCATTCTTTCCTACACAGCAAGGACACGAAAGGAATGTTCTCTACCTCCGTTTGCCCTGCAACGTCCTGTGAAGTAGGCTGAAGCTTGAGTATGGCGGGGTGGGCAAGATGCCAGCAAACTCCTGTAGCTAGTGCGGGATTTGTTTAGCCGCCTCACCTCGCAAATCTGACCGTTGGGAGCTCTGCGGGATCCTCGGCAGAAAGAGATCCTTCGCAGCACCTTTTAGTTGAGCTCTCGAAGATCAAACCTAGGATCTTTTGCAGGCAAAGGGCAGGCTGTATCTCCAAGCTACCAGCGTTCCCTAAAGGGCGTTCTCCTATGTAGCTGAATCCACCAATTCTTCTAGCTCAGAATTTTCCCTGCTTATTGACCATGGCTCTCTGGAGTCAACCATGCATGTTCAGACCGAAGCTCCATAAATACGATCAAAGGTAAAGATAATCCATGTTGGAACCGAATATAACATCCATGGTAGACAAGATCCATCGGTTGGAATGAAGCTCCATCCATGATGGAATAAAGGTCCATCCATGTTGGAATGAATCTCCATCCATGGTGGAATAAAGGTCCATCCAGGTTGGAATGAATCTCCATCCATGGTGGAATAAAGGTCCATCCAGGTTGGAATGAATTTCCATCCATGGTGGAATAAAGGTCCATCCATGTTGGAATGAATCTCCATCCATGGTGGAATAAAGGTCCATCCATGTTGGAATGAAGCTCCATCCATGGTGGAATAAAGGTCTATCCATGGTGGAATGAAGCTCCATCCATGGTGGAATAAAGGTCTATCTATGATGGAAGGAAGCTTCATCCATGTTGGAATGGAGGTCCATCCATGACTAATAACCATGTTGACTAAATAAAATCTCCATGTCCATAGTCAACATACTTCTGCACGCCGTATCTCCTGTGTACAGCAGAAGGAATCGCTGGTTTCTATCCCTAGTTTGTAGGTCTCCCAAGGGGCATCTGTGGTCTACTGGGTAGAACAGGACACTATGCAAGATGAACTATTGATCTAATCCAGTCCTATTGCTCTTGTTGTTGAGCATTTACCCAATATGTAGAAAGCACCCAGGGTTAACATAGGGGTTTTATTTTTTTTGCTAGTACTAGGAAAGCGTTGAGCGAAATGCATGCCACGGGTGTTTTGTAAACTTGTTTTCTTGCTAAACTTTTTCCTGTGCAGTAAGTTCGAGAGGAACGTCGTCCTTATCGTGATCAAATCCAATTCCTGGTGGGGTTTTTTTTGGCGAAAACAGCCCCGTAACCAACAGGCTGGGTCATGTATGGTTAGAGGCTCTCGGCAGTTCTAGTTGAAACTTATGCCGGAAGTGTGTAATTGCTGTTTTCTCTCCCTCTCTGTGTTATAAAGATTTTTAGCAACGTGTTGTCAGGTTTATATCTTGCAAATGTCCCTGAGGATCAGAGGTATCCTCTATGTTTTGAAATTTACTAGCGATCAATCGCAGTCTTCCTTTGTCCTGAGTTTTGCTAGAGAGAGAGAGAGAGAGAGAGAGAGAGAGAGAGAGAGAGAGAGAGAGAGAGATTCATTCATTCATTCATTCATTCATTCATTCAACTTGTATACCGCTCTCCCCCGAAGGGCTCAGGGCGGTTCACAATATATAAATAAATATATAAATATATAAATAAACTCCATACATCTTAATAACCCTCCCCATTAAAATACAGCGTTCAATTACAACATTATATTACATTACAGATGCCTTGTTAAAAGCATTTCTTTCAGGTGGGTTGCCAAATTGGTCTGCAGTGGAAAACCTAGATTACAGAATATTGTAGAGAATAGTTCGAGAATAATTCCAAGGTGTAAGCTTTTGAGAGTCTTAGCTGCCTCCTTCGTCAGGTGCAAAGTTGTTAAAACTTGGCTAACATTAAATGCTGAATTTGTTGATGGTTTTTTCGGGGTTCCGATCCTGAAAGTCTGCTGAAGAAACATTTTTAGTCGAGCTAACAGTGTTAGGTACACCCTTTTTCTAATGCCCATGGATATAAATCCATGTGCCATGAACACTAAAGCATCATCGCTAAGGTCTAACCAATGCAGAATAGAGAGGTACAGTTACATCCCTCGATCTAGACACTATACTCCTATTGATACAGCCCAGAATCGCATTGGCTTTCTCGGCCGCCGCATCACACTGCTGACTCATGTTCAGTTTGTGGTTCGACCTCACCTGGAATATTGTGTGCAGTTCTGGGCACTGCAATTCAAGAAGGATATTGACAAGCTGGAATGGGTCCAGAGGAGGGCAACCAAGGTGAAAGGTCTGGAGTCCACGCCCTATGACAGTGATGGTGAACCTTTTAGAGACTGAGTGCCAGGGGTGGAGCAAGGGGAAACTGTGCCCCTGCCATGCCCCCGCCCTGTCCTGGAATGTCCCCAGAATGCCACGAAACACCCCCACCATGCCCCAGGAATGCCCTTTCCATTTCCCTCCAGGGGTGCACTCCCAGTGCAACGCGCACCATAAGAACATAAGAACATAAGAACTAGCCTGCTGGATCAGACCAGCACTCTGCTACTTGCAGTGGCCCACCAGGTGCCTTTGGGAGCTCATGTGCAGGAGGTGAAAGCAATGGCCTGCTGCTGCTGCTGCTGCTCCTGAGCACCTGGTCTGCTAAGGCCTTTCCAACCTCAGATCAAGGAGGATCAAGATTGGCAGCCATAGTACCCCTCTCCCCTTGGTGCTATGCCACTGATGAGTGCCCAAACTGGGGCGACAGCATTCGTCCCCACAAAGAGGGCTCTGAGTGCCACCTCTGGCATGCGTGCCATAGGTTTGCCACCACTGCCCTATGAGGAGAGACTTAGGGAGCTGGATATGTTTAGTTTGGTGAAGAGAAGGTTAAGAGGTGACATGATAGCCATGTTTTGATATTTGAAGGGATGCCATGTTGGTGAGGGAGCAAGCTTGTTTTCTGCTGCCCCAGAGACTAGGACCAGGAGTAATAGATTCAAGGTGAAAGAAAAGAGAGTCCACCTAAACATCAGGAAGAACTTCCTGACAGTAAAGGGCTGTTCGGCAGTGGGAATGCACTACCTCGGAGTGTGGTGGAGTCTCCTTCTTTGGAGCTTTTTAAAGAGAGGCTGGATGGCCATCTGTCAGGAGTGCTTTGATTGTGTGTTCCTGCGTTGCAGGGGGTTGGACTTGATGGCCTTTGGGGGTATCTTCCAACTCTAGGTTTCTGCGACCTCAGTCCTCCCAAAAGCATACTGTGCCCTCCACGCTCGCCAGTGACTTCCCCCTTCTCTGAATTCTGAAGCCAAGACTCGCTCTGTGAAGCAGATCCAACTCTCAGAGTGGGCGGGGCCTTATCGACGAGAACAGGTGGGACTCCGTAATACATGTAGCTCGGGGCACTTTCCTGCCTGGGTGCTTTGCCGCCCACGTAGCGTTTTGTAATGACTCATTGCATAAACAGAGCCAGAAGGGGTTTGGAAAAAGCGAGTATGTGTTTGGAAAACAGGGGCTGAATCTTTATGTGTTGCTCTGCTCTGATTGCAGCCAAGCAACCCGAATAGCCCAGCTAAGCCTAAATTCTTCAGGGCCTGAGAGCGAAGCAGGGCTGGCCGTGGTCAGGACTTGGATGGGAGACCACCAAGGAAGTCCAGGGTTGCTGTGTAGAGGCAGGCAATGGCAAAACCACCTCTGAACATCTCTTACTTTGACCTGAATGTCCCAGGCTAGAACAATCTTGGAAAGTACAGCAGTTTTGATGATTTGGGTATATTTTATATTTAGCTTGATAAACTATATTTCAAGATGCGGCCAGATCTCAACATGCATCCCTTAAATGGCTTTAGAACTCTGTTTCTTTGTCTTAGACTATGGTCGATTCCGCACTTGCGTTATCGACCTAAGTTCGACCTGCGTTCGACCTAAGTGCTCCGCACAACCACTGGGATCAACGTGGTTTTGTACCAGCTTCACCCCGTGTAGCGGTCAAATTTGGGAACTGCTACTTTTTCAGGGAACCACGCTCGAACTCAGCTCGTTTCCAGTAAAGTGCGGAATCTCTGGTGCCAGGAGTCCCCCATTCAGCCAATCACAGCTGAGTGTTTCGGGCATGCATACAGCTGGCCAATCAAAAAACGCCACCTTCATCCCTCCATTCCTGTGGCAGTTTTTTTTAATAACGTGTGTGGAGATAAATGAGAACACGACTGATGAACAGTAATGATCGGAACCCGGTGCGTCGAGAAGAGGCTGGGATGAAGATCCCGCCCTCCGAGCTGGAATCAAGCTGGTTGCAGTGGGGAACAACAATGGCTCCGACCTAGGTCAGTACCCTTCTCAGGGAACTGGGTCGAACCTATTTTACTCATGTGCGGAATCGCCCTATGAGATTACAGAGTGACTGTCTTGCTCCAGGTTTGCTCCAGATTTCACAGCTGCCAGATCTTTAGCTGGTTGTTTCAGAACCAGGTGTTGAAAACTAAGCTCGAAGGACTGAGAGATGGTAGAGGTCAGGTTTCTGAGCTACTCCTGGCTATTTTGCATAGAATTAGGAGGCAGACTAGGCTGTGGACCCACTAACACCAACACGTATCTTATCGCATGTGTATCTCAACCATATCCTGCAAGACACGGGTCCCAATGTGGTGCCCCCCAACACAATTCCTGGTGCCCTCCAAGTGGTTTTAGAAAGAGGTGGGGCCAAGTGAGACTTTTGCCCTCCCAGGCTTCTGATTGGCTCATGGAGATTTGATTGGCTGTGCAGATTTTTATAAAAAGGTTTCTCTGGTAGCAGCTGCTGCCAGAGCCCACGGATCTTGACGGAAAGCTGCGACAGCCACTTTGTGGTTCTCTCCACTTCCTGCGTACCATCCAGACATACCATCTGCGGGGATCTGCTGGTCCCCTCCCAAGGGGGTTTGGAGTAGGGAATTGAGGTTTGGACACCATTTTTTGAAATGTGAGATTTTGTGAGTTTTGAGGTTGCTACTGTTTAAATGGACTTTAATGTATTTTTGATTTTGTTACCTTATGTTGTATTATTGTGTTTAAAATGGTTTATTAAATTGTAATAATAATAATAATAATAATAATAATAATAATAATAATAATAATAATAATAATAATAATAATAATAATAATAATAATTGTAGATTTCACAGCTGCCAGATCTTTAGCTGGTTGTTGGCCTTCATTACAATTCGAGCCTCACCCAGAGGCCTAGGAAGTTGTAATGTATCGGCGCCATCCCAAAAACACTAGGGCAGCACTTGAAACATCTTCAAATTATTATTATTATCATCATCATCATCATCATTACTATTATTATTATTATTGTAGATTTCCCACAGGATCTTGACCTTCTCATTTTCCATTACTTTCTCTGGAAAATGTACCCACCAGTTCTTGCATAAATTCCAGTGGATCATCTTGGCCACTGAGTTGTGTCTCTGTTTGTACTCAGTCTGGGCAATCTTTTTGCAGCAGCTGAATATGTGATCTACAGTTTCATCGGCTTCTTTGCACAATCTGCATTTTGCATCATCTGAGGATTTTTCGATTTTGGCCTTGATCGAATTTGTTCTGATGGCTTGCTCTTGGGTGGCTAAAATCAGGGATTCAGTTTCCTTTTTCAGAGTTCCAGTTGTTAACCACAGCCAGGTCTTTTCGTTGTTGTTGTTATTATTATTATTATTATTTTGTGGCTGCGCTCACCATGCTGAGTCACAAAGGTTGGGCACCCTCGCTGTAACAAAACTGACCCCTTGGCCAGCAAAACCTACTTCCTGCATATTGCAGAAAAAGGAAGTCGAGCCTCACCACCACAAATCCTTGGGGCCAGCACCTGCCCAAGTCTGCCCTGAATTAGGTCTGCACTCTTCTGTGTAGTGTGGTGCAGTGGTTAAGAGCAGGTGCACTCTAATCTGGAGAACTGGGTTTGATTCCCCATTCTGCCACTTAAGCTGTGAAGACTTATCTGGGGAATCAGATTAGCTTGTGCACTCCAACGCATGCCAGCTGGGTGACCGTGGACTAGTCTCAGTTCTTCGGAGCTCTCTCAGCCCCACCCACCTCACAGGGTGTTTGTTGTGCGGGTGGGAAAGGAAAGGAGATTGTAAGCCCCTTTGAGTCTCCTTACAAGAGAGAAAGGGGGGATATAAATCCAATTCTTCTTCTTTTCTTCCTAAATTTGGGTTGCTGGTGTATCTCTCCAGCCTGCTGGAGCCTCTGGCGACGGCGCCCGAGTCTTTGCGTTGGCTCCGCCACACAAGGGGCCCGCTCGCTCTGTGAATATAAACTAGCCTGAAGCTCAGTTTTATCGGCCCATCTCTGGCAGGTAACCGATCAACTATTTCAGCTATTCTTCTCCTCGGGCGGCAGTTGGAAAAGGAAGGAGGCGGTCCCCCGAGATGCTATGCCAAAAATGTACTTATTCCAAAAAAAATATGTGCTGAAACGTGCTCTGTTTTGATTAGGCACTCTCCTACTAGGAAGGTGGTTATTACGTAGGTTGTATGATAGAACTCCGCACACGCGTATGGAACGGCGATTCTTTCCGGGGAGCCGTTTCGAGAGGCCAAGACCGGCACATCGACGGGCGGTGCTTGGGGTAGGTTTGCTAACCTCCGGATGAGAAGTACCTGGGAGTTAGAGGGTAGATCTTGAAAGAAGAAGAAGAGTTTGGATTTATATCCCCCCTTTCTCTCTTGCAGGAGACTCAAAGGGGCTGACAATCTCCTTGCCCTTCCCCCCCTCACAACAAACACCCTGTGAGGTAGGTGGGGCTGAGAGAGCTCCGAGAAGCTGTGACTAGCCCAAGGTCACCCAGCTGGCGTGTGTGGGAGTGCCCAGGCTAATCCGAATTCCCCAGAGAAGCCTCCACAGCTCAGGCGGCAGAGCGGGGAATCAAACCCGGTTCCTCCAGATTAGATACATGAGCTCTTAACCTCCTACGCCACTGCTGCTAATGTGGAGAACCAGGTTCGATTTCCCACTCCTCCACCTGAAACCAACTGGGTGACTTGAGGCCAGTCACAGTTCTCTCAGAACTCTCTCAGCTCCAGCTCCACACAATGAGCCTTTCCAAAGCAGCCGTTTTCTCCAGGAGCAGCAGAGTAAATGTTTTGCATTTTTTAAAAAAAAGACTAAGAAGTCTGGAGGTCAGTTGTAACTCTGGGGGATTTCCGGTGCCTACTTGGAGGTTGGCAGAAGAAGACCATGGATTTGCACTCTGCCTTTCTTTCCTGTAAGGAGTCTCAAAGGGGCGTACAGACTCCTTTCCCTTCCTTTCCCCACAACAGACACCTTGTGATGTAGGTGGGGCTGAGAGAGTTGGGAGAGAACTGTGTCTGCAGAGGTGGGATCCAACCAGAGGTGGGATCCAGCAGGTTCTCACAGGTTCCCGAGAGTAGGTTACTAATGATTTGTGTGTGCCGAGAGGGGGTTACTAATGGGTGATTTTGCCACGTGATTTTTGCCTTAGTTACGCCCCTCCTCTCAGCAGTAGCGCGCAGAACTTGAAGCAGTCTAGCAGGAGGCGCACCGGCGTGCGTGGCAGCCTGCGCCTGCGTGCATTCATTTCCCGCCCAAGGACCGGCACAGCGGCTGCGTCCTTGCCACAGCCCCGCCCAGGAATGCCACGCCCCTGGAATTCCTGGCCACACCCCCGTCGTGCCCAGCCATACCCCATTGGCACTACGCCACAGTTTGAATCCCGCCACCATGGGAACCTGTTACTAAAATTTTTGGATCCCACCACTGGATCCAACCAGTTCTCACCACTTCTCTAGAAGTGGTTACTAATTTTTTCTGAGTGCCGAGAAGGGGTTACTAAAGCAACCTCCCTGCCCAGTAGGGACTGGAGGGGCGTGTGCGGCGGTGCCACAGTTTGAATCCCACCACCATTGGAACCTGTTATTAAAATTTTTGGATCCCACCACTGTGTGTCTGGCCCAAGGTCACCCAGCAGGCTTCATGTGGAGGAGTGGGGATTCGAACCCGGTTCTCCAGATTAGAGTCCACCTCTTTTAACCACTACATCATGCTGACCACCCTAGCTTGGGGTTAGGGAAGTTTACTGATCAAGAATCTACCCCATCTGTGACCTTGAAATGTCTGCTGTGTACTGGAGCTGTTTTGTGGTCTCCTTGTGTTTCTGTTTACATGCGAGGAGGCATTTACTGCCTGCCCTGCAGCTGCTTGCTGAAGTCTCAAGGGGCCTCTGCTTCTCCTGCTTCTCTTAACTATGCCCATCAAGTCCCTCTTGAAGGCACAGATCTCATCACACCTTGTAGCTGCAAGATAAAGTACAGCTATATCTATATATCTGTGACTGCAGTTATATTGATACTGTAGCACGTTTCCAAAAATAGCCCCCCCCCAAAAGAGGCATAGCAATTCCCTGGACCGGGAGAGAGGGGCTGATGGGAATTGTAGTCCATGAACATCTGGAGAGCCACAGGTTGCAAACTCCTGATCTAGTCCAGCATCCTGCCTCACAGAGTGACCAACCGGTTCCTCTGGAGGTCCAACCACAGAGCAGGGAGGCTGGGTCTCAGAGGTAGACTGCCTCTAAATGTGGAGGTTCCCTTTAGTCTCTGAGAAACCTCATCTCTATAAATCTAGTTCCCTTGTAAAGCAGTCTACGACCTGTGGCCATAAGTACAGGTGATGGCTGCGGCCGAAATCTGACCTCTTTGCTGCTGTCATTAATGTGTGGGATAACCACAGGTTGGCGACTGTTATCCCGAAGGCACGGGGCATCTGAAAGCAAGAGCATGGCTGAGCCTTTACTTACCCGAGGCGTCCAAATGGCCTTATTACAGCGATCGGCAGGCCACTTACTGTCAATCACCCTGGTCCCAGCCAAGCGGGAAACGGTTTCTCAGCGGGATCTCTCTGTCAACAGAAGTGCAGCTATTCCATTAGACTTTACTGTCCTCGTTTCCTCTTTTGACTCCTGGACCTTGTCTGAGGATAAATAGCAATTTTGCTATTATTTTTAACACTCTCTCTTGGAAACCAGAGTCGCTCTTGGCGGCGGAAGGGAGAGGAAGCAGGTGTACGCCAGGGGACGACTTTTGCTTTCTGCGATGACTCCATTGCTGAAGGAGCAGCAGTGGCGTAGGAGGTTAAGAGCTCCTGTATCTAATCTGGAGGAACCGGGTTTGATTCCCAGCTCTGCCGCCTGAGCTGTGGAGGCTCCTCTGGGGAATTCACATTAGCCTGTGCACTCCCACACACGCCAGCTGGGTGACCTTGGGCTGGTCACAGCTTCTCGGAGCTCTCTCAGCCCCACCTACCTCACAGGGTCCCCCCCCCCCCCACCCCCCCCCCCCCCCCCGCCCCCCCCCCCCCACCCTCCCCCCCCCCCCCACCCCCCCCCCCACCCCCCACCCCCCCCACCCCGGCCCCCCCCCCCCCCCCCCCCCCCCCACCCCCCCCCCCCCCCACCCCCCCCCCCCCCCACCCCCCCCCCCCCCCACCCCCCCCCCCCCCCACCCCCCCCCCCCCCCACCCCCCCCCCCCCCCACCCCCCCCCCCCCCCACCCCCCCCCCCCCCCACCCCCCCCCCCCCCCACCCCCCCCCCCCCCCACCCCCCCCCCCCCCCACCCCCCCCCCCCCCCACCCCCCCCCCCCCCCACCCCCCCCCCCCCCCACCCCCCCCCCCCCCCACCCCCCCCCCCCCCCACCCCCCCCCCCCCCCACCCCCCCCCCCCCCCACCCCCCCCCCCCCCCACCCCCCCCCCCCCCCACCCCCCCCCCCCCCCACCCCCCCCCCCCCCCACCCCCCCCCCCCCCCACCCCCCCCCCCCCCCACCCCCCCCCCCCCCCACCCCCCCCCCCCCCCACCCCCCCCCCCCCCCACCCCCCCCCCCCCCCACCCCCCCCCCCCCCCACCCCCCCCCCCCCCCACCCCCCCCCCCCCCCACCCCCCCCCCCCCCCACCCCCCCCCCCCCCCACCCCCCCCCCCCCCCACCCCCCCCCCCCCCCACCCCCCCCCCCCCCCACCCCCCCCCCCCCCCACCCCCCCCCCCCCCCACCCCCCCCCCCCCCCACCCCCCCCCCCCCCCACCCCCCCCCCCCCCCACCCCCCCCCCCCCCCACCCCCCCCCCCCCCCACCCCCCCCCCCCCCCACCCCCCCCCCCCCCCACCCCCCCCCCCCCCCACCCCCCCCCCCCCCCACCCCCCCCCCCCCCCACCCCCCCCCCCCCCCACCCCCCCCCCCCCCCACCCCCCCCCCCCCCCACCCCCCCCCCCCCCCACCCCCCCCCCCCCCCACCCCCCCCCCCCCCCACCCCCCCCCCCCCCCACCCCCCCCCCCCCCCACCCCCCCCCCCCCCCACCCCCCCCCCCCCCCACCCCCCCCCCCCCCCACCCCCCCCCCCCCCCACCCCCCCCCCCCCCCACCCCCCCCCCCCCCCACCCCCCCCCCCCCCCACCCCCCCCCCCCCCCACCCCCCCCCCCCCCCACCCCCCCCCCCCCCCACCCCCCCCCCCCCCCACCCCCCCCCCCCCCCACCCCCCCCCCCCCCCACCCCCCCCCCCCCCCACCCCCCCCCCCCCCCACCCCCCCCCCCCCCCACCCCCCCCCCCCCCCACCCCCCCCCCCCCCCACCCCCCCCCCCCCCCACCCCCCCCCCCCCCCACCCCCCCCCCCCCCCACCCCCCCCCCCCCCCACCCCCCCCCCCCCCCACCCCCCCCCCCCCCCACCCCCCCCCCCCCCCACCCCCCCCCCCCCCCACCCCCCCCCCCCCCCACCCCCCCCCCCCCCCACCCCCCCCCCCCCCCACCCCCCCCCCCCCCCACCCCCCCCCCCCCCCACCCCCCCCCCCCCCCACCCCCCCCCCCCCCCACCCCCCCCCCCCCCCACCCCCCCCCCCCCCCACCCCCCCCCCCCCCCACCCCCCCCCCCCCCCACCCCCCCCCCCCCCCACCCCCCCCCCCCCCCACCCCCCCCCCCCCCCACCCCCCCCCCCCCCCACCCCCCCCCCCCCCCACCCCCCCCCCCCCCCACCCCCCCCCCCCCCCACCCCCCCCCCCCCCCACCCCCCCCCCCCCCCACCCCCCCCCCCCCCCACCCCCCCCCCCCCCCACCCCCCCCCCCCCCCACCCCCCCCCCCCCCCACCCCCCCCCCCCCCCACCCCCCCCCCCCCCCACCCCCCCCCCCCCCCACCCCCCCCCCCCCCCACCCCCCCCCCCCCCCACCCCCCCCCCCCCCCACCCCCCCCCCCCCCCACCCCCCCCCCCCCCCACCCCCCCCCCCCCCCACCCCCCCCCCCCCCCACCCCCCCCCCCCCCCACCCCCCCCCCCCCCCACCCCCCCCCCCCCCCACCCCCCCCCCCCCCCACCCCCCCCCCCCCCCACCCCCCCCCCCCCCCACCCCCCCCCCCCCCCACCCCCCCCCCCCCCCACCCCCCCCCCCCCCCACCCCCCCCCCCCCCCACCCCCCCCCCCCCCCACCCCCCCCCCCCCCCACCCCCCCCCCCCCCCACCCCCCCCCCCCCCCACCCCCCCCCCCCCCCACCCCCCCCCCCCCCCACCCCCCCCCCCCCCCACCCCCCCCCCCCCCCACCCCCCCCCCCCCCCACCCCCCCCCCCCCCCACCCCCCCCCCCCCCCACCCCCCCCCCCCCCCACCCCCCCCCCCCCCCACCCCCCCCCCCCCCCACCCCCCCCCCCCCCCACCCCCCCCCCCCCCCACCCCCCCCCCCCCCCACCCCCCCCCCCCCCCACCCCCCCCCCCCCCCACCCCCCCCCCCCCCCACCCCCCCCCCCCCCCACCCCCCCCCCCCCCCACCCCCCCCCCCCCCCACCCCCCCCCCCCCCCACCCCCCCCCCCCCCCACCCCCCCCCCCCCCCACCCCCCCCCCCCCCCACCCCCCCCCCCCCCCACCCCCCCCCCCCCCCACCCCCCCCCCCCCCCACCCCCCCCCCCCCCCACCCCCCCCCCCCCCCACCCCCCCCCCCCCCCACCCCCCCCCCCCCCCACCCCCCCCCCCCCCCACCCCCCCCCCCCCCCACCCCCCCCCCCCCCCACCCCCCCCCCCCCCCACCCCCCCCCCCCCCCACCCCCCCCCCCCCCCACCCCCCCCCCCCCCCACCCCCCCCCCCCCCCACCCCCCCCCCCCCCCACCCCCCCCCCCCCCCACCCCCCCCCCCCCCCACCCCCCCCCCCCCCCACCCCCCCCCCCCCCCACCCCCCCCCCCCCCCACCCCCCCCCCCCCCCACCCCCCCCCCCCCCCACCCCCCCCCCCCCCCACCCCCCCCCCCCCCCACCCCCCCCCCCCCCCACCCCCCCCCATGGCCATGCTGGCAGGGGCTGATGGGAATTGTAGTCCATAACATCTGGAGTGCCAAAGGTTCGCCACCACGGGTCTAGGGGCACAACAAGGGGTACGCAAGTGAAAAGGTTGGGAACCACCGTGCTAGAACACACCAACTTCTTATCGATTTCACTGGGTCTAGCGCTCCAGCGATAGACTGTCAGTGTGACATTTTTTAAAAAAAAGAAAGCCCTTCTAATCCTTCTGGCCTGAAGAGTGGGGAAAAATTGTTGCGATGTAGGCAGGGAAAGACGGGGAGGGGCAAGAAAACATGAAGAAAGCTTAGTGCATGCCGATCTCCTTCGCTTTCCCAGTAAAGGGAGAGGAAAGTTGAACTTGCACTTAGAAATCAAGAGCGTCAGGGAAAATCCTACCTAGCATCATCATGAAAAAAAAATCTTCTGCACTTAATAAGCAAGTATGTCAAGGACAAGGCTAAATTAGATCCATTCTGCTTGACGTCTAGCTTTCCATGTGCAGGGGGAAAAATTTTTACGGGAACTCCCACCTACAATACGAACCCCAGGTATACCTTAACTACCTCAATGAGAACTGGGTGCAAATAAAACATTATCAATGCGTAATAAAAATGAACACCCATCTTGGCACAGCTTGTAAATCGGGAGAGTGCCTGTTTAGTTTTGGACAAGGAAACAGGGAAACAGGGAGGACGCCGCTAAGAGCAGCTTCGGCAAGGGACAGAAAAACAAAGGCAATTCTGACAGCCAGCTGAGCTCCCTGCAGACAATTAAGCAACAGTAAATGCAATCACCTACGACCGACTGGCACTAACAATGCAGAAAACAAAACATAATTCATGCTGGTGCCTGCCAGCAGCTCCCTGGCACCACACAAAAGGCCTGGTGGCTCTCATCCGAACGAACGGCGTGCCAGAGATGCTGCCGTCCCAAATCGGATGGCGTGGAAAGGGCACCGCGGCGATTATAATGTCAAAGGGGACGTGTTAAGCAGGAAGCTCCCGGGACGGCCTTAACAGGAGAAGGGAGAGATGCCATGAAAACAAGGTGGACTCCTGGCCGATTCCTAGAGGGGGCAAAAAGGCTCTCTCTGGAGCACTCTGGCTTGGCTCTATGCACTTCAGATATCTATGGCAAGTCTGCTGAGTTTATTACTTTTCCAAACTTGGAGGAGGAGAAGGAGGAGGAGGAGGAGGAGGAGGAGGAAGGAAGGAAGAAGAAGGAAGAAGAAGGAAGAAGGAAGAAGAAGAAGGAGGAGGAGGAGGAGGAGGAGGAGGAAGAAGAAGAAGAAGAAGTAGAAGGAGGAGGAGGAGGAGGAGGAGGAGGAGGAGGAGGAGGAGTTTGGATTTATATCCCCCCTTTCTCTCCTGTAGGAGACTCAAAGGGGCTTACAATCTCCTTGCCCTTCCCCCCTCACAACAAACACCCTGTGAGGTAGGTGGGGCTGAGAGAGCTCCGAGAAGCTGTGACTAGCCCAAGGTCACCCAGCTGGCGTGTGTGGTACAGGCTATTCTGAATTCCCCAGATAAGCCTCCACAGCTCAGGCGGCAGAGCTGGGAATCAAACCTGGTTCCTCCAGATTAGATTCATGAGCTCTTAACCTCCTACGCCACTGCTGCTCATAAGATTAAGCGGTGACATGATAGCCACGTTTAAATATTTGAAAGGATGCCATGTCGAAGAGGGAGCAAGCTTGTTTTCTGCTGCCTCAGAGACTCACTAGGGCATGGAGTAGTGGATTCAAGGTGCAGGAAAAGAGATTCCACCTAAACATTAGGAAGAACTTCCTGACCGTCAGGGCTGGTCGACAGTGGAATTCACTGCCTCAGAGAGTGGTGGAGTCTCCTTCTTTGGAGGTTTTTAAACAGAGGCTGGACAGTGATCTGTCTGGAGTGCTTTGATTGTGTCTTCCTGCACAGCAGGGGGTTGGACTGGATGGCCTTTCTGGTCTCTTCCAACTCTATGATTCTATATATGCAGTCAGGTGTATACAAGAGTTTGCAAATCCAGCTGCCCATTTGATTTCGCTCTCCAAAACAGGAAACGGATGGAATCAAACATAAAGAAGGTCATCCAATGCTGATCTGATGGAATGACGAGAACATCGGCACAGGAAAGAAAAGTGCTCTGAGATTTAAAAGCAACTTAAGGCTGAGCGTATCCCTGGTGTATGGGCTTCACACAAACCGTCCCTCATTCCAGTGACTACCCACAAAGCATGCTGTGCTTTAGGAATGCGTAGCCTTCAACAAAGACATTTTGCAAACCTTAATAAAACTTAGCTTCCCTCCAAATTCCCCATCAGTGTCGTCTCCAGAGTGACTCCTATATTGAAGGCGGATGACATCTTCAGTTCTTTTGGAAAACTGACGTGTGAGGATCTCTTAAAAGCTTAAGGGCAGCTGGCCTCCAAATAGGCTGAAGAAACCCGTCACCAACATAGAAAAACAGGCATATCACCATATTCGTTTGCCCCATGTCAGGAATTGCACCTGGTTGATTGAGATGCATTCCTAACTCAGTGTAGTGTTACTGTGTTTCCCCGAAAATAAGACAGTGTCTTATATTAATTTTTGCTCACAAAGATGCGCTACGTCTTATTTTCAGGGGATGTCTTATTTTTCTGTGTTCTGTTCATCAGGCATGCTTCCAAACACAAACTTTGCTACGTCTTACTTTCAGGAGATGCCTTATATTTCGCACTTCAGCAAAACCTTTACTACATCTTATTTTCAGGGGATGTCTTATATTCAGGGAAACAGGGTACAAGATATATGTTACCACAGCTGTAATGGGACATTCTTTCCTTGATCCTTCTTTATGGCTTCACATGCTGAGTAGATAACTAGGCTGACCCCTGACACTTCTGGTCTCATGGGAAGAGGAATGATTCTGTTGTCTTGGGGGGGCAGGAGGCCGGGTGGCTTTATCTCTATCTGTCGCTGACCTTGGGGCGCCTTGGCTCCAAAATAACTCTCACTCCCCCCCCCCCCAGAAAATGGGAAAGGGGATTACTGCTGGATAAAGGGGATAGCAAAATCCAGGTTCAGCAGAACTGGCTTTACCAAGCTGGGTGCTTCACTGCCTACCAATAAATGCTGCTGATCCACAATACAGAGTTCGTTTATTGATTCAAGGCCCGAGACCTGGCTCCCACTAGGCGAGAGGTTTCAACCACTGAGCCCTCTTCTGCAGAGTCACTGTGCTCCCATTAGCATGCAAAGCACACCCTCGCTGCCCAAGTTTAGCCTGCTATCGATGTGTTCCTCCAGACCCGAGGTGCTAAATTGATCGCACGCCAAAAGCAAAAAAGAGATAAAGAAAGGCCAAGAGAAGAACTACCGGGATTCACTGGAGAAAGGGGGGGGGGGGGCAGAAAGGATCAAAGAATTAGCGGTCTACGTGCCGGGGGGGTCACACATCTTGTCTCTTCCAGCAGGTTATAGTCCTTCCGCAGCCTTCCCCTTATCTCTGCCCCACATCTTTGCCCCTTAATCATGCTCACGACACACGGAGCAAACACAAGGAGATTTGTGCGCCGACGGAGACGCCGTGTTTAATTAGATTTCATCAGGAAGAGTCTGAAAAATTAATATGGAGAGATTTCCACCGGCCCGGTGATAACCTCTGCCGGAGAGCGTGGGGATTTAGAGTCAGCTGTCAGCTGAGCGGAAGTTAAGGGAACTCCCAAGCATGATGAATTCCAAAAGGGAGCCACAGAGGCCTCTTCCGCACATGCAGAATAATGCACTTCCCGTCCGCTTTCAATGCACTTTGAAGCTGGAGTTCACTGTGTGGAATAGCAAAATCCCCTTTCAAACAACTGTGAAAGTGGATTGAATGTGCATTATTCTGCGTGTGCGGAAGGGGCCCAGAAACCCTCTTGGGGTTATCGTGAGGCAAGATTCCCATTTATCTAGAGAAAGATGGGGTTCCAAACCACTCATGGTGCTGGAACAGGAAGAAAAGTCACAGGGGTCCTGTCTTATACCAGTCACAGCAGAAGAATGGCCAATTCTGACCCCAGATGTACCTGAGCAATGCTACCAGGTTTCCCTGAAAATAAGACAGTGTCTTATATTAATTTTTGCTTCCAAAGATGCTCTATGTCTTATTTTCAGGGGATGTCTTATTTTTCTGTGTTCTGTTCGTCGGGCATGCTTCCAAACAAAAACTTGGCTACGTCTTACTTTCGGGGGATGCCTTATATTTCGCACTTCAGCAAAACCTCTACTACATCTCATTTTCAGGGGATGTCTTATATTCGGGGAAACAGGGTATTATGGGACCAAGCAATCCCGACACTGAGAAATCATTCCCCAGCAAACCATCCATTCCATCCAGTGTGGCGTAGTCATTAACAACAGTAGACTCTTGTGAGGAAGTTGCATCCTGTAACTCCCAACAGGCAAACTCACACCAGCATGATAGATAGCTTTGATCTCCTGGACGGAGAACCGGAAAGCCTATGCAAATTTACCAGTAAGTAAATGGTCAAAACATCAAAGCCTAGATTGCCTCACGGCAGGGAGGGTCGATTTCCTGGGAAGTGAGGACCAAATCTTGGAAAGATTCTACCTCGGGACTTGGCCAGGGAACCATCTCTGGGCCATGGGCTCCCGAGATAAAGCCAAAGGAATCAAAGGGAACATGCTATGCTAAGAAATCTATGTAGAAGAAGAAGAAGAAGAAGAAGAAGAAGAAGAAGAAGAAGAAGAAGAAGAAGAAGAAGAAGAAGAAGAAGAAGAAGAAGAAGAAGAAGAAGAAGAAGAAGAAGAAGAAGAAGAAGAAGAAGAAGAAGAAGAAGAAGAAGAAGAAGAAGAAGAAGAGGAGGAGGAGGAGGAGGAGGAGGAGGAGGAGGAGGAGGAGGAGGAGGAGGAGGAGGAGGAGGAGGGTTTGGATTTATATCCCCCCTTTCTCTCCTGTAGGAGACTCAAAGGGGCTGACAATCTCCTTGCCCTTCCCCCCTCACAACAAACACCCTGTGAGGTAGGTGGGGCTGAGAGAGCTCCGAGAAGCTGTGACTAGCCCAAGGTCACCCAGCTGGCATGTGTGGGAGTGCCCAGGCTAATCTGAATTCCCCAGATAAGCCTCCACAGCTCAGGCGGCAGAGCTGGGAATCAAACCCGGTTCCTCCAGATTAGATACACGAGCTCTTAACCTCCTACGCCACTGCTATGACGAACGGATGTATACACAAATTGTTACGAGGCAAGCAACGAAGAGCAGAACTGTGTGCACATCTGATTTTTTTTTAAAACAAAATAAAATTTGCAGCAAGACAATCTTGGAATAAATGCAGGCTGGAAAAGCCGCAAGGCCCGGGAACCTGTTTTCTACCTGCATAACATTTTCACAGGTTATTTTTCCTGTCCTGGAGCGAATAAGTACCGAACATTCGCAGCCCTGAACAAGGGCCACTCTAAAAATGTTTAGAAATGGAACGGCTGCCAGCGAGCTGCATACAGCCAGCATAATCAGCATCCCATTTACATCAACATAACAGATGCCAAGTGAAGCAACGTGCTCAAGCCATCTTATGCTGCTAATTTTTCCTCCTAATGCGAAAAAGAATTTACGGCAGCCCTTGAAGGGCCATTATATACGAGGACTTCTTTACGAGAACTTGGAGAGCTGCCGCAAAGAGGGAACGGCGCACGAATCTGGCATCTCTGCGCGGCGTACCTGCTTCTTCTTTTTTTTGCAAATCTATCGGGCGGGGGATTCAAATTGCTTTAAGGTGAGATTGAGGACCAAATGGTGCAGCTGGAGTTCCAGGACCGGAATTATGTCAATTGGAAATGATATCAACTAGGCAATGGGAGCTCCCTGCGGATCAAAACATCTATGAAATGGGCTCAGCTTGAGCGGCAATTTACGCTTTTGCACACGCAAAGCTCTGGGGCCCTGCCCAAGTTTGCCAAAAAGGCGATTTGGATGGATGGGCAGACAGAGAGACAGAATGACATGACTGACAAGAGAGATGAGAGGATAGATGGATGGATTAATAGATGGGAGGAATAACAACCTGAAAGAAATTAATCAGCAGAAGGCAAAAGTCAGAAGAAGTAACTTTCTTTTCTTCTATCAGTCATCACTTGCCGGGTTGCTAAATTTCTCTCACCGATACTAAAAATGAAGGCCTGTTAGAAACTTGACACTGGTTGAACAGTTTATTTACGGAACTCTTTTCTCCAGTTTTTAACCTTGTAATTTTAAGGCATATTGACCTGATTTTTATATGCAAATAAATGCATTTGTATTTCGATGGAGGAATATATGGATAGCAAAATGGACAGACAGACGAAAAGCCAGATGGACAAAAGGAAGGACAGACAAATGGACAGATACAGTGAGTGTATCTTTGAAGAACTCAGAAAACATTTTAGTTTGCCATGGTAGGCAGAATTTTAGTTTTACTGCCCTCTCCCAAGCATCAGTGGAAGGCAGGTGGATCACCTTGTGGGGAGAGGAAGAGAAAGGAGATTATAAACTGCCTCGAGCATCCTTTCAGGACAGAAAGGGGGATATAAATCAAAACTCCTATTCCTATTCTTATTCCTATACCACCTCCACCTCCACCCCTCCTCCTCCTCCTCCTTTTTCTTCTTCTTCTGCTACTACTGCTACTTTTTCTTCTTCTTCTAGGACACAGGTGTCAAACTCACGGCCCTCCAGATGTTATGGACTACAGTTCCCATCATACCCTGCCACCATGATGCTGGCAGGGGATGATGGGAACTGCAGTCCGTAACATCTGGAGGGCCGCGAGTTTGACACCTATGTTCTAGGACAACTAAATCCTAAGACTCTTTTACCCAAACACATAGCAAAGCTGAGATCTCAACATCCTCGAACTCTGTGGCAGCAGCTGCCCGGTGGAAGATGAAGAGGTAGTGGTAGCTATCCGTGGGACAGAAATACACACCTGGGGCGATTCCGGACATGAGTAAAATAGGTTCGACCCAGTTCCCTGAGAAGGGTACTGACCTAGGTCGAAGCCATTGTTGTTCCCCACTGCAACCAGCTTGAACCCAGCTCAGAGAGCAGAACCATCCTGTGCCTCTTCGCCGCTCCGTTCCGACTGGCTACTGTTCTACGGCCATGCTCCATCTATCCCCACACATGTTATTAAAAAAACTGAGAGAGTTTGAGAGAGTTTGACGAAAACTGTGACTGGTCCAAGGTCACCCAGCAGGCTTCATGTGCAGGAGCGGGGAAACAAATCCAGTTCACTGGATAAGACTCGACCGCTCAGGCGGAGGAGCGGGGGATCAAACCCGGTTCTCCAAGTTAGAGTTCGCCCCTTTTAACCACTACACCACCTCCAGGGGACACGATGGCATGAATATAAGCTGATCGCTAGATTACACAAATCTCTTTTTTTAGGGGTCCCCAAACTGTCTGAGGCTGGGGGCACATCTGGGATTCTGGCACAGCACGACGGGCACAGCTGCAAAATGTCCGCCACAAAAGGTAGACCTAGCCATAAAAGAATTGCCCCCGCTTAAATTCAGAAACATAGCACTGACCTTTGTGACGCGACTGAAGCTACTGTCCTAAACCGCTTCCTAAACATACTTAGCAGGTGCTAGAAAAGTTGTTGGCGGGGACTATGGGGCCCAAGGGAACCACGATGAGCACCCTTGACTTTAAAAAATGTATTTCCATGAAACATTGGTTCCACTTGCCCTGCAAAAGAGCGCATAGCATGACATTATACCAGTGGTGGGATCCAAAAATTTTAGTAACAGGTTCCCCTGGTGGTGGGATTCAAACTGTGGCGGAGCGTCAATGGGGATGGGCGGGGCACGACGGGGGCGGGGCATTACATAAGGGCTGTGGCAAGGATCGCTAAACTGCTGCGCCAGTCCTTCAAGGGAAATCTTAATGCACGCAGGCGCAGGCTGCCACGCACGCCGGTGCACCTCCTGCTAGACTGCTTCGAGTTCTGCGCGCTACTGCTGAGAGGAGGGGCGTAACTAAGGCAAAAATCACGTGGCAAAATCACCCATTAGTAACCCCCTCTCGGCACACACAGATAATTAGTAACCTACTCTCGGGAACCTGTGAGAACCCGCTGGATCCCACCTCTGCATTATACTCAACCAAGGTCCAGTTCTCTCCTTGAGGCCAAGTTTCACCCTTAAAACTCCAGGTATTTCTGAACCCAGGGCTGGCCCCCCCTACTCCTCATAAACCCCAGCTCTTTTTGGCTACCCTGTTTCGTTATTTTTAGCCTCTCACACATTTGCTTTCCCCCGCTGCATCGCAAGCTCTGTTGACCCCACCAAAGGACAGCTGACATATGGGCAGGGACAGTGGTGGGATTCAACAGGTTCGCACCACTCCAGCAGAACTGGTGGTTAACATGGTACTTGTAAACAACCGGTTGTTAAATTATTAGAATCCCGCCACCGGAACCGGTTGTTAAATTATTTGAATCCCACCGCAGGGATCCTAACTGAAGCGGCACTGGCATAGTGGTTAAGAGCAGGTGCACTCTAATCTGGAGAACCGGGTTTGATTCTCCGCTCTGCCGCCTGAGCTGTGGAGGCTTATCTGGGGAATTAGATTAGCCTGTGTACTTCAACACACACCAGCTGGCTGACCTTGGGCTAGTCACAGTTCTTTGGAGCTCTCCCAGCCCCACCCACCTCACAGGGTATTTGTTGTGGGGGGAAAGGAGGTTGCAAGCCCCTTTAAGTCTCCTTGCAGAAGAGAAAGGGGAGGGGGGTATAAATCCAAACTCTTCTCCTTACTCCTGTTTTGCTTTCATTGAACCTTTAGACTTTTTCTCCCAAGATGGTGGCGGTGGGAGGCCGTCTGTTCCTGCCTCCCCCTCCCTGCCTATCTTTGAATTCTTTCCGACGCTCGCCCATCTCTCGGTTTATTTTCCACCCCTTCACTCTCCAGATAGGGTCTTGTTTGCATATTTGATTAAGCCCTCTATGTTATCAGAGAGCCGCTTGGAAGAGCAGCCAGCCCCTGATAAGGCAACGCAAACCCCATTCTTCCTTCTGCCAGGAGCGGGGGCACCTCACCCATCTGTCGGCAATCTGCAGTCCCCCGGTTGCCACCTCTGCCGTTCCCATTCTTTCGCATCCCGTATTTCATTTTTTAATGACCCGGCGCTTCCTCTCCGGTGCTTTCTGCGGCCGGCAGTTGGACGGAGATATTGAAAGCCGTTCTGTCTTGCAAGTGGGCCGGGGACGGGGGGGACTGGCTCTAGGCACTGATAGTGCATTTCGCAGTGAGCAAACAGCCCCGGGCTTTGCTGTGCAGGTTGGTGATACCGACAGCCGGAGGACGGATTGACCTACGTGATCTTTTCTGCGAGGGGTAAAGTCAGAACCTCGGAAATTAACTCCTCTCCCTCCTTTTGCTCTTTGGCATCTGTCTGTCCAAATATATTTTATCTTCCGCCAGCTAGCTCAGGGAGATTCGCGTGGCTTCCCCCACCCTCTATTAAAATCACAGAATTATAGTTTAGTTTGTTAGATTTACGCCGTACCTTTTCCCGGCCTTAGCTGGGCTCAGGGCGGCTTACGCACATGCCTTAAAGCATCAAGACACAATTCTAATCCATAAATTAAAACCCAGTCATGAAAACAGTAATTGATGGTGATTCGCTGGGTATCCAAAGGACCACTGGACGCCACATCTCAAAAAGGATATCAAAGAGATAGAAAAAGTGCAGAGAAGGGCAACGAGGATGATTGAACATAAGAACATAAGAACAAGCCAGCTGGATCAGACCAGAGTCCATCTAGTCCAGCTCTCTGCTACTCGCAGTGGCCCACCAGGTGCCTTTGGGAGCTCACATGCAGGAGGTGAAAGCAATGGCCTTCTGCGGCTGTTGCTCCCGAGCACCTGGACTGTGTTAAGGCATTTGCAATCTCAGATCAAAGAGGATCAAGATTGGGAGCCATAGATCGACTTCTCCTCCATAAATCTGTCCAAGCCCTTTTTAAAGCTATCCAGGTGAGTGGCCATCAGCACCTCCTGTGGCAGCATATTCCAAACACCAATCACACGTTGCGTGAAGAAGTGTTTCCTTTGGATTAGTCCTAATTCTTCCCCAGCATTTTCAATGGATGCCCCTTGGTTCTAGTATTGTGAGAAAGAGAGAAAAATGTCTCTCTGTCAACATTATCTACCCCATGCATAATTTTATAGACTTCTCATTTATCCCCTTTCAGACGTCTCCTCTCCAAACTAAAGAGTCCCCAACGCTGCAGCCTCTCCTCATAAGGAATGTGCTCCAGGATTGGAGCACCTTCCTTATGAGGAGAGGCTGCAGCGTTTGGGACTCTTTAGTTTGGAGAGGAGACGTCTGAGGGGGGATATGACTGAAATTATAAAATTCACAGGCCCTGCGGAAACTCTTGTGTGTCCTGCAGGGCCCTGGTCTCACCAAGGAGCCTGTTCCACCAAGTAGAGGCCAACCGGACCACTTTGTAGAGGCCAACCGGACCACTTTGGGGCCGGGGATCACCAGCAGGTCCGCCTCCGAAGGACGGAGGAGCCTAGAGGGGCGATACAGGGAGAGACGGTCCCTTAGATATGCAGGTCCAAGGTGCTAGGAATGGTCACTGGATCGGGCCTTACCTATCTGTCTCACCAATGACAGCTTGGGAAAACATTCCTGTTAGCTTGGGACAGCATTGCTGTCGGCAGACCAGACAGGTGAGCTCCACTCTCCGTCATCGCTACAAAACATTTCAGGACACTGAGAAGCGGTTGACAAACATATACCATAAAAGAGCCATATCAATTTTTTAAAACAAACATTACGTACGGCGTTACAGCTGTGATATATAGAAACGCCGGCAGCTGCAAGCATGAAATTCGCACCAAGTTTTGGAAAACGTGCTCCCTGAGCTTCTCTGGAGAATATCAGAAGCCCCACTTAGAACAGGAGTGAGTTGAAACTCAGGCTAACAATTCTGGGTTGAGACATTCCTAGAGCTTTTGAGAGTGGACTCTGCAGGATTTTGGGTGGGGAGATAGTAGACCAAAAACTAAACATTGGACAGATTTATGGAGAAGTCGATCTATGGCTACCAATCTTGATCCCCCTTGATCTCAGATTGCAAATGCCTTAGCAGACCAGGTGCTCGGGAGCAATGTTTGTGGAAGGCCATTGCTTTCAATTCTCCTGGTAACGGAGCTCCCAAAGGCACCTGGTGGGCCACTGCGAGCAGCAGAGTGCTGGACTGGATGGACTCTGGTCTGATCCAGCAGGCTAGTTCTTATGTTCTTATGTTCTTAAACATGAGTCAGCAGTGTGATGCGGTGGCCAAGAAAGCCAATGCAATTCTGGGCTGTACCAATATTTATTTATTTATTTTTATTTATTGTTTGGACTTTTATACCGCCCCATCCCCAAGGGGCTCTGGGCGGTGTACAACATAAAATGCGATTATAAATAAATTACTAAAACCTTTAAAACATGAAGCAACAATCAATAGAGAAGGCCCCACCAACCCCACTTTTAAAATTCTCCCCGGGAGAGAGGGAGGGCGGCGAGTCCCATTAGATGATAGGCCCAGATGAAAATGCCAACTGGGGGGTATAGGAGTATAGTGTCAAGATCAAGGGATGTAATTGTACCTCTCTATTCTGCACTGGTTAGACCTCACCTGGAATATTGTGTACCGTTCTGGGCACTGCAATTCAAGAAGGATATTGACAAGCTGGAACGTGGTCCAGAGGTGAGGGCAAAACCAAAACGGTCAAAGGTCTGGAATCCATGTCCTATAAGGAGAGACTTAGGGAGCTGGGGATGTTTTGTTTGGTGAAGAGAAGGTTAAGAGGTGACATGATAGCCCTGTTTAGATATTTGAAGGGATGTCATGTTGGTGAGGGAGCAAGCTTGTTTTCTGCTGCTCCAGAGTAGGACCAGGAGTCATGGGTTCAAGGTGATGGAAAAGAGAGTCCACCTAAACATCCGGAAAATCTTCCTGACAGTCAGGGCTGTTCGACCGTGGAATGCACTACCTGGGAGTGTGGTGGAGTCTCCCTCTTTGGAGGTTTTTAAATAGAGGCTGGATGGTCATCTGTCAGGAGTGCTTTGATTGTGTCTTCCTGCATGGCAGGGGGTTGGACTTGATGACCCCTGGGGTCCCTTCCAACTCTATGATTCTACGATACCTCAGTGGGGTATGATGTCATGGTATCCATGCTGCAAAGTAGCCATTTTCTCCAGGGGAACCGATCCTGGGAGATCAGTTGTAATTCCAAGAGATCTCCAGAGGTTCCGAAGGTTGGCAGCTCTGCTTAGAACGTGGGTGACTCAGGGACAAAGAGAAACCATTCCTCCACGCTGTTAATCTCCTTCCCAGAAAAGCAGTGACAGGAACTTTTTTCCGCATGCCAAAGCTCGTTCTTCGGGTACATAAAAATGCACAGCACAGCTCAGCTGGCGCAACACAATCGGCAGCCGAGCGCTGCCAGACTTTGAAGTAGAGATTCGATCTGGAGGGGATTAGATCTTCCCTTTGCAAATCTCTTTCCATGGTCACAAGATCCACGTCTCCCACGAACGGTCCCAGGTCAGCCTTCTATAATCAGAACAGCCTGCTAAAACAGAATTGTCCGGCCCTATAGGAAGGTGGAAGGCTGAGACCAAAACCCGAAAAGAAAAATGACTTGGGGAGAGGGGAATGATGGGAGTCAGACAGCGTGGCAGGACACGACGGTTTTGTAAAATAAAGAACGAAGGGACAGAAATTATCTTTCTTTTAAAAAAACACATAGATTTCTGGGTCGCCCATTCAATCTCATGAGCCAGGTATTCCACACAAGCAAGACTAACGTGCTTGTTCACACAAAATGCATTATTGGACTTAATGATTTAGCTGCTGTAAAATCATATAACCTGGACATTTAGATAGAATTATAACAAAGAAACAGTATCTCAGCAGAACGGACCATTGGTACTCACCCTGAAGGGGCCTTCTCTTGTAGGCAGGAGACCACCGAGAAGGTCTCCGCCTCCAAGAGAAGCAGAGCGTTCACGGGGACATGTGGGGTCAGGTAGCTGGGCACATGGGGGGCGGAGAACCACCCTCCAAATCCCTCCCCTCCCCTGCCTCCTGTTCTGTCCCGCGAGATTGGACTTGACCACGACTTCACCGCATTCCACGCCCTGCCTGCCTGACGCACACAACGCTTCACCTTGAGACCTTCGCAGGTGTGTGCATTTGTGTTTTAAACCTACTTTCTCCTTCCTTCTCCCGCACTTTAGCAGTCTTGTTCCTGTCCCGTTGTTGTCTTGGTTACATGGCCGGGCTCCTGGCACATTATCCGTTTTCATTTTAATAACGCTCTCGTAAAGCACAATATTTTACTTTTAATTGTCAGTGTCACTGAAAAACTCCTTTGACGGAGGATTACATTTGTACATCAACCAACTGATGCCGCTTTACGATTCCAGGTACTCTGCAAGGCTCGCACGCATCAGACGTCTCGGAAGTTTGAAATACGATCCGTATCATCTTTTATATAAACATACAAACAACGAGCATCAATCAATTCTAAAACAGTTTGGCGGGAGAGGAGAAGGCTACGAAAGTTTTCCCAACTGTCAGCTAAATGATTTAGTGGGAGTTGACAGTGTGAAGACTCGACACCAGAGAGAAGATACATCACAAGAACATATCACTAGTAATAATAACTTGGTGCGCGGCTGGATTATTGCAGTATGTTCGACACAGGGCCACCCTTGAAGGCTACTCAATTGTGGAACAATTTTCCTGTTCCGTTTGGCCCCCTCGTTTTCAATCTATAGGAGGAAGGGAAAGACAGTTTAATTTGACTAAAGCAGTCCTAAACTGCAATTTTAAATTTTGCTTTTGCATATTTTTATGTACTGCCTTTGAGGCATTTCCACTTTCTATATTTTAAGATACGCCCTCGAGCTGTATATGTAAAAGGAAGAAAGCGAAATAAAGCGCTTTTAAATAAACATTGGGCTCAGAAGCAGAAAATAGCAGCCTTATCGGGCCTAACTGGTGGGACCTTCTCAGTTGCTGGTTGTTGCGGGTTTTCTGGGCTGTGTGGCCGTGGCCCGGTAGATCTTGTGACCACGGCCACACAGCCTGGAAAACCCACAACAACCAGTTGAATCTGGCCATGAAAGCCTTCGGCAATACATCTTCTCAGTTGCGTTTTTCATCTAGATCAGGGGTAGGAACCTGCGGCTCTCCAGATGTTCAGGAACTACAATTCCCATCAGCCTCTGTCAGCATGGCCAATTGGCCATGCTGGTAGGGGCTGATGGGAATTGTAGTTCCTGAACATCTGGAGAGCCGCGGGTTCCCTACCCCTGATCTAGATGTCAAACTACCTCCGGTTTAAGGAAACTGGGCTTACTTTTAAATCCTTTCATGGCCTGGGGATAGGCATGCCAAGTGCACCTTTTGGGTGGCCCAATGGGGAGCCCACCCACCTGGCATCACCTCTTAGGCTAGCAAGTAAGTCCAGGCAAAAACTCAGGCTGCTTCCGCACGGCCACCCACTGGGGAATTGGTCGGCGTGACATGACAATCGGTAGCGACTCTGGAACCCCCCCGGGACCGGTTGCCAGGACGGAACGGTCCCGGTAATCCATCGGGAAGACGGCGCAGCGCTGTGCCGACATTCCGATGATCGACTTACCGTCCCCGTGCATCCGGCCTGCAGCGCATCGCCACTGAGGCCAGGGGACACGCTTCCTGCCCTGCGCTGACTGCGCTCCAGAGTCGCAGGGCAGGGGGGCGTGTCCCCAGGCCTCGGGCGCATGCTTGCGCTGGACGGTCGCAAAGGGATGCATCGGTAAAAGCTCGATTGGGCAAGGGGAGGGATTTACATTTCTTTAGCAGTGGCGGCTGGAAGCATGGCTTTCCAAAAATGCAAAAATGGCGGCTTCATGGTTTTCCAAAATGGGGAAATGGCGGCTTCGCACCGCTGGGGAGGAGCGAGGGTGGCACGGCTGCAAACAGCTCCCTCAGGACGGCGTTTTTGCAGTCCCCAGGGCATTGTAAAAGGCCCGTGCGGAAAGGGCCTCAGTAACACCATAGACTTTTGGGAGTGTTAACTGGTGAAATGACATCACATCCAGGTTTTTTTTGCCCGGATGTGACATCATCACATAGCCCGACATCATTTCCTCTGACATCAGCACAATGCCTAATGTAATTTCCACTCTGCTTCGTCCCCAAAGCTCCCACTGTCGCTCCATCACAGCCTGATATCCCTTGCTGGGGCCCATATATCTGAAGGATCAATACACCACCAAGTAACAACAAAGTTGGGCACGGCAACATCTTTTGGCTGTATCTCCCCCACTCCCCTTCTTAGCTACCACAAAGGAGGGGGCTTTTTCAATGGCTGCTTCAGTTTTATTCAGAGGTGGGATCCAGCAGGTTCTCACAGGTTCCCGAGAGTCGGTTACTAATTATTTGGGTGTGCCGAGAGGGGGTTACGAATTGGTGATTTTGCTACGGGATTTTTGCCTTAGTTACGCCCCTCCTCTCAGCAGTAGCGCGCAGAACTGGAAGCAGTCTAGCAGGAGGTGCACCGGCGTGCATGGCAGTCTGCGCCTGCGTGCATTCGTTTCCTGCCCAAGGACCAGCGCGGCGGCTGCGTCCTTGCTACAGCCCCACCCAGGATGCCCCCAGAATGCCCAGCCCCCAGAATGCCCCACCACGCCCCCGTCGTGCCCTGCCCAGCCCCATTGGCGCTACGCCACAGTTTGAATCCCACCACCATGGGAACCTGTTACTAAAATTTTTGGATCCCACCACTGGTTTTATTCGCTGCCTTTCCCAGAGAGTTGAGGAAGACCCTCACCTGGAGCGGCTGCAAAAAAATGGAGGCTTTCAAGAGGAACTTTTGAAAGACATTTCTAAAATTTACTTTATAGTTTCTACAGTTCGGCTGCTGTGGGTTTTCCGGGTTGTATTGCTGTGACCTGGTAGTTTTCGCTCCCATTGGATCGCCCTAGAGATGCCAGCCACAGATGCAGGTGAAACGTCAGCCGCAATCCTGATGGCCCCATAGAACCCCGGTGCTACTTCCTGAGCCTCTCCTTCTATTTCTGCCCCAAGTACACTCCGCCAAAGTCTCTCTCTCTCTATTTTTTGTTTGTGTAATCCTGCCTCAGGCCATTCCACAGCACAACTTATATACCCCACCACAAGCCATTTCTCTACCTCCGCACATCAAACGCCACTGCCATCTTTGATGTTCTTAGGACTGGAATATCCATGAGAGCGGCTGGGAACGGTTCCTGATCCCTTCTAACGGTACAAGGGCTCCAACTCGAAGGTATTAAAAAGAAAAAGAACTTGGAAAATGGACAGGACTCCTTCATCCTCCGGATAGTTATATGGTGGAGAGCAAACAAAGGTGCCGAAATTTTCAGTGCGGTTGGAAAGATTTGTAACCGGGTCTTAATAAATCAGATTTAGACATGGTCCCTACAAACAAAACCTTTGCTGTCAAACAAAAACAGGGAGAACAAACTGAGCCCTGCTCTTAAGTAGAAGAATTTGAAGAGTTTGGATTTATATCCCCCCTTCCTCTCCTGCAGGAGACTCAAAGGGGCTGACAATCTCCTTGCCCTTCCCCCCTCCCAACAAACACCCTGTGAGGTAGGGGGGGCTGAGAGAGCTCCGAGAAGCTGTGACTAGCCCAAGGTCACCCAGCTGGCGTGTGTGGGAGTGCACAGACTAATCTGAATTCCCCAGATAAGCCTCCACAGCTCAGGTGGAAGAGCAGGGAATCAAACCTGGTTCCTCCAGATTAGATACATGAGCTCTTAACCTCCTACGCCACTGCTGCTCCTAAGTACCTAAAAGTACCTAAAACTCTTAAGTACCTAAAAGGTCAATACATTGTTTAAGGGGCCACTAAATACAAAACTGCTAAATATTACAAATTAAAATCATCTGCATTTGTCAAAAACCCACAATAGCCTGCCTTATGTGCACAATAGCACAATCACAATACACAGAAAGGTCCTATGGGACACCTACTGACCCTTAAAAACAGCCAATTGGCCTTCCTCAACGGTCAAAGGTAATACAGTAATAGAGTGCTTAGCTACCAGACTACAAATTGCAATTTATAACACTTTTTTATGACGGAGACCAATGGTTGGAGAGTTGTTCAAATTGGCACCTGGGTCTTCCACGCAAAGTCACGTCATCTTAAAGAGTATAATACAGTGTGCCAATCATTCCCCATTCTGCTACGGCAAAATCTTATAATGCCTCGGCCGCAGGAAATTCTTTTAGTCTGGAGCAAATGAATTAGATTGTTCAAACAATTAACTACTTTTAATGGCAGGTAATAGTCCTGACCAAAAACTAATGGAGAGCAAGCAGTTACTGCCCAAGTTCTTAGTTTTGCAAAAGTAATGTCTTTGAACCTTTGGTGAATTGATTTAAGAGCCATCTCATAACCTAAGCGCGATAAGGTGAAAGCCTGAACTTAGTGACTTTCTTTTCAATCAATTCCTGCCAATTGCTAGAGAAAGATTCGAAAGACAGATAATGCAATAAACCAGTAACATTCGGGAAATAAAAACCTTTAACCATAGTTTTTTAGCAGATAACCAAGGTTCTGTAGATAAGGGATATTCTCCAGCTTCCAAAAAGAGGACACAAAACTCGGGACCTGGAAATTGGCTCTTAGAAAACTTGCTTGTAAACTATCAAATTCAGCCGTGAAGTCATTAATCCAAATTGATGCTGCATATAGGATTTCACCTTAGAATGGAATACCTTTATTGCAGATGGAATACGCTGACCTCCTTTACAAAAGAAGAAATGAATGATTGCATTTTGCGTTGCCTTTGGTGGGGGTTATTATTGTTGTTGTTGTTGTTGTTGTTATATTGATACAGAAACAGTTATACACAGCAAACAAGATCAATATGCTGGATTTTGTATTACATCATACGTCGGACACTTCCCAAGCATCTAGGACTGTGTGATGTATCGACAAATAATGGATGCAGAGCCGAGTAGGGTGGCCTTTTGCAGCTGACATATGGTGATTTTGTCAGCGCCGATTGTTTTTAAGTGCCGTCCAAGGTCTTTAGGCACTGCACCCAGTGTGCCGATCACCACTGGGACCACCTTTACTGGTTTGTGCCAGAGTCTTTGTGGTTCAATCCTTAAATCCTCGTATCGTGTAAGTTTTTCCAGTTGCTTCTCATCAATTCTGCTGTCACCAGGAATTGCAACATCGACTATCCACACTTTCTTTTTTTTCCACAATCGTGAGGTCAGGAGTATTGTGTTCCAAAACTTTGACAGTCTGAATTCGGATTTATTATTACTATTACTATTACTATTACTATTACTATTACTATTACTGTTGTTGTTGTTGTTGTTGTTGTTGTTGTTGTTGTTGTTGTTGTTGTTGTTGTTATTTGCAAGGACCAAAACATCGAGTGTTGGAAGGTAAGACCGAAACATGTGAAATCTCTAAGACACAAGCAGCGGAGTTAACTGAACACAAGCATTCTAAATGTCCTCCTTGCTCTTACACTACAGGTTTATGGGGTACTGAGATTTCCAGATCAGCTTTCCCAGTATGCTGATTTCGAAGGTGGGGAAGAGCAGGTTTAACAGTAAAAGACTCGGCTATCAGATTCACTACAAATAAAAATAAGTTTACAAAAGAGGCCGTGTGTTCCTTCCCAAGTATCGTTATACCTCGCAATAACAAGAGAAGGGGAAGCAACTGTGAAAATGCAGCCACAGTAAGTACCGGTTCCCTTTTTTCTCATCCGTTGCCAAACTCAGAGGGCGAAAAGGAAGATCAGAGGAATAAGGTGTGGGAATAATATTCGCAAGCAGACTGATGTGGAAGGACAATTGGCTCAAGGCCCCTTCATTGGCATGGCCTTGTAGAAATCCAAGTGCCAAACCTAGAACAATTCAATTCAATAAGCCTTTATTGGCATATACACGATAGTATAAAAATGCAGTTCCAGTTAAAAAGTGAATAGTAAAAAACTTCGCGTTTGTCATACATTCAGTTTACAAACTTCTGACAAAAATTTTGCCACTATAAGGCAACAATGAAAATCCTGACAATTTAAAAGCATAACTACTTTATCTGATTCAGTATAATCAATCATAGAGTCCATAGCTTGGGATAGCAGGCTGGATCGGAGTTCTTGGTATAATATGCAGTTCAGGAGAATGTGTGGGATGGAATCCAGCTGTCCTATGCTACAGGGACAAAATCTCTTGTCGCTTGGAAGACCTTTAAGTCTTCCTCTATGTAGCGGAGATGGCATGATGTTAAATCTAGCCAGCATATAGGCTCTCCTGTGTATGGGGTTTGTGAGCGCTGTAATATAATAGGCTGGGTATCCCTGCGTGAAAAACCTAGAACAACTACTGCGTTAGCAGCACTGGGCCATCACCCCTTTCCCGGAGCAAAGGTTTTGTGCCTTTGACGTGCATTCCTGCCACACAGAACTATTTAGCAGTTTATTAACCACAGTCACATCGAGTTTGCTAAAGGCCAAGATGCTTCTGAAGAATAACGATATGTAATTTGAAACATGAGGGAAGACCAATGTTCCTTCCTTGCCTTCCCAAAACGGCAGACAGAACTAGGGAAGGGAAGGTAACCAAATGTCATAATTAACCCTTTGGACATAACATAAGACCATAAGAACGAGCCTGCTGGATCAGACCAGAGTCCATCTGGTCCAGCACTCTGCTACTCGCAGTGGCCCAGCAGGTGCCTTTGGGAGCTCACAGGCAGGGTGTGAAAGCAATGGCCTTCAACTTCATGTCAGAAGAGGTCCCAAGAATCCAGCCTAAAGTCCAAACATTCTCCATTCAGAGAGAAGGATCATGTCATTTAAAAACACAGGCCACCAAGGAATCCAAATCACGTTCCCATTCACCAATATTTACAGAAAAATATCCCAAGCAGAGTTCTACCCTTCTAAGTCTTCACTAACCTCCAGAATATTTTAACTAGACCCAATTAAGGAAGCACACGGCATCCGACAAGAATGTCACCTCCTCTTACGGCAGCAGAATACACATGAGTCACCCGTTACGCCACCGCGCAACGTACCCAGCCGATCTCTCTCCATTCGAAGGTCACCTCCAATGGATCTTGAGAGACAATCAAAGCACCTGCCAAAAGGGGAGTTAAATGCCTCTTTCAGCCGCAGCTTTGGCTCCAGAATACAAATGCAGATGGCCCCAAACGATAAATGGAAATTGCTGCAACAGTGGAAAGGCACTTCAAAGCCGAGGGTGAACGTCCCATTTTCTTGGACGGCACCCAAGGGACGTCCGCTCAGACTCCAAGGAAAGGACATCTCTTGATATGGAATCCGTGATCGCAATCCAATCGGTATAAACAGCTAAGTCTTGAAAGTAACACAGTTAGTGCCACCCCCGTTTGCGTAAGCGAGGGCATGCACCCGTCCAATAAAACAAGGTTATGGCTCATAATGCATCTCCCGTATATCTCTAAGGTGCCCTGAGATTTCTTTTTGCTGCAGCTGGTACAGCTGGCCTCGAGGAAATTGATGCCTTTCAAGATAACACTTATCACTTGAAAGCGAAGTATCGTAAACTGGCTCGAACGAGATTGACGCCAACTTCCGGGCACGACTAAGCTCCGACATTCCATAAGATCACGCCACAAGAACAAGTGACGGCGCAGAGTTTTGGAACACCTCGTAACCTGTTTCCCAATGCAAGCGGATGCCCCGTGCATCCATCTGGGCCACGGATTGCCCAGCCGCCATGACTGAGAGATTTGGCTAAAGCTCGATCCTAGATAAATGCCATTCTCATCAGCGAAACCTCATCAGCAAACACATTTCAAAACCGAAAACAGTAGAGTCCTACAACCATCCTGTTCGACACGTCTCCTTCGCTGCAAAACCGTACCGGATTAGGAAAAGCGCGTCCTACCTTTTTCAGCTTGCCGCTCTTGGTGCCCACAAAAGCCAGAGAGTGGTTCTTGTAGACGTAAGCAATGACCGACGTCATTCTGTCCCGGTCTTCGGTGAAGATGGGGAGCCCTCGCACCATTTCAGATACTCCCAGTGGGGCGTTCATATCCAGGCCACAGAAGTTATCATCGATGGTCAACAGCTGGAAACAAAAAGATAAGGGTATTATGGGCCATGTCAGTCCATTGAAAACATTCAACGCCTTCTTCAGAATCGTACTATTGGTTCCTCTCAGCCCGTGCGGTGTAGTGGTTAACAGAAGGTGCACTCTAATCTGGAGAACCGGGTTTGATTCCCCACTGGAGCTGTGAAGGCATATACCCGTGGTGGCGAACCTTTGGCACTCCAGATGTTATGGACTACAGTTCCCATCAGCCCCTGCCAGCATGGCCAATTGATGGGAATTGTAGTCCATAACATCTGGAGTGCCAAAGGTTCGCCACCACTGGCATATACAGTGAACCAGATTAGCTTCTGCACTCCAACACATGCCAGCTGGGTGACCTTGGGCTAGTAATGCAATACAAAACAAAGCCCGAGACAGTATAAATGTCAATCATAAACAATAAATCCCCTGTCTGGCTCTAATACAAAATTAAAAACTCCATTTTAATATAAACATTTTAAAATACATCAATGAGCATATAAACTATGCATACAATGGACAACAACAATAACTCGAGACCCCACAGACACTCATGCACAAAAAGGGAGAGAGGTTCTCTGAACCAATGTATACACAACAAGTCTCTACCATGAGAACATCATATTCTTGGGCTAGTCGCAGTTCTTTGGAGCTCTCTCGGAGTGTTTGTTGTGAGGGGGGAAGGGCAAGGAGATTGTAAGCCCCTTTGAATCTCCTACAGGAGAGAAAGGGGGGAATATAAATCCAAACTCTTCTTCTTCACTTATTATGAACTACCGTGCTTGGTAGAAGCTCACCAGAGATTAAGGCAGAAAAAGGTCATTCACTTTTAACTGTCAGTCACTTTTAAAATTAAAGTCTTCTTCACGCGCTTTCCCACCGAATCGTGGTTCCCGCTCCTGTTATAATAACTGCTGTTTAGATTCTTGAATAGTCGGCCAGCTAAGTCTTTATCTAAAAACCAGCTAAAATTAAATGCCTTGTCCTATATGAACCTATCCATTCATTCCAGTCTTCATTGGAAGCCCTGCTTTGAATGGTCATGCCATTTGAGGCTAGATGGGGGGCAGACCAAGGGCCTTCTCAGATGGGGGGCAGACCAAGGGCCTTCTCAGATGGGGGGCAGACCAAGGGCCTTCTCAGATGGGGGGCAGACCAAGGGCCTTCTCAGATGGGGGGCAGACCAAGGGCCTTCTCAGATGGGGGCAGACCAAGGGCCTCCTCAGATGGGGGGCAGACCAAGGGCCTTCTCAGATGGGGGGCAGACCAAGGGCCTTCTCGGTGGTGAGACCAAAATTTCAAAACTCCCTCCACAGAGAGACCTGCCTCTATGTATCCCTCTATCATGATCTTCTACCAACAGATAAAGACTTCTTGTTTTGTTTAGGGTACCCATCATAACTATTACTGGCTCTCCATTCTGCTTTTGATATTGTATGCGTTTGTGTATGCTTCACTGAAACTCTGTGTGTGTGTGCGTGCGTGCGTGCGTGCGTGTGTGTGTGTGTGTGTGTGAAGTGTCATCAAGTAACAACTGACTTATGGTGACCCAATTGGGTTTTCAGTGTTCCATAAACCGTAAAAGATTTCCAGTGTTCTAAAAAAAAAATGTTCACGCAACTGTCTCTTAATAATGTACCGTAATCGACTCTTAGACACCGAGATCTGATGAAATCAAGCTACCCTGGGCCATTTAGGCCAGGGCTATTGAAACATTACATGCATGCTTTGCTTTAAACGTTTTTTTTTTCATGTTGAGATGATTCCACGTCCACCTCGGTAGAGACCTCATTTGGGTGGAAAGCCAGCAAAGTAAAACTTTAAAATAAATAAGATCGGCAAACTATAGAGAACACCAGAAGACAGGCAACAGTGAAGACGAACCATTTGGCTGGGGCATTTTGTTGTGAATTTGCAGTGGGCTTGCAGATTGTAGAAATGCTGCGAAAGCTTGTGGGGGTGATTTCTGGCCCTCCTCCCAAATTTTGGTTTTGTCTGATTAAATTATTTCAGAATCTTAGATGTTGTTTTTCATTGCTTAAATGATTTGTATCGGATTCATTTGTATCCCACCTTTCTCCACAATGGAAACCCGAAGCAGATTACGGCTTTCTCCTCTCCTCCGTTTTATCCTCACAAGAACCCTGTGAGGTAGGCTAGGCTGAGAGTATGGGACTGGCTCAAAATCACCCAGTGGCCATCCATGGCAGAGTGAAGATTCGAACGTGGATCTCCCCTGGTCTGACACTCTAATATTCCACCCCTCCCCTTTCGAGCCCGGGGCAGCATACTACTGTGGCTTCCATTATGAAATACTGAAACGGTTCTTCAGAAATTTCTAGAATTTGTATTGGCAACGTGCCTAATAACATAGTTTTAGCATCCATTGCAAATTTAATTATTAAGACTTCCTGAATTTCTGGCTGAATTTCGTCCCACGATTTTAAAAACTTTTCTATGCAACCACCAAATATGATTAAAAAACCACCCACTTCTTTGCATTTCTAGCATATCCCTTTGTAATTTTTATTTATTTATTTATTTATACTTTAAGCTTCTATACCGCCCCGTCCCCGAAGGGCTCTGGGCGGTGTACAGCATATAATAAATACAATCATGAAATCATCATAAATTGTCTAAAACTTATAAAAGCAGCGAAGACTATCTAAACATTAACACTTAAAATAGAGCATAAATAAAAACGTAGGTAAAACGCCACATTAACCTCCAATATCAACCCTCCCAAGGAGAGGGACGACAGATTCCCTCAAAATGTTATAGGCCCAGTGTGTAGGAGCCAGAAGAAGGGAGGGCACTATCAGCGGTTGGTCCTCCAAAGGTCTGCCAAGGAACAAGCTCAAAGCCTTACAGGTCTCCCCAAGCGGAACTCACCGAGGTCCCGCAGGGCCCGGACAGCTGGTGGAAGAGCGTTCCACCAGGCCGGGGCCAGGGCTGTAAAAGCCCTGGCCCGTGTGGAGGCCAGCCGTATCATCGAGGGGCCGGGGACCACCAGTAAATTGGCCTCTACTGAACGAAGAGGCCGTGTGGGAACATATGGGGTGATGCGGTCTCGAAGATACGAAGATACGATAATTCTTGTCCATCTTCTCAATATCCTTTGGATCACCGATGGAATATCTTGTACCAATTTTGTCTTGATGTCTGGCTGGAAGTAAATTGTATACCTTTAATCCATAAGGTTTCTCATTGCTGAAAAGATATTTCTTCCTCAAAGTTTTGCATCCACCTGACCATGCTATCAAATTGAAGTAACAATTTATAAATTTATCCTTATAAATGTTCTTTTTTTGTAGGATAATCTCCTTTTCAGATTCTATCAGTCCCTTAATTACACCTCTTGCTGTATTAGGCCCCTTCCACACAGGCAGAATAATCCACTTCCAATGCACTCTGCAGTTGGATTTTACTGTGCGGAACAGCAAAGTCCGCTTGCAAACAATTGTGAAAGTAGTTTGAAAGTGCATTATTCTGCATGTGCAGAAGGGGCCTCAGCCTTGAAACTAATTGAAAGTATAAATAGTCACTGTAATTTTTTGCCTTTGTTCTTTATTTTTTGACGAGATTCAATTTTGCCTGGAACATCTGTCATATTATTATTATTATTAATTTATTTGTTCGATTTATAGGCCGCCTCACCCCCAAAGGGCTCGAGGCAGCTCACAATATGGCTGTTCACAATGACAGCAAATAAATACAAATGCAAAATATAACTTAACCCCATTAAAATCTAATAGCAGCAATTACTTTAAGTGAATAGAAATTAAAACAACAAAAGTTGTTTTAAAAAGTTGTTAAAAAGTTGTTAGAAGAAGAAGAAGAAGAGTTTGGATTTATATCCCCCCTTTCTCTCCTGTAGGAGACTCAAAGGGGCTGACAATCTCCTTGCCCTTCCCCCCTCACAACAAACACCCTGTGAGGTAGGTGGGGCTGAGAGAGCTCCGAGAAGCTGTGACTAGCCCAAGGTCACCCAGCTGGCGTGTGTGGGAGTGCACAGGTTAATCTGAATTCCCCAGATAAGCCTCCACAGCTCAGGCAGCAGAGCTGGGAATCAAACCCAGTTCCTCCAGATTAGACACACGAGCTCTTAACCTCCTACGCCACTGCTGCTCCTCACTTCTGAGAACCCTCCAAATGAACATATCTCCAGATGGTATAAATTTTTCACCACATTATTACCATAATATGCCTCTATAGGTGACATTAGGGGAAATACTGGACAACTACCGGTAATTATTTTTCTTGTCACATCTCAAATTTTAAACAGTCCATCTCTGATTACGCGACTTCCACTTGGCACACACACAAAAAATTCTTCATTGGATTTTTCTGTCTGTAAACTATTGTGTAATCTTTCTCCTAACAGCCGTTTCTAATTTTATTATTTTCTGGTCTGGGTTTTTTAATCCAGTCCACTAACCAAACAAGATCAGCTGCTTGATAATATAATTTAATATTCGGTACTGCTAATCCTCGTCTCCTTTTCTCATCTTGTAAAACTTTGAATCGGATTCTTGGGTTTTTTGCCATTCCACATGAATTTGTTTATCTGTCTCTGTCATTCCTTCAGGGTTTTTTCCCCTTGTATATGAATGGATAACAGTCGAACTAAAAAAAATTAATTTTGACAATATATCCTTTTTCACCCAGGAAATTGTTGCTAGCCACGGAATTTTTAGTTTAGACCATCTTTGCATACTTTCTTACATCTTCGTCCATGCCATTTTATACTTATCTTTAAATAATGTTTCATTTTGTGCAATCAGGTTCATTCCCAAATATTTAACTGGATTGAAGATCACATCGCAACCTGTAAGGAGAAGCAGTAGTGTAGTGGCTAAGAGCAGTGGCTAAGAGCAGGTGCACTCTGATCTGGAGGAACCGGGTTTGATTCCCAGCTCTGCCGCCTGAGCTGTGGAGGCTTCTCTGGGGAATTCAGATTAGCCTGTGCACTTGTAACCCCTGTGTCAGAATGGGATGACCCAGAAAGGGGTGGAGTCTGAAATGAAGTAGAATGCTGCAGAACTCATGAGGTTGGAGGAAGTGAGACTACCAGGCTGGGACCTTGATTGATTTTATTAAGCCCTTAACACCTTGTTTAAGGTAACTGCAATGTTGTGGGGAACTAGTGGGAAGGGGAGTTTATTTTTTTGCTATATTGTAAACGTTAGAATTCTATTGTCTCCAGGGTTTTTGTGTATGTAAATGGTGAGAGTTTTCTGGGAACCTTCATCATCTTGGAAGTCTATCTACTGCCTCAGTAAGTCTCTTCCCAAAACGTTCAACAACCAGTAAAGAAGAATTGGACTTGGTAAATACTGGTAGACTGTAAATAAGGACTTGAAAATGCAAACTTAACAGGACTGCAAAGTGTAAATGTTAAATGTTTTAATAGTGTTATTTGTTAAGTAAAGTAAACTGTTTTGTTTAAATTTGGTTCTTTGCAACTCCTTCCAAGTACTGCCCCACAGAACCCACAAGCTGAGGTTACACACTCCCACACACGCCAGCTGGGTGACCTTGGGCTAGTCACAGCTTCTCGGAGCTCTCTCAGCCCCACCCACCTCACAGGGTGTTTGTTGTGAGGGAGGAAGGGCAAGGAGATTGTCAGCCCCTTTGAGTCTCCTGCAGGAGAGAAAGGGGGGATATAAATCCAAACTCTTCTCTTCTTCTTCTTCTTCTTCTAATGTTATTAATATCTTCTTCCTGCTTAGTTAAGAATTTCAAAGTTACTTTAGTCTTCTAATTACTTTTAGATCCTGAAAGGGATCCAAATTTTTCAATCTGTTCCATTATATGTTTCGTCAACAGTTGATAACATTGTTAGTTTCAACGTGTCTCCATCTTTATTTATTTGAAACATTTGTCATTCACCTTTCTTCCTTGCAAAACTCAAGATTGTTTGCTATGCTCCCTCAGTGGTTGGGAAGTGCTGCCCAGTGGTGGGGGAAAATTAGAGGGAACTTTGGTTTCTTGCAATGTAAGTAAAATACGTGAAATAAAGCCCATAAAAATCCACAAAACCAAAAAATTTAAAAGCACCATTTTTAGAAACCACAATTTAGGACTAGCTTAATGAAATGTAATCCTAAGTAAAACCGTCTTCAACTGCCTCCTACAGATCAAAAGTGGGGGGGGGGCTGGGGGGGGCTTGTTCCATATTTATGGGGCTACCACCTGCTCCTAAAAAGTCCCTGCCTCAAGAACCCTCCAAATGAACTTATTTGATCGATAAGACAGTCGAGAGGGCCTCTCCCTGTGATCTTAATTCCCAGGCATTCTGCTGTATTTTTAAAATGTTCCTGACATTATTAGAGCGCTTTTTCCGAAGCAAAATGGGGAATAAATTAAAAATAAAATAAAGCCAGCTCCTCGCTGTCACCCATAGGTAAGGTGACCAGATTTTCACCTCTTTAACGCGGGACGCGCGCGCGCACGTGGCCGCAAGAGCGCATTGCCTTTTGGGGCGCTCCCCAGTTTCCCGCCCTGTCATAGGGTGGGAAACAGGGAAGCGCCCCAGAAGGCAGTGCGACAGCCTTCCGCGCTGCTGCACTGCCTTCTGGGGAGCTCCCGTTGAGCGCCCCAAAAGGCAGTGCGCTCCTGCGGCCGTGTGCACAGGAGGCTGCTGCACTGCCTTCTGGGGCACTCCCCTAGGCGGGAAACGGGAGCGCCCCAGAAGGCAGTGCGGCAGCCTTCCAAAAATCGAGAGAATTAAAAAACCCCGTGGGACGCGGGACAAATTGCTCAAAAGAGTGACTGTCCCGCCAAAAGCGGGACGTCTGGTCACCTTGCCCATAGGAGACAAGGGGAGGCAGTACAGATCTTGCTGTCTGGCTCACATACATTCATTCATTCGCGCACACGGGCAACATAGGAAGCACATGCATGCGATCTCGAACACTGTCGGCAGGAACCGTGAGGTCGGAAGCTCACTTGGGTTTCTCGTGCTGGGTTATCTAACCTTCCTGCCGCAGCCATTTCTGCATTATTGCAACTGAATTATCTGCACAGCCGCAGAGGCCCTGAGGTTATGACATAGCTCACAGCTGCTGTTCATTCCCAGCACGTTCGCACAAGCACGCGTCCTGGCACATAATGTACAAAGTACTTGGGGAAATATTGTGTTTCTGCTTTTCAGAAAGAAAAAAACAGCAAAAAAACCCAGAACAATCCGTGTTTTTCAAGGTAGGAAGGCAGGAACCCCTGTAATTTGCTCCCAGGTTAAGGACAGCAAGCTGGAAGACTCTGCATATTTCCCACCTGAAGAGTGAAGTCCTTGTAACAAAGGAACAAGCACAGGGCGACTATTTTTAATGTAAGTTTTGAACAATAATGAATAGAAACACGGCCACGGCTGTACCACGCACAGGGCAATTATTTTGAATGCAAGCTTTGAACAATAATGCATAGAAACGTGGCTATGAATGTCTCTCTGAATGGAGGAACTCTTATAATCCAATCCTGTGTGGGTGTGTTTGGCCGTCGAGTCACAACTAATTTATGGTGACCCATAGGGTTTTCAAGGCAAGAGACGTTGAGAGGTGGTTCGCCATTGCTCGCTTCCACGTCGCGCACCTGGTATTCCTCGGAGGTCTCCGAGGGTCGAGGTTGAGAGCGTGTGACTAGTTCAAGGTCTCTCAGCAAGTTTCCGTGGCAAAGTGGATATTCAAACCTCTGTTGCCCAGGTAACCACTACACCATGCTAGCTTTCATAGAATCATAGAGTTGGAAGAGACTACGAGCTCCATCCAGTCCAACCCCCTGCCATGCAGGAATACACAATCCAAGCACTCCCGACATATGTTCATCCAGCCTCTGTTTAAAAACCTCCGAAGAAGGAGACTCCACCACACTCCAAGACAGTGAATTCCACTGTCGAACAGCCTTGACAGTCAGAAAGTTCTTCCTAATGTTTCGGTGGACTCTCTTTTCCTGCACCTTGAACCCATGACTCCTGGTCCTAGTCTCTGAGGCAACAGAAAACAGGCTTGCTCCCTCTTCGACATGACATCCCTTCAAATATGGAAACATAGCTATCACGTCCCCCCTTAACCTTTGCTTCTCCAGACTAAACATCCACAGCTCCCTAAGCTAAGGTGACCAGACTTCCGCTTTTGGCGGGACAGTCCCGCCTTAAACCAATCTGTGCCGCGCCCTGCAGGGTTTTTTAACTGTCCCGATTTTGCCTTCTGGGGCGCTCCCCTTTTCCCACCCTGTCACAGGGCGGGAAACAGGGGAGCACCCCAGAAGGCAGTGTGGCAGCCTCCCACGCGACGCTGCATCAAGAGAGCGAGATTGTTCTTTAAGGCGCTCCCCGGTTTCCCTACTTCCCAGACAGGGCAGGAAACGGGAGCACCCTAGAAGGCAGTGCGGCAACCTCCTGCATTGCTGCTACAGCCTCTTGGGGTAACTCCCGTTTCCTGGGGAGCTGCCTCAAACTGAGCGCCCCTGCAGTGCACTCCCAAGTGGCCAAGCACACATGCGCACGCCTCATTCCGGGTTTAAAATGGCAGACAATCCACACCTTACCCTAAGCCTCTCTTCCTAGGGCTGTGGTGGCAAACCTTTGGCACTCCAGATGTTATGGACTACAATTCCCATCAGCCCCTGCCAGCATGACCAATTGTAGTCCATAACATCTGGAGTGCCAAAGGTTCGCCACCACTGTCCTAGGGCATGGATTCCAGACCTTTTACCATTTTGGTTACCCTCTGGACACATTCCAGCTTCACCTGGCTATTTTACTTTGGTCTTGTTATAGGAAGACAGGAGTCACTGGAAAAGACAATAATGCTAGGAAAAGTTGAAAGCCGCAGGGAAACAGAAAGGCCTAACATGAGATGGACTGACTCGGGCAAGGAAGCTGTGGCCCTTGAGTTGCAAGACCTGGTAATGATAGGACCTGTGGGAGGATATTGATCCATAAGGTTGCTGTAAATCAAAAGCAACTTATAACATGCACACGTACCAGGCTATACCTGAAAGAAGTCTCACCATGTTCCATGGAGCCTACTCCAAAGTAAAAACATACAGGCTGTAACCTTGTCTGAAAGTCAGTTACCACACAGCAACTGGGTTGGATTATCCTCTTGGGTACGTAGCCTCTCGAGGCATTTACAACATTAATATTTTGCCTCACAGGATACCATTCATGGGACATTTGGCCCACTTGTGAAAGAGCCAGCCCATTGTTGCTGGCCTGACTTGGAAGAAGGAGGAGAAGGAGAAGAAGAAGGAGAAGGAGAAGAAGAAGAAGAAGAAGAAGAAGAAGAAGAAGAAGAAGAAGAAGAAGAAGAAGAAGAAGAAGAAGAAGATTCTAGGAAAGGGCTGTCATTCCCAGCTCTACAAGTCTTCCAAGCGAAGTGAGAGCACAGCTACTCTATGGAGCTCCTATTTTCCAGCTAATTCCGGTCAACAGCATTATCAACCATTCCACTCCAAATTCTTGCACAAATTATTTCATGCCAAACGGCGGCCCCATAACGCAGTCTTATGTTTAGAATCTGGCCAATATTCTATAGAGGCCACTATTTGGCTAATTATAAAATTCTGGTTAAATATTCACTACCGAAGCTCCAGAAACTCATTGACTCAACTTACCTTGAGCGAACTCCACCATTCAAAATGGTGCACAATAGTTACAGCAAAGATCGGGGGACTGGGTGATGACAGTGACTCCTTCAATATGCTAACCTTTACTGAAACTTTTGCCCTCATTAAAGAGAGGCTGTTAGCAATGGACTGTCAACAACTGCAGAGCTTGGCAAATAAATCTTTTTCACCAACGAATATGTCAATTCCTTTCACGCAGGGATACCCAGCCTATTATATTACAGTGCTCACAAATCCCATACACAGGAGAGCCTATATGCTGGCTAGATTTAACATCATGCCATCTCCGCTACATAGAGGAAGACTTAAAGGTCTTCCAAGCGATAAGAGGTTCTGTACCTATAGCATAGGACAGCTGGATTCCATCCCACACATTCTCCTGAACTGCTTATTATACCAAGAACTCCGATCCAGCCTGTTATCCCAAGCTATAGTCCCTATGATTGATTATACTGAATCAGATAAAGTAGTTACGCTTTTAAATTGTCAGGATTGTTGCCTTATAGTGGCAAAGTTTTTGTCAGAAGTTTGTAAACTGAATGTATGACAAACGCGAAGTTTTTTACTATTCACTTTTTAACTGGAACTGTATTTTTTAACTGGAACTATATTTTAACTGGAACTATATTTTAACTGGAACTATCGTGTATATGCCAATAAAGGCTTATTGAATTGGAAAGGGCTGTCCAACAGAGTGCAGGGGTGCTGAGAGCCCTTGCAGGGTATTTGTTCTGCAGTCATAAATGGCCAGCTTTGGGCCCACGGAGGGATCGGTGCCAACCACGTACAATCCACAGCAGAGCACACAAGCCAGGCTGCGAAAAACAGTCTCACTTGCGGAAGGAAATAACTTTTTTTAATGAACGTGTTCCTCCCAGCAAATTGATTTTTCACACTTCTCGCCAGCTGTTTCCACATAGCTCAGGTAACAGGATTGGCAGCAGCTGTCACAGAGGATCCATACATTATACGCACATTACATGTTTTAATCTGTCATAGACGCTTTCTATATTTGCTAATTGACACCAGCCTTATCATCATGACAAACAGTGGGTGCGCACGCAAACACACGCAGAAGACCTGCCATTCACAGTGCGCCAGAATGGCATCCACATTGAGAAGTGGACGGGTTTCTGTATTTCTTGAATTAGGGCAAAATATCCTCAGAATTAATTCTAAACATCTTCCCTCCTCAGTAGGATTACACAAAGGAAGGATCGGCGGTTATTGTCACCTACCACAATATTTTCTGCCTTTGAGAAACTACTCAAGATTGTTGTTTCTAAAACACGCTATGGAACAAATAGCAATTAAGAAACACTCATGGAATTGTTTACAATGAATAATCATGCTAACAGCCCACTTTATATAATCCAGGCACCCTTTCAAACAATTTAATTGGAAAACACAAATGTAAATGCATTACAGCATGAATTTTCTTTCCATAAAACTTCTTGTGTTGTTCCCTCCTCCCCTGAGAAAACCCAAGTTGCACCAGAACTGGGGAAAGATTTGTAGGTGTGGTATACCGAGTGTCCATCCCCCCCCCCTTTCATCATTCACCACATCTGTCATACGCTTAATGCAACTTGACACCACAGTTCAAAGTCCCATCGCCTGAAAATTTTGGCTAAGTTACTTTACCTAATGTAAATAAACTTTAGCCTTTTCCACCAACTTCCAGTTCTTTCCAGGTCAAGGTGCTTTTCTTTCTATAACAATTAGCAGCAGCCAGGCGAAATAAGAGACCTACAATAACAAAACAAAACAACAACAATCAGCACTCGCCACTCGCTACAAACCTGGTTTTCCCCTAACGATCCTCAGTGAAAATGCCTCAGGAGGCTAGTCTCTTGAACAATAGACTTCATGCAGGGCAACATCTCTGGCCACATGCTTAATTGGCGGCGGCGACAGCTGCTATATGTGACTGGTGAGGATGGCAGCGGCCGGCCACTTCAACCGCCATCATCAGAATGCTCTGCACTGCAACCACTCTGCTTTGAGAGATGCGTCCACCAGGGTGGTATCTTATGACAGAGAAGACGACCTATCTCTCCTCTCTATCATCAACACTACTCCCTTTCTGCTCTTTCAATGAGATGTCCGCATCAACTGAACCAGTACAGATACCTCTGGAACGGTACTTCAGACGGTTCCCTTTCTTCCCATGATCTGCTTCCATCCATTCACGTGTCCCATAGCAGGTCTCTCTGCGCAATGCAACGATGCATCTGCAGGCGTGGCTGGGAAATGAACAGCAGCACGACTTCCAGCTGTGCTGATCTGACCTCCCAGGCGGCTTTGGCTGTGCTGGGCAGCCTTCACCCATTGCGCGGTGCGAGTTGTACACTGTTGTGAAACTTTGTGAAGGGCCAAAGTGGATCTTCCAACAGGGCCAATGAAACTACCTCTTTATCTATCCCTGCTCTTGGTGGTGATGGAAGTGCCATATCAAGTCGCAGTGACCTTATGGATAGACGGTAAGAGACTTAACAGAGGGTGGTTTACCAGCTTAATCTGGATTCCTTTGCTGTCTCCCCATCCAACTGCTAACTGAGGCTGACCACGCTTTAACTTCCATGATCTGGAAAAGATGGGGCTTGGGGCCTCGGACCTTCATTTGCCAGATCCATACGGGCTTCACATCAGTGAAGAAAAAGAACTTACCCATCCTCGGCCAGCTAGGCAAGCCGCAACCCCAGAAAGGGCCTTACCACGGAAGCTACAATTGAGACACAGAGAAACTGCTAGAAAAGCATGAGTACCGAGGTCAAACTTTGTTTATATTGAAGGTCACCCTCCCTTCTGCCCAAGATCAAATATCCTCGCACCATACAAAACAACAGATCTGGTATAATTCCTGCCAGCGTCAGTGCTATCAGTCACAGACCAGGAAAGGATTTAAGGCCTTTAGTTGATAGTTCCATGGGAATGTCAACTCAATGCATGCAGCTGTGAAAAAGGCAAACTCTATGCTGGGGATCATTAGGAAAGGAATTGATAATAAAACCGCAAGGATTGTCATGCTCTTATATAAAGCAGTGGTGCTTAATCGCGACTTGAGTACTGTGTTTAGTTCTGGTCGCCACATCTCAAAAAAAAAAGGATATTGAAAAGATAAAAAATGCAGAGAAGGGCAACGAGGATGATTGAAGGATTGAGCACCTTCCTTATGAGGCAGAATGCAGCGCTTTGGGACTCCTTTCGCTTGGAGGAGACGCTCTGAGGGGATATGATTGAAGTCTATAAAATTCATGCATGGGGTAGAAATGTTGACAGAGAGAAATTTTTTTCTCTTTCTCACAATACCAGGAACCAGGGGCATACACTGAAAATGCTGGGGAAGAATTAGGATCAACCGAAACACTTCTTCACACAACATGTGATTGGTGTTTGGAATATGCTGCCACAGGAGGTGGTGATGGCCACTAACCTGGATAGCTTTAAAAGGCCTGGACAGATTGCTGAGGAGAAGTCGATCATGGCGCCTAATCTTGATCCTCCTGGTTCGAGATTGCAAAGGCCTTAGTGGCATCCAGGTGCTCCAGGAGCAGCAGCAGCAGCAGCAGCAGGCCATTGCTTTCACCTCCTGGAATGTGAGCTCCCAAAGGCACCTGGTGGGCCACGCGAGTAGCAGAGTGCTGGACTAGATGGACTCTTGAGTCTGATCCAGCTGGCTTGTTCCATGTTCTTATTAACTCAAACCTACAGAACAACCCAGCCCCAGACCACTGGGTGGTGGCAGAGGTCACCGTGGCCTTCCCCTCACAGCTGCAGACCCTGGCACCTGCCAGTGGAGCAGTGGGAGCAGTATCTTATTCTATCACAGGTGGGTGTAGAAGATGAACATGATACTAAATCAAAGGGGACACTTAGTCCCAACTGTCAGCAAGTCTGACAGCACTCAAGTCAAGGAAATCACATCTGGTGCCATGAACAAGTGTACATCAGTTTAAGAACAGTGAAGAGCACCTCGCAACGCTTGTTCTTCCCAAGAAAACACCTGCTGGGATCCAAAGGAATACACGGTTGGTTCCGTGGTAGCCAAGAGGACTTCACTTCCTGTGCTACTTTAATGGGACTTCCAACAGTAGCTTAAGTTAGGCTGATGATCACAGAAACAAAATGCAAGCCATGGAGTATATTCTCTTTTTAAAAATGAGGGGGGGCAGCTATAACCAGGCCTCTCAACACCAGCCCAAACTCCCTGAGGCTATGCAGAACTAGCAGCGCTAATCTCTTGGCCCTCACAGATCAGTTCGGGCTGCTAAAGACACAGGCAGGCTCCGGGTGGAAGGCCTGCACGTTGTTCTGAGGGGAACAAAACAAATGCCCCTAAAAAACTTGTGACGATGAGACCCAAGTTCTACAAATCAACACATGGAAACGAAAGTGGTTCCACATAAATGTTAAGTTTCCATGCTAGCTTTCTCACTGCAGCTATCTGTAAGCATTTTTGGAGAGCTGAATTTGATGCAGAAGGCAGTTTGGGAAAACTGACTGCAAAGGCAGCAAAGAATGAACAGATACTGCTTGAACGGTTTCAGGCTGTAAGGACTAGAAACTCTGGCGGTGTTGTTTAACTAGAAACTAAAAGTGGCTTTTCTGCAAAGGTGGCATAGAAATTTTTGCAAGCAAATAAACTACTTGAGTTCAACCTTCAGGTGTGGAATCCCACCCGAAATCCCACACACATGTGGAAATGGGAAAAGCTACCAGATGGACATTGGTGCTCCACTGAGTCCCAGCAGATTAAAACTGTTAAGCAGAAAAACAGAAAGAAAAGGCCACATTTTAAACCCATATATTGCTGCTAAGGGTGGAATATAATGGAATAAACCCATGAGGTTCGAGCTTTAACACAATAATAATAATAATATTATGGATCTTTTCACCAACTTAGCAGCCATTTCTGTCTATTCCGTTAATTTAACATGTAATGACCCAGCAGTTGAAAGGCAATAAAAAAGATGAATAGAGACGGATTCGCTTCTGCCAAGATCCAAGGCAATAAAATGATAATTACAAGTGTAAAGAACAAGGAACTTAGGCAAAAGAGCATTTTCTTCCAATTTTTTTATTTCAGTCCCTATAATGGCTTATATAAATTCAATCCATTATTGGCTGCCAAACAAAGAATCAGGCTGCTTTCAGGAGACATAATGAACAAATGGCTTTCATCCATATATTCATAGCTTGGAAAGCTGGGGTAAAAGACTTCTCTATGTGCTATTAAATTTCATACTAAGCCCCATTAACCAGTTGGTCTTCACCTCCTGTTGGGAGGATATCACGGCTCCCATGTAGAGGAGCAGATCTTACCCCTTCATTCTCTACCACCAGGTAGGTGACATGGAGCATGAACCAAGCCCTTGCAATGTCAAATTGTGCCCAGAAAAGTACTAACTTGAGCCAACCCTGCTTTAGCTTCTCAGCAACGTCAAATTTGGGCTAGTCTGGGCTATTCAGATGCTGCGTGTGCTGCTTGAGCTGTGGTTTCCCACTAGAGGTAACGGGGATGATTAGATGGGACTGGGCTTTTCAGCTGTGAAACTCTTTCCCTTGTGAGCTCCATTCAGTTTCCCTCTTCTCAGCTTTTAAAATCAAGCTTAAAGAAGAAGAAGAAGAAGAGGAGGAGGAAGAGGAGGTTGATTTATCCCTCCTGCAGGAGACTCCAAAGGGGCTGGACAATCTCCTTTTGCACTTTTCCTCACAACAAACACCCTGTGAGGTGGGTGGGCTGAGAGCCCGGTAGCTGTAACTAGCCCAAGGTCACCCAGCTGGCGCGTGTGGGGAGGTACTGAATTCCCCCAGATAAGCCCCCCCACAGCTCAGGCGCAGAGCTGGGAATCAAACCCGTTCCTCCAGATTAGATACCGAGTTTTAACCTCCTACGCCACACTGCTGAAAGCAGCATGAATAATTGAAAACTTCTTACAATTCTATAGCATTTGTGTACTCACCCGGATATCTACTGTGTTGGGTGGTGGTTCATTACTATTGTTTGATATTTTTGTCTGATTTAATTGTTACTTTAAACTTCTTCACAGCTCTGTTGGAATAAAAAGGTGGAACAGAAATGGCATTTTAATTTCAAAAAACAGCGAAGTGTGAAAAGGCTGTGGCTACCCATTTCATGCAGAGGCTATGAAGTTGAAGAGCGGCCGCCACTGAGGTGCTTCTTACAGGAGCACCGGATCGCAGCAGAAGAAAGCGGCTGCAATAACCGGGCTAATAAACATGGATGTAGGACAATTAAAACCACTTGTGTGGGGCTTCACAGATCTCCCCAAATCGAGTCTGCCCCATGTTATTTCCCCAACCAGTGTTTTTGAAAATAGCTAAACTAGCGATCCTTTTCAAAAATCCCAGGTTGCAGCTGCTCATGCTTAATGGCCAACCGCTTTCCTTTTGGGTGGCTCATGGCTTGCTTTCTGTGTAGCTACGCAGAAGCAAGTCGTGAATTTGTGGGATATTGCTATGGGACACTGAATTTGTGGACGCCAGGGACAAGTTGTGGGATGTTGAGGCTGTGGGTCCATTCATGAATGCCTGCGTAGCTATGCATGTGTTCAGTTCTGGTCGCCACATCTCAAAAAGGATATCAAGGAGATAGAAAAAAGTGCAGAGAAAGGCAACGAGGATGATTGAGGGATTGGAGCACCTTCCCTTATGAGGAGAGGCTGGGAAGCTTTTGGGACTCTTTCGCTTGAGAGGAGACGGGTTGAGGGGGGGGATATGATTGAAGTCTATAGAATTATGCATGGGGTAGAAGGTAATGCTGATGAGAGAAATTTTTCTTCTCACAATACTAAACCAGGGGCATCCATTGAAAATGCTGGGGAAGAATTAGACTAATAAAGGAAATACTCACAATGTGATTGGTGTTTGGAAATATGCTGCCACATGAGGTGGTGATGGCCACTAACCTGATAGCTAGCTTTAAAAGGGCCTTGACAGATTTTATGGAGGAGAAGTCGATCTATGCTACCAATCTTGATCCTCCTTGATTCTGAGATTTAAATGCCTTAGCAGACCAGGTGCTCAGGAGCAGCAGCAGCAGGCCATTGCTTTCACCTCCTGAATGTGAGCTCCCAAAGGCACCTGGTGGGCCACTGCGAGTAGCAGAGTGCTGACTAGATGGACTCTGGTCTGATCCAGCTGGCTAGTTCTTATTATTATTATTATTGTTATTATTCTGTTATTATGTTACTATGTATTGTGGTTTCGCTGTTTTTATGAGTTTTAAGCTATTTTATGGGATGGAGCCTGTGTATATTTTATGATTGCTCCCATTGATGTTTAGATAAAGTAGCGTTGTTCATCATTCCTCGGAGTTCTTCGGGATCGGGCGTATATAAATTTAAGAAATAAATAAATAAATAAAACAAATAAAATTATGTGCGGGAAGCAATTATGTGTGGAAGTTGTGCTAAGGTGCAACAGCAACCCAGATTGTTTCCAAGAGCCCAATTGCTGCCTGCACGAACGCATAACGCTAAAACAGGAAAACAGATTTCTTTATCCCAATTGCAACCCGCTATACATTTGCCAGAAGGGGCCAAAGGTAAAGTATTTCTATGGAAATCAATGAGCTTCCACTCTGGAGGAAACCTACAGCTGGCCTGTATCACATTTCCTTGTGTTAAAAGAAGTTATGGTTCTCAGTCCAAGTCCCATATCCAGCCTATCAATTCCAGTTCATTTATTTCGCCAACAGAAACCTTAGACTGACAGGGTAGCTGCTAACAGATGGCGCTCTGAAAACCACAGCCTGGGAACTCCATCTTTCTGGAAGTTAACTCAGCGAGACCAAACAAGTCGTGACAGATTGCTGCTCTTGAAAAAACACAGCGAAAACCAAATCGATACACAGCTTTCATTAATGGGAACAAGAGAATAACATCATAAACGACTTCCCTGCATATGATACTTTATGCTGAAAGCGCCCTCTTCAGGCAACTCCTCTGGCGAACAGCTTAACCGCTAGTTTTTTTCTCTCTCAAAGGATGCCGGCTTCAGACTGTGCGCTCTCTGCTGCTGCTGGCAGATAAAGAGTTCCTTCTCCCACTCCACCTTGCCTCACAAAACTATCGCTTTTATTCAGTGCCTTTGTAGTCAACCCTTTCATTTTTTTCAAAGTCATCCCGCATTTGGCGAAGCAGTGGGAGGGTCTCTGCCCACGGCCACGGCAGCCGACTGTCTGTGACTCTGATCCTTAAGTTCTCCATGATCCCGAGACTGCAGAGTGCTATTTTTGGAGAGCAGGAGGCAACTAAATACTTGTTGTATAAACAACTTGCTAAAATCAGGCGATAATGCTTCATTAATGCTGCCTTTGAGGAAGGCCTGCCCGAAACTTTGCCTTTTTCATTTAGAATAGTTCTGTAATTCCGCGCTCTCCAGATACCATGGACTACAATTCTACTCAGCCCTGCCACCTCGGGCCATGCTGGCAGGGCGATATCGGGTCCTTGAACATCTGGAGAGCTGCAGGTTGCAGAACCTGCTCTAGAAAAATCTGGTGTGGCTCCAGACCAAAAGCTACCGTAGGCCACTGGAGACAGAGCAGATAGGCCATGACTGAACTTAATCTTCATTTTGCCAGCCTTCTCGTCTTTGCTTATCACCTCTTCCTGACTCTGCCATCTCCTGCCCCCCCATAATTCTGGCAGGGTCATAGCTCTTCTGTTTGCATTCCCGCGAAACTTTCAACCACAATGTTCACAACTGACTTGGGCTGGCGAAACCGGCCCGCCGCCGCGAACAGGAAGAGCAATAGCTGTAGCGATCCAATGGTGTTGATGGTGAAGTAACCTTGCGTATTCCGCCAGCCCGGGCGATGGGCCAGGATTCATCGGCGGAGACTTTATCTTGCGCTGAGATGAAGACTCCGCTCCTACGGGAAGCAGGAAGGGGGGGATAAGTGAATGGTGTTATAACCTGTGCTTCTTGGCGGAAGCGCCATTCCTGCCACTACGGTATGTGAGCTTTCTAAGATGTCTTTAATAAACTGACTTTTACACCCAAAAGCCTTTTTATTTCTGCTTCTATGGAATTTCATAATAGCCCAGGCCAGTTTCCCTCTTATAAGCATCTTTCTTTGCTGACGCTGGGGATCCCCTGACGCCAGCCCCACTTGTCCCTTCACGCAAGAGACCGCCTGCTATCCCCGCTAAGAAGCCTGGCACTGCTACTAGACTCAGGAAGGGGAGAAAGACACTCCCCTTTCCCCAGGGCTGCAATGGCGCCGCAGGAGTCACGGTCGTGATATTTATCGGGCCCCTATACCGCTTTAGTTTCAGAAAGGAGCAGACAGCCACGCGGGTGCTTCTGTGTCAGAGGAAAATCTGCATAGAAGCTCCTGAATACGAGCTCAGAAACAGGCCTCAAAGACCTCCTATAAATGAAACCAGATGAGTGATTTTAGACCAGACAGCTTTCTATAGACACAGAGAGGAATACACAGAAGAACTGGGTGCAAGTGGTCAGTGATGTCCGGATTGACGAAGGTGGAAGCAAAGTGTAAAGTGGGGACCAGCAGACACTGGGAGGAGGTTCCAACAAGACTAATGGGGCTTCAGCGTCTTGATTTCTAATTTCTCGAGCCGAGGCAACCCAACTCCACGAAAGCCAACAGACTACTAACTCCCCGACCCCTCCACATCCACAGGACTCCTGGTGAAAAAAGGCTTTGACCTGTTGTCACTTTGTGATGCAGGCGGCACAGGTCCCGCTGGCTCTTCACTCTGTTCAGAGTAATGAGCGGCCCACGGCTTCTTCAGTTTCTTTCTTTTAGGATTCACCAAATTTGTCTGTTCATGCACCCTAAAAAATGCTACACTTTATAAGGGCTCTGGATCATCCACTGAGGGGAAAACAGGGGGTCAGAGGAGAGAGACATTTGATTAGAAGAGCTGGAACCATATTTCTTAATTTCAAACACAGAAATTAAACAACAAAATCAATAACATCAGTGAGTCTGATTTCTTTCCTTTCTACAAGGGATGGAGCTGATGTTAACCAACACTTAGAAGAAGAAGAAGAGAGAAGAAGTTTGATTTATATCCCCCCCTTTCTCCTGCAGGAGACTCAAAGGGCCATAACCTCCTTGCCCTTCCCCCCCCCCTCACAACAAACACCCTGTGAGGTAGGTAAAGAGAGGAGTTCGGTGAAGCTGTGACTAGCTCCGCGTCACCCAGCTGCATGTGTGGGAGGTACAGGCTAATCTGAATTCTAGATAAGCCTACAGCCTCAGGTGGCAGAGCTGGGAATCAAACCCGTGATTAGATAGCCACAAGTTCTTAACCTCCCACGCCCACTGCTGATGCTGATGATAACACCACTGCTGATGTTGATAACGCTCTTACCCTACACCACTGCTGATGCTGATGATAATCTACACTCTGATGTTGTTTAGGAAAGGCCGGTACAGAATGCCACCACCTTATATGACACCAATGCATCTCAGCAACAGATACTATTGTCAAAGCTACTTTTGTGGCCAGAATCACTAGGGTTTGTGGTTTTCCTGATGTTTTGCCACAGAGGCAGGCAAAACGTCAGGAGAAAATGCTACTGAACATGGCCCACAACCCGAAAACCCACAACAACACTCTAAATACTACACCCTACAAAACAAAACTCAATGCTGTTTTCAATAAAGAACATCATTTGAACAGGAAGTCTGTTATTGAACAGTCCAGGGCATGCCACTGTCTCCTTTGAACTTTGATGCAATTGGGTACACACACCAGGATACAGTTCCTACATATCATGTGCTCTTTCACTTATTTTCAAAAGGCAGGAAGGTTAAGGAACATCAGAACCCCCATCCCACCTAAGCTCTTGAGCTACTTCAGAATGGCTGAGGCAGAATCCAGACAAGATGGCGGCTCTCTGTGTTCCAGGCTCCTGAGAGTCCGGCTGTAGCTCACAGGACAGGGGTTGTGCTGCTTCAGAATGACTGGGTGGTGAGATCTGGGGTGTTCTCGTGATCAGGATCTTCAAACTATGGCCCCTCAGGATAAATTAGGAACTACACCCCATCAGCCCTGCCACTTAGCCATGCTGGCAGGGGCTGATGGGAATTGTAGTCCATAGTTTGAAGACCCCTGTCCTGGATTCACTTTCCTTGAGGCTCAGGTAATGGTGGCAGACACGGTGGGCCTTCCAGCAGCTCTGCCTGGCTTGCTAAAGGGCCCATTGTTGGACAAAGCGATTTGGCCAGTGTTTCATGCTCTGGTGACCTCTCAACTGGAATACTGTAATGCACTCTTCTTACATGGGGCTGCCTTGAAGTCGGTCCAGAAGCTGGTGCAGTGCGTGGCAATGGGCTGTTAGCTGAGGCATCTGGCTGTACTCACATCATGTGATGTGCTGGTCCTAAGGATTTTGACTGGGTCTACCATTAGCTCCCCGGATCCAATTCAAACTGTTGACATTGATGTGCAAAGTCTTTAAATGGTTTGGGCCTTAATTACTCGGAAGGAGCACCTGTGCCCTTATGTACCTTCCCTGACACTGAGGTTACAGGGGAGGCACTCCTGATGCAGGCCAGGTACGTGGGGGGGCTTCCTCTCCATGATTGCCCCAGGGTTTCGGGAAACACTCTCCCCAGAGATTTGCCAGGCACCCACCCTTTATGGGCAGAGCCATTGGGGAACTGGCACTGGGGCAAAATGGCTCACTCTGCACTTCTACTGTATCACTTAAAAGCCTTTAAAGCTGCTTAAAAAAGAAGTTTAAAAGTTAAAAGAGAAGCTGGCTGCCACCGCCGAGCACCCAGCCTCTGCCAAGTTGCTCTGGGCTGCAGGGCGTCTGAGGGGGAGGAGGTGGGAGAGCAACCCCCCCACCCCCCGTAGCTCTGCCTATGTTTATGGGTTTAGGGGTGCAGAAGAAACCATCCTTCTTCCACCTGATTGTTTCCAGGATCAATTTTAATGTGGTATTTTTAACTTTGACAGCACTTCCTCATCTCAGCAAGATCTATTACCGCCCTCAGCGCAAGAGATGTAAATGATAAAACTGATATGGCTGAGCTTCGGGCTTTTACCGCGCTGTCCCATGTTATGAAAGGGCTTCATAGAGCCATCTAGCCACCCTGCTCAATGTAGGATTAGCCCTAGAGCAGTGATGGCTAACCTATGGCACGGGAGAGGGGTGGCACAGCCCTCTCTGTGGGCACACGAAACAGAGTGCCCCACCCCCACACACATCTAGGGCTGGCCTGGGTCAGCTGGGCTCACCTTGATAGCATTAAAACCCAAGACCTAGTTTTGGGGAAGGTGTATAACCCTGTTAACGCTGTTAAACCCCACTGGATTTTCATGTGAAGAACTAAAGCTGATCCTTTACCTGGAGTAAGCTCAGCTGCTGGCAAATGGGGCTTGCTTCGAGCAACCCTCCTAAGGTTGTGATTCACCCGCTGGAAGAGTTGCACGGTTGCTTCAAAGCAGCCACCACTACCACCAAGCTTACTCCTGAGTAACGCATCGCTTTGGAGCCAACCTTTTTTCTAAACTAAAACCTCAGCATTCAGGTTAAATGGTCGTGTTGGCTTAAGTATAAATAAGTGGTTTTGGGCTGCCATTTGGGCCCTCGTCCAAAAGGTTCGCCATTGCCCTGTATAACCCCGACAGGCTTGTCCAGCAGCTGTTTGAAGACTGTCGAGAGGCACCAACTCTCGCTGAGTATTCCAAAAGGGTGCAAAACAGAGTTGTGTTTAAGAACTTGTCCTAGTCTGGGAAGGGATTTGCTGACTGGAAGACTCGCCTAATCGAACTGGATTCTTGTTGTATGTGCTTTATTTATTCATTCACTCATTCTTGTTTTAAAATAATTAATGAAAAGCTACACTGATCCTTTTGGGATTAAACATTTGCAAGAACTGTGTGGGATTGCATGCTTGCCACGCGGATTCCCCATTTAAAAATCCAAGCATCTGCTCAACTCTCCCACCAGTCCTCAGAAAAGAGAGAAACCCTAACACCCCAATCTGGAGCGATGGATAGCTTCTAAACGCGGTGCTCCACTGACGCAAGACACAAAGCCTCCTTATGTTGCAACGCTACTAAAAGAAATACCAAAATGAACGATGCTTCTAAATCAGGGTCTGCAACTCATGCCTCCAGGTGTTCATGGACTACACCCTATCAGCCCTCGCCAGCATGGCCAATTGGCCATGGTCCATGAACATGCAGGCCCCTGCTCTAAAATGAATGAGTTATCATGGAGCACCTCTAAAACATCTGATAGCACCAGTCAAAGCCAGTTGCTTCCCTGTGCTAAAAGATTAAGAGTTAAACAGGAAAGCAGGATCGACGGTGAAGCAGAAAAGGCAGCACAGGCAGCGGGAGGGACAGCACCAGCCAGACAGCCGCCAGCAAATGAGTCAGGCAGCAGCCAGCATCTTCCCGACCTCCTGACTGCAGTCACCAGTTTATCCACCAATCTCGACGACGAAATTGGGCGGGCCAGATCACCCTTACCGCATTGACGGTTCACGCTGACTGGAATTCTGATGGATCGTCTGGCGCTGGCGTTTCGACCATTCTGAGCGACTTTAGCCCGCCCATTGATGCTTCAGGCATTTGTGCTGCGCCGCAGAGAAGCAGGCCCAACCGACTCCCCACCACAATAATCGCTACTGGCTGCTCTTTACATTCCTGCTACAAGGAGAAGAATTAGTTTTACATCCTGCTTTTCCCTACCTTTCTAAGGCAGGGTCTGCAACCTGTGGCCCGACCCCATGCCTCTTTTGTCCTTGTATTGCAGCTCCGCGGCTTGGGTTCCTCTCAGTCTCTTCGAGAGTCACCAAGGCAGCCATGGCTAACCTTTCGAGACCGAAAGGCCCAAAATTGTAACTCCAAACCCACTGATTTATCACAAAGTGCCAACACGTACTTAACCTGAATACTGAGGTTTTAGTTTAGAAAAAAATGGCGGCTCCAAGAGGTGCATTACCAGAGTTTGGTGTAGTCGATGGCTTTGCTTTGAAGCAAACCGCAACTCTTCCAACGGGTGAGTCACGCACTTAGAGGGTTTACTTCAGAAGCAAGCCCCTGCCAGCAACTGAGCTTACTCCCAGGTAAAGGATCATGCTTTAGTTCTTTGCATGAGAATCAGTGGGTTTCACAGCTGCCTAACAGGGTTACTCACACTAGTTCCACCAATGTAACACCTGGTCTTGACTGGGGTGTCCAATCACTTTAAGAACTTTTGCATGGCCATCGCTAGGGAGCTGGCCACCACATATGTCTGTCCCAGGTGCCCAAGCTGCTATGATGCCCTATGCACCCCCAGGGCTGCCTCCAGTGAGGTTTGCCAGAAAAGAGAAAACCTCCACTTGATCTCGTCCCTCCCAGACCACTGGGCAGCTGGGTCCCCCAGGCCCCGATGAAGCGGGGTGAGACTACAGAGACCAAGGACACTGCCTTGGAAGAAAGGTGATAAAATAAATTATTGTCCTACAAAGGAAACCCGTAAGTGAACAACACTGCTTGCAGAAAAGTACTCTCTCTCAACTATTATCACTGGTTCTAAAATGGATATTTGCATGCTTGATCAGACTCATTTCTGCTCCTGCCTCCAGTTACCTCTAGCTGTCTGCTGTTCCTTGTTCTTAAGATCCACATTATGCACAGGAGCATAATGTGGGATCTGATGTCAGCAGGAAAGAAGACCAAAATGTACCTTGTTCATTAGCTTGATCATCTCAAAAGACATCTATCTATTTGAGGAACTTTCAGACCACCTTGATGGACCCAAGGCAAGTTATGATGATGATTAAAATGTCCATCAAACCACTGGCAGGCCCAGTAAATCCCATGACCAATCAAGCAAACTGCTGCTCCATGTATCACAATCCTCACTCAGCCATCAATAGGATGCTTTCCTAAATAATTCGCACATAATGGATGCTTGCTTGACATACTCCAGGAAGTCAGCTACAGAATCATAGAGGTGGAAGAGACTTTAAGGGCCATGGTCCAAACTCCCCTGCAATGCAGGAACATACAATCAAAGCACTCTGACAGATAGCTAGCCATCCAGCTCTCCTGAAAAACTCCTTCAAAGACATAAGAGACCACTGCACTCCACTGTTGTGAATAGCCCTGATGGTCAGGGAGCCTCGATGTTCAGGTGGGAATCTCTTTCTGCACCTTGAATCCATTACCTGGTCCTAGACTTGAGCAGCAGAAACTGGTCCACTGGACTTACCAAGGTCCTTCTCCTGGGGGCAGGAGGACATCTGCTGAGGGTGATTCTCCACCCTCACTGGGAGGTAAGAACTTGAAACAACTTCCCAGTTGAGTTGGTGCCATTTTTGGCCAGTACACTTTTTGGCCTAGTAGTAACTAAGAACACTTAAACATGAGTAACAGCTCAACACAGAACATGAAACATAAGAACAAGTATATACACAGAACTAACGACAGAGAGGGGTCTAGAGGTCCTGCCCTGCCCCCCAGGAGAAAGACCCTTTCAGGTAAGAGTCCAATGGACTACCTCTGGAGGTGGAGGACGCCTGCTGTGGGACCTCTCGAGCAGAGTCCTAATGGGCGGACATTGTTAGTTGAAGAAACATGATCCAGTACCCTACGGCCAAGGCCATCTTGAGCTAGGCGACCAGGATTGGATCTTTCTGTCGTCTGACAAACGCGGGAAGAATACATAATCAAATAGGTCTCCTTGTGATCTCTCCACAGCTCGTCGGGCAAGAGGGGCCTTGATTGGTTGTCAAAAGACTCTGAATAGAGCCTGCCAGATGCCTGGTGGCACGGGCAAGTTCCCTGTTTTGTAAGCCCTCGAATTATGCAAGATTTGGGGCTGAGCCAATTGCAGCAGTTGACATTTGAGCCCCCAAGGCCGGGGACACGACATCTTTCTGTCTAATATTCTCCAATCCAGAGAATAAAGGATTTAAGGGAACATCTTAAGGTCTAGGTTATGCCATAGACTTCGCCATTCCGTGAAGGCTGGGGGCAAAAAAAAAGTCAGAGAATTCTGCCATCGATGGCTGAGTGGTTCAGCTTTGGTCTGGAAAGGGATCTGTCCCAAGAAACCACTCTAACCTTGGCCAAGAGTGTTGCCTGAGTTGACGGATAGAATGCCAAAACCATCCAGCCGATGACGCCGTCTGAGAAACAAACCTTCATCTGAGTTTTTCTATCGGAGGTGCATTTAAATGAGCGGCCATTGCACCAAGAAGTTTGTTGGTTCTGAATAAATCGGATGGAAACTGCCGAGTGTAAGCCGAGACTGGAGCTGTTCTCTTAGGAGCCATCCCGATGCTGATATCGAAACGACAGTAGGGCCGCCATCTTAGGCGTGTGCACTGGCTATGGATGCAGAACGCGACCATGAAGTTAGCCCCATCGGAGTGTTCCAACCAGTAGTCAAGGTTTTCTGGGTTTATACCTCTGGACGGCACCAAATAGAGTATCTCTGAGAGTGCTTGCAGCCGCCTATCTAGCATGAAGCCCTTGGTCACCTTGTTTGAGAAGCCTTTCAAACAAGAGCCAGCCTCAATAGCCACGCTGGGTCAGCTGCATTACCTAAACGGGCCTGCATCAGGAGTGTCTGGAACCAGGGGAAGAAGGATTGGTGGGAGCTACCGCTAGTTTCAGGGTCGAAAAAACCATGGACGCCGCCAATAGGGGGCAACTGCATGACCGCCGCTAACTTCCTGGAAGATCCTCTGGAGCAGCCTGGGCATTACAAGTGTCAGAGGGAAGGTGCATAGAGAAGACCCTCTGGCCAGGGTGTTGAGAGGGCATCGCCTGTCGTGGGTTTCTTGATGGCGAAAAACGACATGAATTCCAGGGTCTGAGAGTTGGTTGTGGTAGCAAACCGCCAGTTGTGGAGTGCCGAATTCTGTTGGTTAACTCCAGGAAGATGGATTGAGGGACATGGCCCCATTATACCATTCTTGCTTCCAGGATCTGTTGTCGGCTGAACCAGTGGGCTTGCAAGTTGAGGCATCCTCGGATATGTTCTGCTTCAGGACAGAAGATGCGTTCCATCCGAGAGTGATTAGGAAACGCTTGCCAATGAAGTTGTGCTGACCGAGATCCCCCCCGATTGCTGAAAATACTTTGCAGCCACGTTGTCAGTCCGACCAACACCTGATGATGCCCCACCAGAGGTAGGGAAGTGTTGTAGAGCCAAGAGCCCAGGATGCTGGAGACCTGCCGTCACACCAGGTGCTTTGTGGTGATCCAGTCCCCAGGGTAGCTCCCAACCCTGCAGGCTCACGCCTGGTGAAGATGTGTATCTGCTGAGGGGAGAAGGAAGACTGTCCCTTTGCTGAGAGATTCCTCTTCAGGGTCCACTAGCAAAGACTGGTCCAGAAGCGAGGGCTGTGATGGTAAGCAGACGGTCCCGCTTTGAACATGATGCTCTGGCTGGAACTGTTGAGGACCCCTGAAGCACCCATTAGACTACAAGCTCATGAAGGCGCATTAGTAGACCCATGTGACGGCCAGCCGGAGCAGGAGAGGACTGGTGTGCTGAAATGACTTTATTTTTTATTTGGTTTATTATTTGGATTTTTATACTAATTCCCTATCCCTCGCGTCGACTGGGACACTAGGCTCTGGATCTTTTTGAATTTCTTTGGAGTGGAGGAAAAGGGTGCTTTTCGGTAGCAGGTACGAGGCCTGGCAGGTGCTCTACCGCGAGAGGGGTCAGTGTTTTTTCAGTGCCACCAGGAACCTGCGGGATGAGATAGAACTGATAGAACCTGGGCGGCGTCATTGGTGGTCTGTTCCCTGAGTTTCGAAACCGTAATTAGACACCGCCCAAATAAGGAAACACATGTGTCCTGTTCCTCATAGGAGGAGGATGGGTGCGAAGTAGGACTTTTGGGAGAACACTTTCAGGCTGTAGCCAGACCAATGGTAGAGCTCAACTGAAGTGATGATGGTTTACTAAACGCGAGTAAGGTACCGTGATGGCAGGTGGATGGAAATATGAAGATAGGCCTCTGTCAGGTCCTTTTTTTAGTGAGGCAAGGAAGTTCCCTGGGCAAAGTGCTTCAGAGATATTGGCGCAGGGCCTCCATCCAAAAGTGTTTCAATCAATATGTTTGTTCACAAACTGCAGGCTGAGTATCGCCTCCCAGTCCCCCCCGCTTTCTTGGCCCAGTAAAGGCGGCAGAGTAAAGAAGTGTGAGAACACTAGAAAACTTCTGGTAAGTCGCACGGCCCCTATTGCCTGGATCTCGAGGAGGTGTCGTATGGCCACCATGGTCCTTGTCGCCTTGTCTGGTCTGTTACTGAGAGGAGATGGGAAGAACCGGCCTTGGGAGCTTGGCAAATTCGGCGACATACCCGGGTTGTCACAACTTCCCTTGTCCATAAGTCCACATGACTTCCGTCCAGCCAGGAGCTAAGGCCCGAGTCCACCACCGCACCGAGATTGTCATTGCTTTGGAACCCTGGCTCTGGCAAATTTGTCTGAGAGCCCTTACAGAGGACCTAAAATTTCCTTCCTACCTAAAAGGAATCCTGTTGGTTCCAGGGCAGCACCTTCGTTATTGAAAACTTCGCTGGATTCCTAAAAGTAGCTCTGAGCAACCTGTGGTCTGGTTCTTGGACGCAACCAATTTGGATGATCGCTCTCTTTGTTATCTTTAGATTCACCATCATCTGCCCGTGAACCGAAGAGGATCCCCGGGCTTTGAAACTGTGAAGGATAAATCCAATTTGGAATGAAGATCAGCCTGCCAGGTATGAAGTCAGTTGCCAAGGCCATGCAACCACCAAGGAAGCCATAGAGCTTATAGCCAGAACCAGGGCATCATAGGTGGCATCGGCGAGAATGAAGCTCGCCATAAATCGCTCAATCTACCATCACGAATGGTGAGATCCTTCTGGCAGCGCAGCCAAGAACATGGTGCAGCCAGACGCATCATTGCTCTAGCTTATGGCAGTAGCGTTAAGACTTCATCACCATGCCAATTCCACCATAAGCTCTGCAAAGAGCCACCACGGCACGCTTTGTCCATGGTATCTGTGATGTTGCCTTCTCCATCCTTGTTGACCAGGCCTCCGACTGGAGTGGTGCTACAAGACCATCACCGACTCAGAGGTGTTTGAAGCATCTGCTCATAATAGGGTGTCTCACGAAGACAACCCTTTGCTAGTAGAGGGGGGTAGTCCATTTTTTCTAATCCTTTTTTTTCAAGCTCTCAGAATAGGAAAACAATTGATGAAGCCTAGACGGAGGAAAGAAGTCAGTGTTGCCTTTTACAATTCTTAATGGGCACAGAACTGGAAGAAGAGCCTGCTTGATCCACAGTGTCCGGGCTGGGTCCTGAAGGTTGAGGGCTGAAATATTAGTTTTAGCAATGAGAAAAAGTCAGATCCTCTACCTTAAAGAATCTAAAAAATGCTTCTCAGGAGCCTGTTACTAAGATCAAGCTCTAGAAAGTGATATCCTGTTCCTTTGTCTGTCTACCAATCCCAAGTAGCACGTGAAAGAAAGAAAATGAGATTCTCCATGGTCTGCACCTCCCTAGACTCCAAAGAAGAAAAGATTCTGAGAAATGAGAATCGTTGCTTCCAGTTTCCAGCTAAGGGAAGAAGAAGAAGAGTCTACTCGACACCCCTCCCCTTCTCCTGTAAGGAGACTCAAAGGATCTCTACAAACTCCTTTTCTCTCCCCCCCCCCCACAACAGACATCTTGTGAGGTAGGATGGGGTGAGAGAGTTCTTGAAGAACTGTGACTGAGCCCAAGGTCACTCAGCAGGAGGGAACAAATCTGGCTCCTCAGATAAGAGTCCACCGATCATGTGGCGGAGTGGGAGGAATCAAAACCCGAGTCATCACAGATAACCTTATGAATACATATCAGAGATACCAAACACATCCAGCAGGACACTCAGGAAGTCATCAGAGTCCACCTGTTCTTACTACTACATCACGCTGGCTCTCCAGTTACAACCTCACTCTTTCTTTCTTCCTCTGACAATTCACGAAATGCGGTGGAGGCTAAAGAAGAGTGCCATTCTGGGATCAAAAGATTTAGGAGAAGAGCAGGCACCGGAAAGCATGAAAAAATGGAAAAGCTTTGTAGGGTCAAATTGATGCTGGCCATGTCTCACTCTCATGCTCTATGCATGAGTTACTACTGGTGAAATGAAGTCTTACTTTCAACCCTGTCTTCAGGCATCCACACCATGCTTCAGTTTTCCACCTTGTTCCTTCATAGTTAAGGGACATCATGTGTTTGGGTTAAACGTAGATTTAGAAATACTGCAAGCAAATCCAGCCAAAGCTCAGGATATTATGGGACTCTGCAAAATGCCCCCCCCCTTCCTCCAAGTGGCAACATTAGCATTTAGAGTACCAGACTAAGGTCTCAGAGGCTCTGGTTCAAAGTGTGACCTTGGGACACCCGCATTCGTCTCAATTTAAATACTTCACAGGGCGCTGTGAGTATGGAAATCAGAAAGAGAAAACTTCGCAATTACTTCACTACTCCTAAGCATTCTGGAGGAATAAACTGCACTAGATCAGCATACTGTTGGTACTCACAGGACTAGGGTATTATCAGTGGGCGGCTACCAGGAAGCAAACACACCAGGCTACGGATTTCTCGGGTCGGGTGCAAAATTTCCGCCCCTTCCTATCTCCCTCAAGATTTTTTCCTCATGGGCATTCTTCTCTCATTTTACTTTGTGGAAAACGATCGCTGGAGAACAGGCCTTCCTGTTCTGGTGGGAACTACATTTCAGGGTCTCCTTGCTCAGTTTCCTAAAGTAAGTGGCTACGTAGCCATGCGGTGATTCCCCTCATTAGTGCGCCTTCTGCAGCCTTCTCATCTCTTACTTTAGAGGTCCCAGGTTGGAGAACAGGTCGCCTGTGGGAATCCATTCTTGGTGACACCCTGGAAATGTAGTTCCCACCAGAACAGGCCTCCAGTCACTTTGGTTGCTAAAGTAAGTGGTGGTGGTGGTGGTGGTGGCGCTGAGCCAGAATGCCATTACGCCTCTGGGCATTAAGTGAAACAGAAGTCAACAAAAGAAAGGAAGAGATAATGCTCACATTTATGAGTGACCTCCATAAAGTGGCCTTTCGCATAAATAGTTAGTTTGCTGACTTTTCTTTCTGGCTAAATATGCACATGATTGCCTCTCTACAAATAACTCGGTAAAAAAAGGTTGATGGTTAGGAATTAGAGGTTTATAATTTAGTACATATATCTTATTAAAAGTATGATTACTTCACTGACCCTTCCTTCCAACGCATGACCTCTGCCAGCAGAGAAAAAAGGGTCGGGCTGAAAGATCTAAGGGGAAGTGTGTGGCAGTATCTAAATGTACCCTCCTCTTTAAAAGAAGGCTTCTTGATGCCCATAGTTTTTTTCTCCAGCTGAAATTAACAGAATGACATGTGTCCTCTGGCATGGGCAGATTTAATTTTAATCGAGGCTAAACTTAAATTGTGAACTGAGGTTTCAAGAGCACTTCATCTACACGGTTCCAGTAATCTGCTCATCAACTATGTGAGATAGATGCCATTTTATTATTAGCACTTTTACCCCTATGTTTATTATCTTGGTAATTTTATCAAATGATTCAGTCGCTTGCGTGCGCCAACTGCTGCTTTGATGTGCCCAAATCAGACAAACCAAAGCAGGCAAAACAAAATGGCTGATGACACTGTTGGGATAGAGTATGCCCTCACAGGTAAATTATGTGAACATATCAGTGTACCAGACAAAAGACATACTGTGGATGAGACAGACAGAATTCAGACAGTAGCAACATTTCTATAGTTTACAACAGGGAAACAGAGGGCTTGATCAACTGACTGCCCTTTCACAGATACAACACTAACAAACCTGTCCTTTACATGCACATATCTTGGTTTGATAATGTGAAAACTTCCCTTTCATGCTTGAAGCAGCACAATTGTAAAAAAAGCTCCCTGTTTGGTAGCGAAGGATAATTGCCGTCAGGCACCTCTTATAAAGCGGTTCGTAAAAGTCTGACACTTTCAGCTCCAAAGATGCCTGCATGGTGGTACTATTGTCCGATGATACAGGACTTGTGTTTCAGGAAATAATAATGAAACGGCTGCCCCTGCTGGTTAACTGTTGATTCGATAAACAATGCCTGACATTTGAATACACAACTCTCACAGCACTCTTCATTCGCTACTATGTACACAAGCACAGTGCTTAAACATCACACGGCTGAGACAAATTACAGACAAAAGCTTGTTTTTATTAGCATTTTGGAATGTTATGTCTTCCGGAGTATCTCAGCACCTTGACAGTGGCAGTCTTTACCCACCCCTGGCTGGCAGTGACATTGATGATGATGATGATGATGATGATGATGATGACATATTTACGATGACGGCCACTTTTCCAGCTCAGCTATGAACTGTTATTTCCAGCTTCACGTTTGCTGACATATCAACGGCAACAGAAGACTCTTGAGTGGGGATTGGTCTTATCTGTTGGGTAATTTTTTTTTTCTAAAAAGAAGCCTCCTCGAGCGTGTAAAGCCTCGCTTATCAGCTTCTGTCTCCAACAGTATCTAAAATAGGCAAAGTCAACTGGAAGTTTATTGGACTACTCTATTAACTTTGGCAGCCACTATTCAATTACCGCTTCCTTCAAAGCGTGCCATGATCAAGCAACAGAGTGATTTCACATTGTGTCACAAAACAAGCTGTTTGTTGAAACTGAAACATTCGGCTGAATCTCCCTAACGCTGCAATTTCATAGCGCAGTGTAGGGTCCGCTCGGCCTCCCTTCCCCGGTTCCATAAGGGTGGCGATATGGCTGATCGCTTCATCCAGAAAGCTGCCCAGTGTGTGGGCGATACAACGGCTCTCTGTGTTTTATGGTGTTTTTAAGTTCAATCGTCAATGCATTCTGCCAGGGCTGCAATCTGTTACCTGCTTCCCACTATGAAAGCCTGGAAATATGACAGCCACACTTTAAAGCTTTACCAGTTTTACCCTGAAGGCAGAAAGCTATAAGGAAAGGACTCTTTAAATTGGCAGATCTTTCAGTCACTGCTATGAGTCACCACACCTTGGATCTAACAGTAAATAGCTCAACGTATTAGCCAGGACTGCACCTAGTTGATGGAGGCATTCCTAGCTCAATGTAATCTACCGCAAGATATATGTAACCAGCTCGCTATATGTTACTAATGCATGTATTCTTCCACCTACCCTGGCGCTCTCACCAGATAATTTAGGCTGTTCCCTATGTTCATTGCTTCGTTACCTAGAGTGTTTGAGCCCACGTCACCCGTATTCTACCAAAGTAACTCGTTTCTCAAGCATCTCTTTTGGGGAAACGAGGGGCTTATTTGGAATAAGTGGGATAGCAAAAGCCAGATTCGCCACAACTGCCTTTTTCAAGCTGGGTGCTTTGATGCCTTCCAATAAACGCTTTCGCTGATCAGTAATACAGAGTTCATTTATTGATGCAAGGTCTGAGACCTAACACTTGTCACATCAAAGTTTCCACTATGTGTGCTTAACCCAAGGCTTAATTCCTTTGACTAACTGAAGGCGATAATCCGGAATCACGAAAGGTGCCTTGACTTGACAGAGGGATAGGGACTATATCAATTCAAGAAAGGGCTATGGCTCAGCTCTCTAATTTTAAAAAAAAAAAGAGAGAAAAGAAATTACAACATATACTCAGGAGCTTCTTTATGCTTCTGGAAGCGCATTGGTAATAGCTGTTATAATCTCTAGATTTTAGAATAGTGCCAAGATATGTTGATAGGAATACTATTGGCTTCCATTGCATTGGTACCTTTTGTTAAGTTAGTTCTGAACCCAGAGGTGGATCCAGCAGGCTCTCTGGGCTTATGGGTTCCCCGGCGAGCAAGCATAATGGATTTTGTGTGTGCCGAGAGGGGTTACTAATTGCGATTTTGCCATGATTTTTGCCTTAGTTACTTCCTCTCAGCAGTAGCTGACAGAACTTCTGAAGCAGTCTAGTTATGAGGTGCACCAGCCGCAGGTGGTAGCTTCAGCCTGCATGCACTGCTTCCAAGGACCGGCAAGAGCAGCTGCATCCCAGCACAGCCCCACCCAGGAATGCCCAGCCAAGCCCCCCCATTGTGCCCAGCCCAGCCCCATTGGCGCCACGCCTACAGTTTGAATCCCACCACCATGGGAACCTGTTACTAAAATTTTGGGATCCCACCACTACCTGAACCCTGTGAGTAGCGCACCGTAATGAGGAATCGAATGAATGATCAATCAGCAGTAAAAGTTGATGCTAACCAGTCTGGAGAAAAGAAAATGCAGGGCATAAAATGTCAATATGTCTAATGTTAGCTTCCAAATCAGAAAACACCACCAAGCTTTTTTTATAAATTACATTGTTCACTAAGAGGCTTTTAAAAGAACAACCAAAGGCAGAAACACCGCATTATGTAATTTTTTTTGCTAACTACTCCACTATTATACACGATATCATTACATGATTTCACAAGTACAAATAAATACGTAATTTCATTTATTTATTCTCCATAGAGGCAGAGAGAAGGCGATTAAGAGGCTGCCTGCATGATAAAGCATAGCCAATGCAAATTTATTTTTGCAATACTGCATGGAAGGAATGCAAATGCCAGTTAAAACAAAGTAGCTTCAGGCCAAGGCGTGCCTTTCCAGGCACTGCATGAATGGATAAAAGTAAGCAATAAATTAGAGGTCGGAGCATAGTTAAGGGAGGAGAAACAGAGGGCTTCATTTGAAGAGCGCTGAAAAGGATAGACGGAGGATCAATCATGGCAAAATGTATAAAGGCTTGTGCGGCAAATCCAGAACCTTGAGCATGATGGGGCATCGCCTTCGAGCTGGCCAGTTGCCAGGACAGATTCAAGTTCATGCCTAAACCTAGTCTGTGGGTTACAGCTTTGCACTGGCTCCTTTCTGAAGATTCTGGGGACATTTTTTCTAAGTTCACCCTTTGCAACCTGAAACCATTTGCAAAATAGCTGCTTGATGCGCCGCTCTTTATTCATCGTGATATACTGAAAGTATTTCTATCTAAATATGCTTTCGAGGCACCTCATTTTACCACAAAACTCGTTCCTGATGACTTTAGTATAAGCTTCAGGTGGGAAATGCAGCCTAGGGTAGGAAATGCAGCAGGTTCTTGCCCAGTACGGGCATCGACAGCACAGAGGCCGTGCAGGGAGAAACAGTTGTTATGATGAATAGCAGTCATCGGACTGACTCCACAGAGCTTGCAGGCACCCAGATGAGCCGGAGAGACCGAGAATACCTGCACTGCACCGGAGAACAGGTAAGGGACTACCGAGTATGTCAAGGGGCTTTTTAAGATTAAAATGCATTAAGTCGGGTTGGGATGTTACGAATATATACGGTACTTCTTTCTACTCCGCCTTTCTCCCAGGGGACTCAAAGTGGCTATGCTGCCTCTCCACTCGTTATCCTAATAACAACTGGGTGGGGCAAGTTAGGCTGAGAGGTGTGATGGACCCAAGATCACCCAGCTCGCATCTATGGCGGTTCAACACAACCTCAGACCACACTGGTTCTCCTGAAACCCTGCACCGAGGGGAGATGACACAACTGTTTAGTGGGACAATTTGACCGCTTTTCCTTCTCTGCCCTGTCAACCAAATATTTCCTGAGCAGAACGAAGCGCCCGCTTGTCTATTTTCATTTGTAAATACAAAAGAGACACTTACGTCAATGGTAAAGGGATGGAAGAGTAAATTGTTTCACCTTTAGGATGACCCGCCGGAAGTTTGGTTTTAGTAAGTCCCTATAGGCACTTTTAGAAAGACTGCATAGGCACTTTATAAGTCTGGGGAATTTTAAATTTTTAATCCCTGTTCCAATCAATGTATTTATTTATTGGTGTTAGAGCAGCCTGCATAGCATTCGCTGCATCTGTGGCTGGCAGCCACAGATGCAGGGCGAACGCAGGATAGAATGTTAAGAACACGGCCAGACAGCCCAGAAACCACTAATAACACCCCAGTGATCCCGGCCAGAAAACTTTCTGATACCACATATTTTTTACCTAATTTCGCTTACTATGGTTTCAAGCATTACCATTTCTGGGTCAGGCTCTGTCATAGTTTTCCCAGGGCTATTTCTGCTATTGGGAGCTCTGCACTCTCTAGATGTTCTGTTGTCTGTTGTCTCGACATGCTGCACCATTCTCTTGCTAGTTATTGTTAAAGCGCCCCGCGACCACAAAGGCTGATGAGGCTGCCTCCTCTCCTGTTTGCCGCCTGCAAATCAGCACAGAGAAGAGACGGAGGGAGGGAGGGATGGATGGTGGACGGATGGATGAGGGAGGGATGGATGGTGGACGGATGGATGAGGGAGGGATGGATGGTGGACGGATGGATGAGGGAGGGATGGATGGTGGACGGATGGATGAGGGAGGGATGGATGAAATGAGCTGTAGGTAAGAGCGGAAGAATTAGAAAGAATCAGAGAATAGTTGAAATAAAATAAATAGGAAGTGGCCAGCAGTTAGCTACTGCTCTGTCTTCACTTATGAAGAGAACGGAGGACCGCTGGGCAAACTGCAGCAACTACAGGAAGCAGAAAATCTTGTTCATGACTTCGATAAATGGTAGGAATTGAGGTTGTCCAGCTCAGAGGAGAACACTCACAGAAAATCCTACTCATTAGAAGTTTTGCTGAGTGGCTTTGGTCCAGCCACACCACTCAGCCTGACCTACTCCTAGAGATTGTTGTGAGATGTCAAAAAGAGGAGAATGATGCTTTCACTGGGTCAGAAAGACAGAGTGTAATGAAATAAATCAGTAAGCTCCACTCACCCAGAGACTCTGCAGCCAGCTCCTCAGGATAGTCAGATTTTGTGAGTGCACCTGCACAATTTTGCCCCTGGCCAGTACCCATTCTTGGGTTACTTACTGCTCAGGCAAAGCAACAAGAGGCTCGCCTCGTCCCAGGGCCAAAGAAAGAGCCTTGGCCTCCTAAAAGTATATTTTGGTCAGCATTCCTGTTCTGAAGCAACATTCTACATTTTAGGTCTCTACTCGACACATCCCTGAGCAACAATGTGGTTCTGCAATGATTGGCATAAGACCTGCAACATGATAATCATGCTTGAGTTTTCGTTGAAAGCCAAAGTAGCACCACTAATCCAAGCAAAATGTATTTAATTTCCTTTTTAATCCATTATCCGCTATAATAATGCTCTAGGATTTAATAAGCAATAGTGGTACTCAAGAGCTTTGCAGAAACAGAAACATGTCAGTAGTAATCTCTTTCTGAAAATACCTACCCACCACCTCCAAACCACCTTCTTCTTACATAATGCCCATTTAAGGCAGGTACCCATATGAAGTGCTATTAATCCTGAAATACTTTAAACTAAGACAGAAAGATCACATTGCCAATGGGGCGGTGGTGGCAGAAGAAAGTGGAGGGCAGCAAAAGCAATGAAGAGTTTTGGATTTATATCCCCCCCTTTCTCTGCAGGAGACTCAAAGGGCTTACAATCTCTTGCCCTCACAACAAACAACACCCTGTGAGGTAGGTGGGCTGAGAGAGCTCTGGCTGTGGATTCAGCCTAAGGTCACCCAGCTGGCGTAGGTGGGAGTGCATGGCTAATCTGAATTCCCCAGAGGCTTCCCACAGCTCAGGGGCGGCAGAGCAGGAGAACCTGTCCCAGTTCCTTCTCCAGATTTCAGGATAGCCACACGTGAGTTTTAACCTCCTACGCCACCGTATGAAAAGGCTTGCATGAAGTGTAAATTGTTCTCTTCCCACACTATTTGCTTGGGTTCAAGTACTATTTTCTTGGTCACATTCAGCCTACCCAGTTCATTTCCCCAGAAACTTGCTCAGGGTTCGCAAAACCAAACTATTCCCAAATCTGAATCAGATGCTACCTATTAGGCCTGACACAACTATAACAAGGCAAGCATTCTTCCCCTTCCAGCACTCTGGATATTTTGCTAATAAACATGCATTTGTAAGCGTCTCATCATTTTACAACCATTACTCGTCAATATTTCTGTATTTTCAAAGATTCTGTTACAAAATGCTAAGCTACGTCAATTTATATTTTTTTTGAAATGAAAATTATTTAAAACAATTTTATGCCATTACATAAAACCATATACCATAAAACCATATACCATGCATAAATATTTCCATTTGGTTCTAGAACCCAAATTGCATCAGCCCCATTCCTGTCTGTGCAACATTCTCCATGGACTACAATTCTCATCAGCCCCTGCCAGCATGGCCAATTGGCTATGCTGGCAGGGGCTGATGGGAATTGTAGTCCATAACATCTGGAGTGCCAAAGGTTCGCCACCACAGCTCTAAGCAATGCGTGTGTTTGTGCGCCAAGTTCAGTCAAGTCTTAGCAGACTTGTGGCAACCCAAGCAAGAGGTTTTCAAGGAAAGTGAGAAGCTGAGGTGGTTTGCCACTGCCTTACCCTGTAAAACCTTCCTCGGTAGTCTCCTACCCAAGTACTGACTTTACTCAGCTTCCAACTTATGGTGACCCAGCAAGGGCCTTTCAAGGTAACCTAGGAACAGAGGTGGTTTGCCATTTCCTTCTTCTGCAGAGCCTTTGTTGGTGGTCTCCCATCCAAGTGCTGACCTTACTCAGCTTCCAACTTATGGGGCCCCAGCAAGGGGCTTTCAAAGGAGTATAGGAGCAGATGTGGTTTGCCACTGCCTTCTTCTGCAGAGCCTTCCTTGGTGTACTCTATTCAAGTACAGACCCTGCTTAGTTTCTGAGATCTGACGAGAATTGGCTGTACAGCAGTGGCGTAGGAGGTTAAGAGCTCGTGTATCTAATCTGGAGGAACCGGGTTTGATTCCCAGCTCTGCCGCCTGAGCTGTGGAGGCTTCTCTGGGGAATTCAGATTAGCCTGCGCACTCCCACACACGCCAGCTGGGTGACCTTGGGCTAGTCACAACTTCTCGGAGCTCTCTCAGCCCCACCTACCTCACAGGGTGTTTGTTGTGAGGAGGGAAGGGCAAGGAGATTGTCAGTTCCTCTGAGTCTCCTACAGGAGAGAAAGGGGGGATATAAATCCAAAACTCTTCTTCTTCTCTTCTTCATAGTGGCCCATTAGAAGTGCTGCAGGGTAAGAGACCTACGGTGCCCCATTTACATTTTAAAAACACTTGATTAAATATGATGGGTGCCAATTCATGTTTCTTTACTCCTTTCTTTCCATATCTATATCGCTGCCCCCAGTAATTTAACGGCAAGCCCGTTTTTATTTCCTTCTAAAGTTGTGCGTCTGAGCTTAAAAGCGGTTCGGAAGGGCCGCTTGGTCCTGAGGAAATGACCAGTGTGGGATTCCACCAGACATTCGACAAATTGAAATTTTTATTTCTCTGTGTTCTGTAGCTTAATGGTTTCAAGAAATAGTTTACCATAAATAAAACAATCTGAGGCAACAACTTCTGGCTGAGATTTTCACTTCACATCAATCTACTCTCTGACTCTTTTACATCTGAAGGCCTTTCACACACATGCACAATAATGCACTTTCAATCCACTTTCACAATTGTTTGCAACTGGGTTTTGCTATTCCGTACAGTAAAATCAAGCTGCAAAGTGCACTGAAAGTAGATTATTTATTTATTTATTTATTATTAATTATAGTTTTAGACCACCCACCCTCGGAAGCTCACGGTGATATACATCAGTATAAATCTCTCTATAAAAACAGCATAACCAGAGATGGGATCCAGCAGGTTCTCACAGGTTCCCGAGAGTAGGTTACTAATTATTTGTGTGTGCCGAGAGGGGGTTACTAATGGGTGATTTTGCCACGTGATTTTGGCCTTAGTTACGCCCCTCCTCTCAGCAGTAGCGCGCAGAACTTGAAGCAGTCTAGCAGGAGGTGCACCGGCGTGCGTGGCAGCCTGCGCCTGCGTGCATTCGTTTCCTGCCCAAGGACCGGCGCAGCGGCTGCGTCCTTGCCACAGCCCCGCCCAGGAATGCCCCGCCCCCGGAATGCCCGACCATGCCCCCGTCGTGCCCCGTCCAGCCCCGTTGGCTCTACGCCACAGTTTGAATCCCACCACCATGGGAACCTGTTACTAAAATTTTTGGATCCCACCACTGAGCATAACAGTAGTTAAAATTAGCAGCCTAGCAGATTAATAACGACAATTGATGGCGACTTCCCCTCCCTCCCCACCCCCTTCCCACGGGAGGTCTGGATGATACGAGGGACCTTATTCTGCATGTGTGGACGGGACCTGAGACCCTATTAGGATTTGACTCCATTTTTAGTCTCTCAGTGTTTTGGCCTATTTCTTTGGGCAGTTCTACACTTTGTACAGTGCTAGGCCGTTAACATCATTAGCACCACACTGGGGACCCCGGAGCAGCAGTGGCGTAGGAGGTTAAGAGCTCATGTATCTAATCTGGAGGAACCGGGTTTGATTCCCAGCTCTGCCGCCTGAGCTGTGGAGGCTTATCTGGGGAATTCAGATTAGCCTGTACACTCCCACACACGCCAGCTGGGTGACCTTGGGCTAGTCACAGCTTCTCGGAGCTCTCTCAGCCCCACCCACCTCACAGGATGTTTGTTGTGAGGGGGGAAGGGCAAGGAGATTGTAAGCCCCTTTGAGTCTCCTGCAGGAGAGAAAGGGGGGATATAAAGCCAAACTCTTCTTCTTCTTCTAAGTGGATTCCGGGAAGATTCTGTTCTGCAGAGGTTGTATTTTGCATGGAAACGTGTGCTTTCTTCTGGCTGGCAGGCCTAGTAAATAAAGGAGAAGGTTGGGGGCAGTGGACCGATCCTCATAGCTGGCACCCTTTGATGTCTGATGCCGGGAGTTTGGCAAACGATTTTGCCTTTGAAAAAGCAGACACATAAAAATACAGGGGGCACGTGCCTTCTTCACTCCACCCTTGGCCATTTGCCCAATCCGAAACAGCCCCGCAGATGTGCTGTTTACCCAGTTGGGATATTTATTTTTTTAACACGGCTGTGACTCAATGCTTGAACATCTGCTTGGCACATGGAAGGCCCCTTTTTGATCCCTGGCCCTTCCAGTTGAGAAGGATCCTGAGTAAGTGATGAACATAAGAACATAAGAATGAGCCAGCTGGATCACACCAGACTCCATCTGCGGCTGTTGCTCCCGATCACCTGGTCTCCTGAGCACCTGGTCTTCCTTCCTTCCTTCCTTCCTTCCTTCCTTCCTTCCTTCCTTCCTTCCTTCCTTCCTTCCTTCCTTCCTTCCTTCCTTCCTTCCTTCCTTCCTTCCTTCCTTCCTTCCTTCCTTCCTTCCTTCCTTCCTTCCTTCCTTCCTCACTTCCTTCCTTCCTTCCTTCCTTCCTTCCTTCCTTCCTTCCTTCCTTCCTTCCTTCCTTCCTTCCTTCCTTCCTTCCTTCCTTCCTTCCTTCCTTCCTTCCTTCCTTCCTTCCTTCCTTCCTTCCTTCCTTCCAACATAAGAACTAGCCTGCTGGATCAGACCAGAGTCCATCTAGTCCAGAACTCTGCTACTCGCAGTGGGCCACCAGGTGCCTTCGGGAGCTCACCTGCAGGATGTGAAAGCAATGGCCTTCTGCGGCTGCCGCTGCTCCCGAGCACCTGGTCTGCTGAGGCATTTGCAATCTCAGATCAAGGAGGATCAAGATTGGTAGCCAGAGATCGACTTCTGCTCCATCAATCTGCTGAAGCCCTTTTTATGTGAAATTGTTATGGAATATTTTCTACCCAAAAACACTCACGAACAAGGCGGTCAGCAGTAAGCGGTTTATTGTAGTCTGTGGCGCAGCGCAGCTCATTTTTAAGGCCCCTGCTCTGCCCTCTTGCCCATCCCTCAAGTGGACACAAGGTTCACAATCTGACCAATCAACAAACAAACAAACAAACAAAGAACCTTGATTGGCATAACAACATTATATACACAAATCCACTTAACCAAGTAGAGGGAAGCTAAAATAAACGTACAGGTAGAGAAGGCTGATGTTCAGGATTTGCTCCTAAAGCGCTGTTTTATATACAAGTCCAAAAATTTGGTGACTGCGTCGTTTGCATCACTACTGGGGCTGTCCAACAGAAAGGTGATCTTTTGCAAGTCAGATGCATACTCTTTTTTGAGTAGCAGGGGTGACAAGTATTTGACTCTGGGTCCTGTGTAAAGTGGACAGTAAAGTAAAATATGGTCTATAGAGTCAACACAGTTCCCGTTGCATATGCATAGCCTTTGGCGGTAAGGGGTTTTAGTGAATCTCCCTGTTGATAAGGCTGATGGAAGGGCATTGCAACGGGCCAACATCATTGCTCTACGGAGCCTGGGCACGGTTATCTGGTGCAGGTATTGAGTCTCCTTATTACCAGTGTAGGTGATACCTAGAGCTAAAGGAGAGCAAATCCTGGAAGCCTTTTCGAGTAGGATCTGATGTTGTTATGCCAATAAAGGTTTTTTGTTGGTTTGTTTGTTGTTGAATCTGACCAATCAGCTTTTAACACATATCTCCTTGATAAATCAGGGGCTTTCCACATGCAGGCATTAGCTAAGCGAGCAAAGAATACTTTTATTAAGGAACTCAGCTAATTCTATATGTGGCACAGACATGCGTCAATATCCTGTGTTTCTGGCTACCACAGGCCTAGTTCCCTGTTCTTTCCTCCCTTTAGTTCCTCTTTTCTCTCTGTCTCATTTTCCACACTGTGACCTTCACACTCAAGAAATACATTTTTCCATATCAAAAGGCCTCTACCCAGAGACCCTGCAGTGCTGCTGCAAGTCTAAGCAGGGTACAGTATTCATTCAGGCCCCTTCCGCACGTGCAGAATAACGCACTTTCAGTCCACTTTCACAATGGTTTGCAAGTGGATGTTGCTATTCCGCACAGCTGCCAAGTGTATTGAAAGTGCATTATTCTGCATGGGAGGAAGGGCCCTAAGTTTCTTATTTTATCCTCATTTATTCTGTGACGTTGCCCAACATTGTTATTGTGGTTATCAAGTATTCTATAGTGCAGGGGTCAGCAACCTTTACCACCCAAAGAGCCATTTGGACTCATTTTCCATGACCCTGAAGATCTACCGAGCCGGAGAGGCGGCTCCGTACCCCTCCACTCACCTTTCCTTCTAGTGCTGGGAGGCGGAGGCACCGGGCAGGGAAACCCCCTCTGCCCACCGGAGCAGGCAGCCACCTGCTCTGTGGGGCAGAGGGGGGGATGGCGGCTGTTCTGGAGGGACACACCCACACTACCCTCCAAGGGTTCGGAGGGCAGCATGGGCGTGCCCCTCCAACCCTCCAGAGCAGCGCTGGAAGAGAGGTGAGTGGAGGGGATGCGAAAAGCGGCGCCCTCACGCACTGAGTCACCTCCGCTTCAGCCCCTCCACTCACCTTTCCTTCTAGTGCTGCTCTGGAGGGCTGGAGGGACATGCCCACACTACCCTCCAACCTCCAGGCCATGCAGAGCCGCAGTATAAGGCTGATAGAGCCTCATGCGGCTCTGGAGCCGCAGGTTGCAGACCCCTGATATAGTGTTTTTTAGGTACAGTGTATTGCCAAAGGCTTTCATGGCTGGAATCACCCGGATGTTGTGGGTTTTCCGGGCTGCGTGGCCGTGGTCTGGTTGTTTTTGCCCACATGTTGGAACATATGCCGTTCTTCTAAAATACATCTTAGACTACACCAAGTAACAGTTAAGAATCTGCCAATGCAGCCGAGAAAACAGCCCGAGATGGATCAATAGATAGCCTGCCATATGCCATGGCTGTGAGCTAAACTGAGCATTCATGTTTAGAGCGACGCACTTCTGAATATCAGGGGCTGCTGATAAAAGTGGGAAGGACTTTGCTTTGCTTATGGATTTCCTGAAATTTGCATCACAGCATCGCATATTTATAAGCTGGAACAGGTTTAGAGGAGGGCAACCAAAATGGTCAAAGGTCTGGAATCCATGCCCTACAAGGAGAGACTTAGAGAGCTGGGAATGTTTAGTTTGGTGAAGAGAAGGATAAGAGGTGACATGATAGCCATGTTTAGGTATTTGAAGGGGGTATCACATTGGTGAGGGAGCAAGCTTGTTTTCTGCTGCTCCAGAGACTAGGACCAGGAGTCATGGGTTCAAGGTGATTCTCCAGATTAGATACACAAGCTCTTAACCTCCTACGCCACTGCTCCGCCACTGATGCCCGTACACTCCTCCCTTTTTGTGGGTGGGGTGGGCTCTGAAGCTTTTACATGATGTTTGGTCTTTCAGGGTGGGGTTTTATTGTGATTTTACCGTGGTGATTGTATTGTAAACCACTCTGAGACTCCAGTAAAGGGGAGGCAATACATGTAAATAAATAGAAACAAAATTAGATATTTGACAACGGAGTGAAACTAGATGGAGGGTTGGTCTGATCCAGTATAGCTGTCAAATGTTATAACCACTGGGTCCCCACTGGGGTTGGGGGGAAAGAAGGGTATAAAAGAAACAAATAAACAAGTAACCATTGTCCCAACAGCATTGTCCCAACAGCACCATTGTCCCAGCAGCAGTGGCGTAGGAGGTTAAGAGCACGTATATCTAATCTGGAGGAACCGGGTTTGATTCCCAGCTCGGCCGCCTGAGCTGTGGAGGCTTATCTGGGGAATTCAGATTAGCCTGTACACTCCCACACACGCCAGCTGGGTGACCTTGGGCTAGTCACAGCTTCTCGGAGCTCTCTCAGCCCCACCTACCTCACAGGGTGTTTGTTGTGAGGGGGGAAGGGCAAGGAGATTGTAAGCCCCTTTGAGTCTCCTGCAGGAGAGAATGGGGGGATATAAATCCAAACTCCTCCTCCTCCTCCTCCTCCTTCTTCTTCTTCTTCTTCTTCTTCACCCAGAAAATCATGGCCAACTAATGGTCACGCTATAGGGTTTTCAATGTGAGACATGAACAGAGATGGCTTGCCGTTGCCTGCCTCTGTATAACAGCTCTGAACTTCTTTCATGGTCTCATTTATTTATTTATTTCTCAGTCTTATAGACCGCCCAACCCCCGAAGGGCTCATGTCCAAGTAGCGAGGGCCAATCCTGGTTTGCTTCCAAAACTAGATGATCCTGGGCTAGCCTGGATCATTAAGATCAGGGAGATTATCAGTATAGTCTATAGCATTAAGCAGGTGCACTGAAAAATACTTGGCACATCCTCAGAGACGGTTGAATACTTGGCACGTCCTCAGAGACCGTTGAATGTTCTTACAGGTGCTGCAGTTCTGAGCTGTAGCATTCCAGGGTTGGTTCTGAACTCAAACGGAGATCCTCAGATCTTTCAGAACTAATTTCCTCTGTCCCTATCCCCAATAGGGTACAGGCATAGGTGGGATCCAGCAGGTTCTCACCAGTTCCCGAGAGTGGGTTACTAATTATTTGTGTGTGCCAAGAGGGAGTTACTAATTGGGTCCGCTTTTCCGTTAGAAATTCCATTAGGTCCAAAAATCATAAAGTCCTGTTGTTTCCTCTGTGGCTGGTTAGCGAAGGTAGAAAACGGGTAATTCTCCCTGTTGGGCTGTTTTAAAAACATGTTTTAGTGATATGGTAAAGTTCCTTGTTTCAGGAAAGTATCCTTCTTTTGATTTCTAGAAACAAAACTAAGTATTTGAAAGTATGAAGTATTTGACAGGCAGTCAATTAGAGGAGAAGTAGTTGTTTCTATGACTATAGACCGATAGAACTTGCTATATTGAGGATTTGAAGGATGGACAGAAGGATACCTCGTGGAAATTAGGAACTTTTTTTTACAGTAAGAGTTTTTTACAGAGAAATTATTAATGCCCCGCCCCTGGAATGCCCGGCCACGCCCCCGTCGTGCCCCGCCCAGCCCCATTGGCGCTACGCCACTGTTTGAATCCCACCCCCATGGGAACCTGTTACTAAAATTTTTGGATCCCACCACTGGGTACGGGCCTGTGGCTGGCTAGTGTCCACGCATGGCATGATTTGAGCTTCCTTGGGTTGTGAGGTTGTTTACATGAGGCTGTATCCATCGCCGGAGGCACACTCGGCGTAGCAGAGCAGCCAAAGAACGGCTTCCAAAAAAGCCCGGTGCCTGCCAAGGAATAAAGTGAGTTACAGCTGACCAGCGGCAGCCCGGCTCCCTTAAGCAGAATCTTCTTTTAAGAAAGACTCCGTTAAATACCGTCTGGCCAGGCAAGCCTGCCAAAGTGAAAGCGAGGAGGAAAGCAAAGGAAAAGGCTGCTAATCCTTCAGCTCGGCTGTCTCCCCAAATGTGGATTTGGCAGTAATCGCGGCTATCTGGAGAGGTGCGTTGAAAGCAGATGTTTAAGGGACGGCCGGGACTTACAGAAGCCGACTTGACTGCAGAAGCTGCTTTTTTATCTGCAGCCTGGTTCCCTTGCACTGTTTCTGGGCAGGTGATGAATCCGGACGTTCACTGTTTTTAATCCCTGCCCGGGACTGAATCCTAACAGGTTCCCTTGTGAGAGCACGGGGGCCGGGGTGGTGGCGGATTGGTTGCAGAAGGCTTCAAGCAGCGGAGAAGAGGTACGCTCGCTCCCTCGTTCACAGACTTCAGATCCCTCGAACACCACGTACCTCTTGGGCCCAAGCCAATTTACTGCAATCCTGCGCAAGTTTGCACCAGGGGGATTTTGTGGTCTCCCCAAAGCGTCCTGAAAATGAAGTTAGACTGTTTATCAAGGGTGGTATTTTCTGTTTTGACTCTAGAGCAGCTGTCTAGGTTCATGAGGAGAGAAGCATCTTTATCACGATCTGCCCTTTTTCTTTTTTGGGATAATTATTTTTATTTTTTTCCTCGTGTGAAAAAACAAACGGGCACAGACGCCAACAATAACAGCCACAAAAAAACCCACGTTGGAACGTAACAAAATACAACCCATTACACACTCTACACCAGAGATGGTGAACCTTTTCGAGACCGAGTGCCCAAATTGCAACCCCAAACCCGCTTATTTATCGGGAAGTGCCAACATGGCAGTTTAACCTGAATACTGAGGTTTTAGTTTAGAAAAAATGGTTGGCTCCGAGGCATGTGTTACTCGGGAGTAAGCTTGGTGGTAGTTGGTGGCTTTGCTTTGAAGCAACCGTGCAGCTCTTCCAATGGGTGAATCACGACCCTAGGAGCGTTTACTCAGAACAAGCCCCATTGCCAGCAACCAAGCTTACTCCCAGGTAAAGGATCACGCTTTAGTTCTTCGCATGAAAATCAGTGGGGTTTAACAGCACTTAACAGGGTTACCTACACTGCTTCCCCAAAACTAGGTCTTAGGTTTAATGGTAATAATGGAGCCCAGTGGCCCAGGCCAGCCTAGATGTGTGTGTGTGTGGGGGGGGGGGGGCGACTCTGTTTGCATGTGCCCACAGAGAGGGCTCTGAGTGCCACCTCTGGCACCCGTTCCATAGGTTCGCCACCACTGCTCTACACTGATTTCCATCTTTGATTGAGAACTGGAGATTCAGGCATATAATTAAAAAAAAATAGTTCAGTTTTTTTTTTGTTTTACTAATATTCTAATACATTCTGCTGCTTTTTTAAAAGTTTTCAAATCTACTGTTGTATCTCTGTTAGCATAGGTTTTCAAAACGTGTCCCGCAAAAGTTTTCCAGTTTTCTAAAAAGTTGTCCATACCCTGTTTCCCCGAATATAAGACATCCCCGAAAAATAAGACATAGTAGAGGTTTTGCTGAAGTGCGAAATATAAGGCATCCCCCGAAAGTAAGACATAGCAAAGTTTTTGTTTGGAAGCATGCCCGACGAACAGAACACAGATAAATAAGACATCCCCTGAAAATAAGACATAGCGCATCTTTGGGAGCAAAAATTAATATAAGACACTGTCTTATATTCGGGGAAACACGGTATTACTATCCCTCAACAGAGATGTCAGTTTTGCCATTTCTGAATTTTTTTTGCCATTTCAGTTTTGTCATTTCTGTGTCTTTTAAAATCCAGTCCTCCTTTGTTGGTATTTTATCATCTCTCCATTTTTGTGCATATGGAATCCTTGCTGCAATAGTCATATACATAAAGAGCGGTCTGTATTGATTCTCTGACTTTTTAATCTTTTTTTTCAAATAGAGATGCCAGGTTTTGAGCTTTGGAACTTCTGCATGGAAAGTAGCTACTCTGTTGGTGAGCCACTGCTAGGGTTGTCAGCTCTGGTTTGGGAAATACTAGTCCAGTGGTGGTGAACCTATGGCACGTGTGCCAGAGGTGGCACTCAGAGCCCTCTCTGTGGGCACGCACGCACAGAGTTCGTCATGTAGGGGGAGCGGAAAATCACACACCCCATACACACACATATCTAGGCTGGCCTTGCTTCTGAGTAAACCCTCCTAGGGTCATGATTCACCCATTCGAAGCATTGCACTGTTGCTTCACCAAGCTTACTCCCGAGTAACGCACGCCTCGGAGCAAACCGTTTTTTTTCTAAACTAAAACCTCAATATGCAGGTTAAATTGCCGTGTTGGCACTTTGCGATAAATAAGTGGGTTTTGGGTTGCAATTTGGGCACGTGGTCTCGAAAAGGTTCGCCATCACTGTACTAGTCAGATTTTGGGGGTGGAGCTTGGAGAGGGCGGGGCTTGGGGCGGGACCTCAGCCAAATATAATGCCGTAGAATCCATTCTCCAAAGCAGCCTTTTTCTATAGAAGGAATGATTGTTATCATTTGGAGATCAATTGCAATATCTCAAGGTCTCCAAGTACTACCTGGAAGTTAGCAAGCCTAGCCACAGTCTCTCTTTTGAACATATGAAGTTGTTCTACACATAGGACTGCGTTGTCAATCAATTTTCGAGTCCATCCCTTCTCATTTTGATTGGCCCGCCCCTGCTCCTGTATAAACTCCCTTGTCCTGCGAGAAGACTAGTTGGTTTTTATATTTTACTTTTCTCAAAGGGGCTTACAATTACCTCTCCCTCCCCCTCCCCCCACAACAGGCACCTTGTGAGGCAGGTGGGGCTGAGAGAGTTCTGAGAGAACTATGACTGGCCCAAGGTCACCCAGCAGGCTTCGTGTGGGGAAGCAGGGAATTGAACCTGTTCTCCAGATTAGAATCCATCACTCTTAACCACTATGCTATGCTGGCACTATGTTGTCTCCTCTGGCAGCATCAGGCTGTTTATATCTATGAAACGGAGTCCCTGCCCTGGGTGGAAAGGCAGCACATAAATGTGTCAGGAGCAGCAGTGGCGTAGGAGGTTAAGAGCTCCTGTATCTAATCTGGAGGAACCGGGTTTGATTCCCAGCTCTGCCGCCTGAGCTGTGGAGGCTTATCCGGGGAATTCAGATTAGCCTGTGCACTCCCACACATGCCAGCTGGGTGACCTTGGGCTAGTCACAGCTTCTTGGAGCTCTCTCAGCCCCACCTACCTCACAGGGTGTTTGTTGTGAGGGGGGAAGGGCAAGGAGATTGTCAGCCCCTTTGAGTCTCCTGCAGGAGAGAAAGGGGGGATATAAATCCAAACTCCTCCTCCTCCTCCTCCTCCTCCTCCTCCTCTTCTTCTTCTTCTTCTTCTTCTTCTTCTTCTTCTTCTTCTTCTTCTTCTTCTTCTTCTTCTTCTTCTTCTTCTTCTTCTTCTTCTTCGGGAGCAGTTTTATCCCTCAGGCCTGACTCTCGCCGCATGCCGTCCTTCCAAGACCACCTGCCTTTTCCACGCTGGCTTGCCCTTGCTTCCAGGGGGTCTTCGCAGTGGCGGGACTTTGTCCCTTCCCTAGGCGAGCCCCCCCTCCTCTGCGCTGCCCATAAATTAGGTTACAATGTGCATATTGAATTTCTCGCCGGTTCCTGATGTTGTGGCACATATGCGTTGCCTCCCGCTGTTAATGGCTTCGCACACAAAAATGAAGTAATAAAGGTTATGATGTCTGTGTTTTGACCTCCTGCCCCCCATTGCATTCAATGCAGGGGGCTTCTCGGGAATGGCAGCCCCTCCCCCCTCCTGATAATATGGCTTTTTTGGGTGGGAGGGGAAGCTCCCTCTGTGCTGCTTCAGGTCGGGACTGCTGTCTTTCTTGCTCCTGGAACAAACCAGGGAAATGTTTTCTCCTTATATGTGATTGTAGGTTGTTGTTTTTTTAATGGAGATATTATTTTTCATTCTCCAAGAGAGTAATAGATTGGAAGAGGAGGAGAAGGGCCAAGGAGGAGGAAAGTTTAAAGGAAGGGAGGAAGACTCAAGGGAGGTGCGGTGCATTGGGAATTTCTCCTGCTCAAGACCCCTGTGCAAAAACTCCTATTTATTTCAATATGGGGTTGAAAAAGAGAACTTCCTAATAGATTGTTACAGTATGTTATTATTATTATTATTTAATTTAATATACCGCCCTATCCCCGAAGGACTCAGGGCGGTGAACAATATAATGTCATGTATAAAACATACAGATGAATTAAAATAAGCACATTCTAAAAACAATATCCCACGAAAACCCGTATACAACCCTCCCAGAAAGCACAGTGGGTCCCGAAGATGTTGGGGACCCCTATATGGCAGGGGGGGAGGGGGGGTCTCAGCAGCTGGTCTCTCCAAAGGCCCGGTGGAACAACTCAGTCTTACAGGCCCTGCGGAATTCTCCAAGGTCCCGCAGGGCCCAGACAGCTGGTGGTAGAGTGTTCCACCAGGCTGGGGCCAGAGCCGTAAAGGCCCTGGCCCGAGTGGAGGCCAGACGCGTCATGGAGGGGCCAGGGATCTTCAGTAAGTTGGCCTCTGCAGAACGCAGAGGTCGATTTGGGACAGATGAGGTAATGCGGTCCCGAATGTTATGGGTAGGGGGGCTGTATAGTTCATTTTGATATGTTTATTCCCCCTTAGTTGATGTTGTGTTGCTTTGACAACAGCGTAGTGGTTAAGACAGGTGAATTCTAATCTAGAGAACCGGGTTTGATTCCCCACTCCTCCACCTGAGTGGCAGAGGCTTATCTGGTGAACCAGATGTGTTTCCGCATTCCTGCATTCCTGCTGGGTGTCCTTCGGCTATTCAGTTCAGTTCAGAACTCTCTCAGCCCCACCTACCTCATAAAATGTGTGTTGTGGGAAGAGGAAGGGAAGGGGCTTGTAAGCCCCCCTGAGTCTCCTTATAGGAGAGAAAGGTCAGGTATAAATCCAAACTCTTCTTCTTCTTTGATGCAAGTGAGATGTTGACCTACTGTTACCTTTTTCTGGATGATCCTTCATTTCTTTCATCTCTTTTATTTTATTGAATTTATTATTTTATTGAGTTTAATACCCTACCTTTTCTTGACTAAAGGCCAAGTTCAAAGTGGCTTACGTACCTTGCGGCTGAAACATCATATATCCAGTTATAATAAATTAGCACAAAACATTAACTAGTCAATTATAATAAAACACAATAACATAACATAATAAGACAGCGGCTGGTCCAACGGCGCAACCTAAAATCCCTCACCCCAACGTCCTGTGGTTTTATGGATCATTTTATGGTTTTATTTAATTAACTGTTTTAAGTTGCCCTGAGCACATAAGGGGAAGAATGGCTCATACATCGGATCAGATCAGATCAAATGTAACTTTATTATGACTTCAAGTCAAAAGAATAAACAGATCCTCGTGTGTGAGTGTCTGCATTCTGGGAAACCTTCTGAGCACCTTTCCTTCTCCAAACCCCACCCTCCACAGGCTCCACCCCTAAATATTCAGGTATTTTCCAACCCAGATCTGGCAACAGGCTTGCCAGCCCCCAGGTGTCGCCTGGAGATCTTCTGCCATCACGTCGGATCTCCAGACAGCCAGTTCCCCTGGAGAGTTGGCCACCCTACGTGGCTCAGTGCAGCAGCATATACAGCTTTTCCTTGGTCTGACTTGGTCCCATGTTTTTAATATTTTTAGAGCCACACTGTAACCTCAACCTGAGCAGGCAGAGGCCTAGACACTCAACACCTTAGGGTCTTGGTTAAGACTGGTGGACTCTAACCCGATGAACTGGGTTTGTTTCCTTACTCCTCCACATGAAGCCTGGTGGGTGACTTTGGGCCAGTCACAGTTCTCTCAGAAATATCTCTGCTTCATCTGCCTTACAAGGCGTCTGTTTTGGACAGAGGAAGGGAAGGCGTTTGTAAGCTGCCTTTAGACTCCTTACAGTTGAGAAAAGTGGGGTATAAATCCAAATGCCGCCGCCTCCTCCTCCTCCTCCTCCTCCTCCTCCTCCTCCTCCTCCTCCTCCTCTCCTCCTCCTCTCCTTCTCCTCCTTCTCCTTCTCCTTCTCCTCTTCCTCCTCCTCCTCCTCCTCCTCCTCCTCCTCCTCTTCCTCCTTCTCCTCCTTCTCCTCCTTCCCCTCCTCCTCCTCCTCCACGTGAGTGGTAGACTTTAATCTGGTGAACCAAGTTTGATTCCCTGCTTCTCCACATGAAGCCTGCCAGGTGACCATGGGCCAATCATGGTTCTCTCCGAGCTCTCTCAGCTCCACCTACCTCACAAGGTGTGGGGAGGTGAAGGGAAGGTGATTGGGAGCCATTTTGTGACTCCTTATGGTTGAGAGAAGTGGGGTATAATGTTCAACTGTTTGTTCGGGATTCCAGCATCTGAGTGGGACCTGGGGATTCCCTGGGATTATAGATCATCTCCAATTTATATGAATCAGTTCCCTTGGAGAACAGGAATGATTTGGAGGGTGGACCATATGGCCTTGTCCACACCGAGCTCCCCGCCCTCCCAAATCTCCTGTCGGTTCCCAGTCTGGAGATGGCAAATCGACCCCCAACTTCTTACCAGTGGGCAGGGGTGAACGACATCCCTAAATGACACAAAGGCAGAGGTGGGATCCAGCAGGTTCTCACCAGTTCCCGAGAGTGGGTTACTAATTATTTGTGTGTGCCGAGAGGGGGTTACTAATTGGGTCCACTTTTCCACCTCCACGCCCTCGCCTCCCCGAGAGGCATCCTGCCTTTGAACTTGAAGGTTCCATATAGCAATTGCGACTAATAATGTAACTCCCGGAACTGGGTTAATCCCTTTCAGGTACTGCAATTCATGGATTCTCAGCTTTTCGTATCTTTTATCTCACCAGTCTCCTCAAAGAACCTGTGTGTTTCACCATTGCTGGGGTCAGATTTGTGAGTTGGGGCATTTTCTATAATGTGATGATGATTTAGAAATGACCTGGTGCAAAAAAAAAAATTGGGGGGTCATGGTGGGGTGGCTGCCCATGGGGGGGGCATCCAACTCAGGTTTTGCCCAGGGCTCAGGTTTGCCTAGTTACGCCTCTGCCCCCTTTGCTGAGGGGGGGCTAGCGAGGGAACCTGTTGCTAAAATTTTTGGATCCCACCACTGCAGAAAGGGGTGCCGCAGTGGGCAGGGGGATTGGTGGAAATTGCCAGTTGAGTCTGGACTCTGCTCTTTTGACTCGTATGCCCACCCTTCAGATTGGTTGAAGCTCTACTTTCCTCCAGTGAATTCCTTTCTCTTTATTCCCTCTTCACGACTAATGCGCAGAGATAAGAGCAATCTGGAAGTGTTTGCGTTCGCAATTGCAATCATCATGCTGCATCTGCATTCGCTTTCTTGCCGCACGTGTGAGCTCCAACGTTACAAAACGTTCTTGACATGGATAGATCCTGGTTGCATCAGAATCTGTTTTATGGGCCGTTTTCCCAGGGTATAACAATATTAATAACAAAAGGCGCTGGGATTATTTTGGTGGGATTTTATTTGCCATACGAATAGATGTGTGTTTCTGTATTGCATTTTGTATCGCAGGCTGCCTTCAGCCCGTCTTTGGATGGGAAAGAGTGGGTTATAAGTCCCGTAAAACGAACAAACAAACAGAGCGCTCGGCCCGTTCCCGGCTCTATGAAGAGAGCTGCCAGGAAGTTCTCTCCCCACTATTTTTCCCTTGCCTCTGGCCGGGCATTTGGTATTCCTTGGAGAATTTGCTTGGCGAGCGATACCAGTTAAAGTAGATTGCCAGTTCGTCAGACGGCAGACCGAGACTCCCCCCCCCCCCCCCACCCCCCCCCCCCCCCACCCCCCCCCCCCCCCACCCCCCCCCCCCCCCACCCCCCCCCCCCCCCACCCCCCCCCCCCCCCACCCCCCCCCCCCCCCACCCCCCCCCCCCCCCACCCCCCCCCCCCCCCACCCCCCCCCCCCCCCACCCCCCCCCCCCCCCACCCCCCCCCCCCCCCACCCCCCCCCCCCCCCACCCCCCCCCCCCCCCACCCCCCCCCCCCCCCACCCCCCCCCCCCCCCACCCCCCCCCCCCCCCACCCCCCCCCCCCCCCACCCCCCCCCCCCCCCACCCCCCCCCCCCCCCACCCCCCCCCCCCCCCACCCCCCCCCCCCCCCACCCCCCCCCCCCCCCACCCCCCCCCCCCCCCACCCCCCCCCCCCCCCACCCCCCCCCCCCCCCACCCCCCCCCCCCCCCACCCCCCCCCCCCCCCACCCCCCCCCCCCCCCACCCCCCCCCCCCCCCACCCCCCCCCCCCCCCACCCCCCCCCCCCCCCACCCCCCCCCCCCCCCACCCCCCCCCCCCCCCACCCCCCCCCCCCCCCACCCCCCCCCCCCCCCACCCCCCCCCCCCCCCACCCCCCCCCCCCCCCACCCCCCCCCCCCCCCACCCCCCCCCCCCCCCACCCCCCCCCCCCCCCACCCCCCCCCCCCCCCACCCCCCCCCCCCCCCACCCCCCCCCCCCCCCACCCCCCCCCCCCCCCACCCCCCCCCCCCCCCACCCCCCCCCCCCCCCACCCCCCCCCCCCCCCACCCCCCCCCCCCCCCACCCCCCCCCCCCCCCACCCCCCCCCCCCCCCACCCCCCCCCCCCCCCACCCCCCCCCCCCCCCACCCCCCCCCCCCCCCACCCCCCCCCCCCCCCACCCCCCCCCCCCCCCACCCCCCCCCCCCCCCACCCCCCCCCCCCCCCACCCCCCCCCCCCCCCACCCCCCCCCCCCCCCACCCCCCCCCCCCCCCACCCCCCCCCCCCCCCACCCCCCCCCCCCCCCACCCCCCCCCCCCCCCACCCCCCCCCCCCCCCACCCCCCCCCCCCCCCACCCCCCCCCCCCCCCACCCCCCCCCCCCCCCACCCCCCCCCCCCCCCACCCCCCCCCCCCCCCACCCCCCCCCCCCCCCACCCCCCCCCCCCCCCACCCCCCCCCCCCCCCACCCCCCCCCCCCCCCACCCCCCCCCCCCCCCACCCCCCCCCCCCCCCACCCCCCCCCCCCCCCACCCCCCCCCCCCCCCACCCCCCCCCCCCCCCACCCCCCCCCCCCCCCACCCCCCCCCCCCCCCACCCCCCCCCCCCCCCACCCCCCCCCCCCCCCACCCCCCCCCCCCCCCACCCCCCCCCCCCCCCACCCCCCCCCCCCCCCACCCCCCCCCCCCCCCACCCCCCCCCCCCCCCACCCCCCCCCCCCCCCACCCCCCCCCCCCCCCACCCCCCCCCCCCCCCACCCCCCCCCCCCCCCACCCCCCCCCCCCCCCACCCCCCCCCCCCCCCACCCCCCCCCCCCCCCACCCCCCCCCCCCCCCACCCCCCCCCCCCCCCACCCCCCCCCCCCCCCACCCCCCCCCCCCCCCACCCCCCCCCCCCCCCACCCCCCCCCCCCCCCACCCCCCCCCCCCCCCACCCCCCCCCCCCCCCACCCCCCCCCCCCCCCACCCCCCCCCCCCCCCACCCCCCCCCCCCCCCACCCCCCCCCCCCCCCACCCCCCCCCCCCCCCACCCCCCCCCCCCCCCACCCCCCCCCCCCCCCACCCCCCCCCCCCCCCACCCCCCCCCCCCCCCACCCCCCCCCCCCCCCACCCCCCCCCCCCCCCACCCCCCCCCCCCCCCACCCCCCCCCCCCCCCACCCCCCCCCCCCCCCACCCCCCCCCCCCCCCACCCCCCCCCCCCCCCACCCCCCCCCCCCCCCACCCCCCCCCCCCCCCACCCCCCCCCCCCCCCACCCCCCCCCCCCCCCACCCCCCCCCCCCCCCACCCCCCCCCCCCCCCACCCCCCCCCCCCCCCACCCCCCCCCCCCCCCACCCCCCCCCCCCCCCACCCCCCCCCCCCCCCACCCCCCCCCCCCCCCACCCCCCCCCCCCCCCACCCCCCCCCCCCCCCACCCCCCCCCCCCCCCACCCCCCCCCCCCCCCACCCCCCCCCCCCCCCACCCCCCCCCCCCCCCACCCCCCCCCCCCCCCACCCCCCCCCCCCCCCACCCCCCCCCCCCCCCACCCCCCCCCCCCCCCACCCCCCCCCCCCCCCACCCCCCCCCCCCCCCACCCCCCCCCCCCCCCACCCCCCCCCCCCCCCACCCCCCCCCCCCCCCACCCCCCCCCCCCCCCACCCCCCCCCCCCCCCACCCCCCCCCCCCCCCACCCCCCCCCCCCCCCACCCCCCCCCCCCCCCACCCCCCCCCCCCCCCACCCCCCCCCCCCCCCACCCCCCCCCCCCCCCACCCCCCCCCCCCCCCACCCCCCCCCCCCCCCACCCCCCCCCCCCCCCACCCCCCCCCCCCCCCACCCCCCCCCCCCCCCACCCCCCCCCCCCCCCACCCCCCCCCCCCCCCACCCCCCCCCCCCCCCACCCCCCCCCCCCCCCACCCCCCCCCCCCCCCACCCCCCCCCCCCCCCACCCCCCCCCCCCCCCACCCCCCCCCCCCCCCACCCCCCCCCCCCCCCACCCCCCCCCCCCCCCACCCCCCCCCCCCCCCACCCCCCCCCCCCCCCACCCCCCCCCCCCCCCACCCCCCCCCCCCCCCACCCCCCCCCCCCCCCACCCCCCCCCCCCCCCACCCCCCCCCCCCCCCACCCCCCCCCCCCCCCACCCCCCCCCCCCCCCACCCCCCCCCCCCCCCACCCCCCCCCCCCCCCACCCCCCCCCCCCCCCACCCCCCCCCCCCCCCACCCCCCCCCCCCCCCACCCCCCCCCCCCCCCACCCCCCCCCCCCCCCACCCCCCCCCCCCCCCACCCCCCCCCCCCCCCACCCCCCCCCCCCCCCACCCCCCCCCCCCCCCACCCCCCCCCCCCCCCACCCCCCCCCCCCCCCACCCCCCCCCCCCCCCACCCCCCCCCCCCCCCACCCCCCCCCCCCCCCACCCCCCCCCCCCCCCACCCCCCCCCCCCCCCACCCCCCCCCCCCCCCACCCCCCCCCCCCCCCACCCCCCCCCCCCCCCACCCCCCCCCCCCCCCACCCCCCCCCCCCCCCACCCCCCCCCCCCCCCACCCCCCCCCCCCCCCACCCCCCCCCCCCCCCACCCCCCCCCCCCCCCACCCCCCCCCCCCCCCACCCCCCCCCCCCCCCACCCCCCCCCCCCCCCACCCCCCCCCCCCCCCACCCCCCCCCCCCCCCACCCCCCCCCCCCCCCACCCCCCCCCCCCCCCACCCCCCCCCCCCCCCACCCCCCCCCCCCCCCACCCCCCCCCCCCCCCACCCCCCCCCCCCCCCACCCCCCCCCCCCCCCACCCCCCCCCCCCCCCACCCCCCCCCCCCCCCACCCCCCCCCCCCCCCACCCCCCCCCCCCCCCACCCCCCCCCCCCCCCACCCCCCCCCCCCCCCACCCCCCCCCCCCCCCACCCCCCCCCCCCCCCACCCCCCCCCCCCCCCACCCCCCCCCCCCCCCACCCCCCCCCCCCCCCACCCCCCCCCCCCCCCACCCCCCCCCCCCCCCACCCCCCCCCCCCCCCACCCCCCCCCCCCCCCACCCCCCCCCCCCCCCACCCCCCCCCCCCCCCACCCCCCCCCCCCCCCACCCCCCCCCCCCCCCACCCCCCCCCCCCCCCACCCCCCCCCCCCCCCACCCCCCCCCCCCCCCACCCCCCCCCCCCCCCACCCCCCCCCCCCCCCACCCCCCCCCCCCCCCACCCCCCCCCCCCCCCACCCCCCCCCCCCCCCACCCCCCCCCCCCCCCACCCCCCCCCCCCCCCACCCCCCCCCCCCCCCACCCCCCCCCCCCCCCACCCCCCCCCCCCCCCACCCCCCCCCCCCCCCACCCCCCCCCCCCCCCACCCCCCCCCCCCCCCACCCCCCCCCCCCCCCACCCCCCCCCCCCCCCACCCCCCCCCCCCCCCACCCCCCCCCCCCCCCACCCCCCCCCCCCCCCACCCCCCCCCCCCCCCACCCCCCCCCCCCCCCACCCCCCCCCCCCCCCACCCCCCCCCCCCCCCACCCCCCCCCCCCCCCACCCCCCCCCCCCCCCACCCCCCCCCCCCCCCACCCCCCCCCCCCCCCACCCCCCCCCCCCCCCACCCCCCCCCCCCCCCACCCCCCCCCCCCCCCACCCCCCCCCCCCCCCACCCCCCCCCCCCCCCACCCCCCCCCCCCCCCACCCCCCCCCCCCCCCACCCCCCCCCCCCCCCACCCCCCCCCCCCCCCACCCCCCCCCCCCCCCACCCCCCCCCCCCCCCACCCCCCCCCCCCCCCACCCCCCCCCCCCCCCACCCCCCCCCCCCCCCACCCCCCCCCCCCCCCACCCCCCCCCCCCCCCACCCCCCCCCCCCCCCACCCCCCCCCCCCCCCACCCCCCCCCCCCCCCACCCCCCCCCCCCCCCACCCCCCCCCCCCCCCACCCCCCCCCCCCCCCACCCCCCCCCCCCCCCACCCCCCCCCCCCCCCACCCCCCCCCCCCCCCACCCCCCCCCCCCCCCACCCCCCCCCCCCCCCACCCCCCCCCCCCCCCACCCCCCCCCCCCCCCACCCCCCCCCCCCCCCACCCCCCCCCCCCCCCACCCCCCCCCCCCCCCACCCCCCCCCCCCCCCACCCCCCCCCCCCCCCACCCCCCCCCCCCCCCACCCCCCCCCCCCCCCACCCCCCCCCCCCCCCACCCCCCCCCCCCCCCACCCCCCCCCCCCCCCACCCCCCCCCCCCCCCACCCCCCCCCCCCCCCACCCCCCCCCCCCCCCACCCCCCCCCCCCCCCACCCCCCCCCCCCCCCACCCCCCCCCCCCCCCACCCCCCCCCCCCCCCACCCCCCCCCCCCCCCACCCCCCCCCCCCCCCACCCCCCCCCCCCCCCACCCCCCCCCCCCCCCACCCCCCCCCCCCCCCACCCCCCCCCCCCCCCACCCCCCCCCCCCCCCACCCCCCCCCCCCCCCACCCCCCCCCCCCCCCACCCCCCCCCCCCCCCACCCCCCCCCCCCCCCACCCCCCCCCCCCCCCACCCCCCCCCCCCCCCACCCCCCCCCCCCCCCACCCCCCCCCCCCCCCACCCCCCCCCCCCCCCACCCCCCCCCCCCCCCACCCCCCCCCCCCCCCACCCCCCCCCCCCCCCACCCCCCCCCCCCCCCACCCCCCCCCCCCCCCACCCCCCCCCCCCCCCACCCCCCCCCCCCCCCACCCCCCCCCCCCCCCACCCCCCCCCCCCCCCACCCCCCCCCCCCCCCACCCCCCCCCCCCCCCACCCCCCCCCCCCCCCACCCCCCCCCCCCCCCACCCCCCCCCCCCCCCACCCCCCCCCCCCCCCACCCCCCCCCCCCCCCACCCCCCCCCCCCCCCACCCCCCCCCCCCCCCACCCCCCCCCCCCCCCACCCCCCCCCCCCCCCACCCCCCCCCCCCCCCACCCCCCCCCCCCCCCACCCCCCCCCCCCCCCACCCCCCCCCCCCCCCACCCCCCCCCCCCCCCACCCCCCCCCCCCCCCACCCCCCCCCCCCCCCACCCCCCCCCCCCCCCACCCCCCCCCCCCCCCACCCCCCCCCCCCCCCACCCCCCCCCCCCCCCACCCCCCCCCCCCCCCACCCCCCCCCCCCCCCACCCCCCCCCCCCCCCACCCCCCCCCCCCCCCACCCCCCCCCCCCCCCACCCCCCCCCCCCCCCACCCCCCCCCCCCCCCACCCCCCCCCCCCCCCACCCCCCCCCCCCCCCACCCCCCCCCCCCCCCACCCCCCCCCCCCCCCACCCCCCCCCCCCCCCACCCCCCCCCCCCCCCACCCCCCCCCCCCCCCACCCCCCCCCCCCCCCACCCCCCCCCCCCCCCACCCCCCCCCCCCCCCACCCCCCCCCCCCCCCACCCCCCCCCCCCCCCACCCCCCCCCCCCCCCACCCCCCCCCCCCCCCACCCCCCCCCCCCCCCACCCCCCCCCCCCCCCACCCCCCCCCCCCCCCACCCCCCCCCCCCCCCACCCCCCCCCCCCCCCACCCCCCCCCCCCCCCACCCCCCCCCCCCCCCACCCCCCCCCCCCCCCACCCCCCCCCCCCCCCACCCCCCCCCCCCCCCACCCCCCCCCCCCCCCACCCCCCCCCCCCCCCACCCCCCCCCCCCCCCACCCCCCCCCCCCCCCACCCCCCCCCCCCCCCACCCCCCCCCCCCCCCACCCCCCCCCCCCCCCACCCCCCCCCCCCCCCACCCCCCCCCCCCCCCACCCCCCCCCCCCCCCACCCCCCCCCCCCCCCACCCCCCCCCCCCCCCACCCCCCCCCCCCCCCACCCCCCCCCCCCCCCACCCCCCCCCCCCCCCACCCCCCCCCCCCCCCACCCCCCCCCCCCCCCACCCCCCCCCCCCCCCACCCCCCCCCCCCCCCACCCCCCCCCCCCCCCACCCCCCCCCCCCCCCACCCCCCCCCCCCCCCACCCCCCCCCCCCCCCACCCCCCCCCCCCCCCACCCCCCCCCCCCCCCACCCCCCCCCCCCCCCACCCCCCCCCCCCCCCACCCCCCCCCCCCCCCACCCCCCCCCCCCCCCACCCCCCCCCCCCCCCACCCCCCCCCCCCCCCACCCCCCCCCCCCCCCACCCCCCCCCCCCCCCACCCCCCCCCCCCCCCACCCCCCCCCCCCCCCACCCCCCCCCCCCCCCACCCCCCCCCCCCCCCACCCCCCCCCCCCCCCACCCCCCCCCCCCCCCACCCCCCCCCCCCCCCACCCCCCCCCCCCCCCACCCCCCCCCCCCCCCACCCCCCCCCCCCCCCACCCCCCCCCCCCCCCACCCCCCCCCCCCCCCACCCCCCCCCCCCCCCACCCCCCCCCCCCCCCACCCCCCCCCCCCCCCACCCCCCCCCCCCCCCACCCCCCCCCCCCCCCACCCCCCCCCCCCCCCACCCCCCCCCCCCCCCACCCCCCCCCCCCCCCACCCCCCCCCCCCCCCACCCCCCCCCCCCCCCACCCCCCCCCCCCCCCACCCCCCCCCCCCCCCACCCCCCCCCCCCCCCACCCCCCCCCCCCCCCACCCCCCCCCCCCCCCACCCCCCCCCCCCCCCACCCCCCCCCCCCCCCACCCCCCCCCCCCCCCACCCCCCCCCCCCCCCACCCCCCCCCCCCCCCACCCCCCCCCCCCCCCACCCCCCCCCCCCCCCACCCCCCCCCCCCCCCACCCCCCCCCCCCCCCACCCCCCCCCCCCCCCACCCCCCCCCCCCCCCACCCCCCCCCCCCCCCACCCCCCCCCCCCCCCACCCCCCCCCCCCCCCACCCCCCCCCCCCCCCACCCCCCCCCCCCCCCACCCCCCCCCCCCCCCACCCCCCCCCCCCCCCACCCCCCCCCCCCCCCACCCCCCCCCCCCCCCACCCCCCCCCCCCCCCACCCCCCCCCCCCCCCACCCCCCCCCCCCCCCACCCCCCCCCCCCCCCACCCCCCCCCCCCCCCACCCCCCCCCCCCCCCACCCCCCCCCCCCCCCACCCCCCCCCCCCCCCACCCCCCCCCCCCCCCACCCCCCCCCCCCCCCACCCCCCCCCCCCCCCACCCCCCCCCCCCCCCACCCCCCCCCCCCCCCACCCCCCCCCCCCCCCACCCCCCCCCCCCCCCACCCCCCCCCCCCCCCACCCCCCCCCCCCCCCACCCCCCCCCCCCCCCACCCCCCCCCCCCCCCACCCCCCCCCCCCCCCACCCCCCCCCCCCCCCACCCCCCCCCCCCCCCACCCCCCCCCCCCCCCACCCCCCCCCCCCCCCACCCCCCCCCCCCCCCACCCCCCCCCCCCCCCACCCCCCCCCCCCCCCACCCCCCCCCCCCCCCACCCCCCCCCCCCCCCACCCCCCCCCCCCCCCACCCCCCCCCCCCCCCACCCCCCCCCCCCCCCACCCCCCCCCCCCCCCACCCCCCCCCCCCCCCACCCCCCCCCCCCCCCACCCCCCCCCCCCCCCACCCCCCCCCCCCCCCACCCCCCCCCCCCCCCACCCCCCCCCCCCCCCACCCCCCCCCCCCCCCACCCCCCCCCCCCCCCACCCCCCCCCCCCCCCACCCCCCCCCCCCCCCACCCCCCCCCCCCCCCACCCCCCCCCCCCCCCACCCCCCCCCCCCCCCACCCCCCCCCCCCCCCACCCCCCCCCCCCCCCACCCCCCCCCCCCCCCACCCCCCCCCCCCCCCACCCCCCCCCCCCCCCACCCCCCCCCCCCCCCACCCCCCCCCCCCCCCACCCCCCCCCCCCCCCACCCCCCCCCCCCCCCACCCCCCCCCCCCCCCACCCCCCCCCCCCCCCACCCCCCCCCCCCCCCACCCCCCCCCCCCCCCACCCCCCCCCCCCCCCACCCCCCCCCCCCCCCACCCCCCCCCCCCCCCACCCCCCCCCCCCCCCACCCCCCCCCCCCCCCACCCCCCCCCCCCCCCACCCCCCCCCCCCCCCACCCCCCCCCCCCCCCACCCCCCCCCCCCCCCACCCCCCCCCCCCCCCACCCCCCCCCCCCCCCACCCCCCCCCCCCCCCACCCCCCCCCCCCCCCACCCCCCCCCCCCCCCACCCCCCCCCCCCCCCACCCCCCCCCCCCCCCACCCCCCCCCCCCCCCACCCCCCCCCCCCCCCACCCCCCCCCCCCCCCACCCCCCCCCCCCCCCACCCCCCCCCCCCCCCACCCCCCCCCCCCCCCACCCCCCCCCCCCCCCACCCCCCCCCCCCCCCACCCCCCCCCCCCCCCACCCCCCCCCCCCCCCACCCCCCCCCCCCCCCACCCCCCCCCCCCCCCACCCCCCCCCCCCCCCACCCCCCCCCCCCCCCACCCCCCCCCCCCCCCACCCCCCCCCCCCCCCACCCCCCCCCCCCCCCACCCCCCCCCCCCCCCACCCCCCCCCCCCCCCACCCCCCCCCCCCCCCACCCCCCCCCCCCCCCACCCCCCCCCCCCCCCACCCCCCCCCCCCCCCACCCCCCCCCCCCCCCACCCCCCCCCCCCCCCACCCCCCCCCCCCCCCACCCCCCCCCCCCCCCACCCCCCCCCCCCCCCACCCCCCCCCCCCCCCACCCCCCCCCCCCCCCACCCCCCCCCCCCCCCACCCCCCCCCCCCCCCACCCCCCCCCCCCCCCACCCCCCCCCCCCCCCACCCCCCCCCCCCCCCACCCCCCCCCCCCCCCACCCCCCCCCCCCCCCACCCCCCCCCCCCCCCACCCCCCCCCCCCCCCACCCCCCCCCCCCCCCACCCCCCCCCCCCCCCACCCCCCCCCCCCCCCACCCCCCCCCCCCCCCACCCCCCCCCCCCCCCACCCCCCCCCCCCCCCACCCCCCCCCCCCCCCACCCCCCCCCCCCCCCACCCCCCCCCCCCCCCACCCCCCCCCCCCCCCACCCCCCCCCCCCCCCACCCCCCCCCCCCCCCACCCCCCCCCCCCCCCACCCCCCCCCCCCCCCACCCCCCCCCCCCCCCACCCCCCCCCCCCCCCACCCCCCCCCCCCCCCACCCCCCCCCCCCCCCACCCCCCCCCCCCCCCACCCCCCCCCCCCCCCACCCCCCCCCCCCCCCACCCCCCCCCCCCCCCACCCCCCCCCCCCCCCACCCCCCCCCCCCCCCACCCCCCCCCCCCCCCACCCCCCCCCCCCCCCACCCCCCCCCCCCCCCACCCCCCCCCCCCCCCACCCCCCCCCCCCCCCACCCCCCCCCCCCCCCACCCCCCCCCCCCCCCACCCCCCCCCCCCCCCACCCCCCCCCCCCCCCACCCCCCCCCCCCCCCACCCCCCCCCCCCCCCACCCCCCCCCCCCCCCACCCCCCCCCCCCCCCACCCCCCCCCCCCCCCACCCCCCCCCCCCCCCACCCCCCCCCCCCCCCACCCCCCCCCCCCCCCACCCCCCCCCCCCCCCACCCCCCCCCCCCCCCACCCCCCCCCCCCCCCACCCCCCCCCCCCCCCACCCCCCCCCCCCCCCACCCCCCCCCCCCCCCACCCCCCCCCCCCCCCACCCCCCCCCCCCCCCACCCCCCCCCCCCCCCACCCCCCCCCCCCCCCACCCCCCCCCCCCCCCACCCCCCCCCCCCCCCACCCCCCCCCCCCCCCACCCCCCCCCCCCCCCACCCCCCCCCCCCCCCACCCCCCCCCCCCCCCACCCCCCCCCCCCCCCACCCCCCCCCCCCCCCACCCCCCCCCCCCCCCACCCCCCCCCCCCCCCACCCCCCCCCCCCCCCACCCCCCCCCCCCCCCACCCCCCCCCCCCCCCACCCCCCCCCCCCCCCACCCCCCCCCCCCCCCACCCCCCCCCCCCCCCACCCCCCCCCCCCCCCACCCCCCCCCCCCCCCACCCCCCCCCCCCCCCACCCCCCCCCCCCCCCACCCCCCCCCCCCCCCACCCCCCCCCCCCCCCACCCCCCCCCCCCCCCACCCCCCCCCCCCCCCACCCCCCCCCCCCCCCACCCCCCCCCCCCCCCACCCCCCCCCCCCCCCACCCCCCCCCCCCCCCACCCCCCCCCCCCCCCACCCCCCCCCCCCCCCACCCCCCCCCCCCCCCACCCCCCCCCCCCCCCACCCCCCCCCCCCCCCACCCCCCCCCCCCCCCACCCCCCCCCCCCCCCACCCCCCCCCCCCCCCACCCCCCCCCCCCCCCACCCCCCCCCCCCCCCACCCCCCCCCCCCCCCACCCCCCCCCCCCCCCACCCCCCCCCCCCCCCACCCCCCCCCCCCCCCACCCCCCCCCCCCCCCACCCCCCCCCCCCCCCACCCCCCCCCCCCCCCACCCCCCCCCCCCCCCACCCCCCCCCCCCCCCACCCCCCCCCCCCCCCACCCCCCCCCCCCCCCACCCCCCCCCCCCCCCACCCCCCCCCCCCCCCACCCCCCCCCCCCCCCACCCCCCCCCCCCCCCACCCCCCCCCCCCCCCACCCCCCCCCCCCCCCACCCCCCCCCCCCCCCACCCCCCCCCCCCCCCACCCCCCCCCCCCCCCACCCCCCCCCCCCCCCACCCCCCCCCCCCCCCACCCCCCCCCCCCCCCACCCCCCCCCCCCCCCACCCCCCCCCCCCCCCACCCCCCCCCCCCCCCACCCCCCCCCCCCCCCACCCCCCCCCCCCCCCACCCCCCCCCCCCCCCACCCCCCCCCCCCCCCACCCCCCCCCCCCCCCACCCCCCCCCCCCCCCACCCCCCCCCCCCCCCACCCCCCCCCCCCCCCACCCCCCCCCCCCCCCACCCCCCCCCCCCCCCACCCCCCCCCCCCCCCACCCCCCCCCCCCCCCACCCCCCCCCCCCCCCACCCCCCCCCCCCCCCACCCCCCCCCCCCCCCACCCCCCCCCCCCCCCACCCCCCCCCCCCCCCACCCCCCCCCCCCCCCACCCCCCCCCCCCCCCACCCCCCCCCCCCCCCACCCCCCCCCCCCCCCACCCCCCCCCCCCCCCACCCCCCCCCCCCCCCACCCCCCCCCCCCCCCACCCCCCCCCCCCCCCACCCCCCCCCCCCCCCACCCCCCCCCCCCCCCACCCCCCCCCCCCCCCACCCCCCCCCCCCCCCACCCCCCCCCCCCCCCACCCCCCCCCCCCCCCACCCCCCCCCCCCCCCACCCCCCCCCCCCCCCACCCCCCCCCCCCCCCACCCCCCCCCCCCCCCACCCCCCCCCCCCCCCACCCCCCCCCCCCCCCACCCCCCCCCCCCCCCACCCCCCCCCCCCCCCACCCCCCCCCCCCCCCACCCCCCCCCCCCCCCACCCCCCCCCCCCCCCACCCCCCCCCCCCCCCACCCCCCCCCCCCCCCACCCCCCCCCCCCCCCACCCCCCCCCCCCCCCACCCCCCCCCCCCCCCACCCCCCCCCCCCCCCACCCCCCCCCCCCCCCACCCCCCCCCCCCCCCACCCCCCCCCCCCCCCACCCCCCCCCCCCCCCACCCCCCCCCCCCCCCACCCCCCCCCCCCCCCACCCCCCCCCCCCCCCACCCCCCCCCCCCCCCACCCCCCCCCCCCCCCACCCCCCCCCCCCCCCACCCCCCCCCCCCCCCACCCCCCCCCCCCCCCACCCCCCCCCCCCCCCACCCCCCCCCCCCCCCACCCCCCCCCCCCCCCACCCCCCCCCCCCCCCACCCCCCCCCCCCCCCACCCCCCCCCCCCCCCACCCCCCCCCCCCCCCACCCCCCCCCCCCCCCACCCCCCCCCCCCCCCACCCCCCCCCCCCCCCACCCCCCCCCCCCCCCACCCCCCCCCCCCCCCACCCCCCCCCCCCCCCACCCCCCCCCCCCCCCACCCCCCCCCCCCCCCACCCCCCCCCCCCCCCACCCCCCCCCCCCCCCACCCCCCCCCCCCCCCACCCCCCCCCCCCCCCACCCCCCCCCCCCCCCACCCCCCCCCCCCCCCACCCCCCCCCCCCCCCACCCCCCCCCCCCCCCACCCCCCCCCCCCCCCACCCCCCCCCCCCCCCACCCCCCCCCCCCCCCACCCCCCCCCCCCCCCACCCCCCCCCCCCCCCACCCCCCCCCCCCCCCACCCCCCCCCCCCCCCACCCCCCCCCCCCCCCACCCCCCCCCCCCCCCACCCCCCCCCCCCCCCACCCCCCCCCCCCCCCACCCCCCCCCCCCCCCACCCCCCCCCCCCCCCACCCCCCCCCCCCCCCACCCCCCCCCCCCCCCACCCCCCCCCCCCCCCACCCCCCCCCCCCCCCACCCCCCCCCCCCCCCACCCCCCCCCCCCCCCACCCCCCCCCCCCCCCACCCCCCCCCCCCCCCACCCCCCCCCCCCCCCACCCCCCCCCCCCCCCACCCCCCCCCCCCCCCACCCCCCCCCCCCCCCACCCCCCCCCCCCCCCACCCCCCCCCCCCCCCACCCCCCCCCCCCCCCACCCCCCCCCCCCCCCACCCCCCCCCCCCCCCACCCCCCCCCCCCCCCACCCCCCCCCCCCCCCACCCCCCCCCCCCCCCACCCCCCCCCCCCCCCACCCCCCCCCCCCCCCACCCCCCCCCCCCCCCACCCCCCCCCCCCCCCACCCCCCCCCCCCCCCACCCCCCCCCCCCCCCACCCCCCCCCCCCCCCACCCCCCCCCCCCCCCACCCCCCCCCCCCCCCACCCCCCCCCCCCCCCACCCCCCCCCCCCCCCACCCCCCCCCCCCCCCACCCCCCCCCCCCCCCACCCCCCCCCCCCCCCACCCCCCCCCCCCCCCACCCCCCCCCCCCCCCACCCCCCCCCCCCCCCACCCCCCCCCCCCCCCACCCCCCCCCCCCCCCACCCCCCCCCCCCCCCACCCCCCCCCCCCCCCACCCCCCCCCCCCCCCACCCCCCCCCCCCCCCACCCCCCCCCCCCCCCACCCCCCCCCCCCCCCACCCCCCCCCCCCCCCACCCCCCCCCCCCCCCACCCCCCCCCCCCCCCACCCCCCCCCCCCCCCACCCCCCCCCCCCCCCACCCCCCCCCCCCCCCACCCCCCCCCCCCCCCACCCCCCCCCCCCCCCACCCCCCCCCCCCCCCACCCCCCCCCCCCCCCACCCCCCCCCCCCCCCACCCCCCCCCCCCCCCACCCCCCCCCCCCCCCACCCCCCCCCCCCCCCACCCCCCCCCCCCCCCACCCCCCCCCCCCCCCACCCCCCCCCCCCCCCACCCCCCCCCCCCCCCACCCCCCCCCCCCCCCACCCCCCCCCCCCCCCACCCCCCCCCCCCCCCACCCCCCCCCCCCCCCACCCCCCCCCCCCCCCACCCCCCCCCCCCCCCACCCCCCCCCCCCCCCACCCCCCCCCCCCCCCACCCCCCCCCCCCCCCACCCCCCCCCCCCCCCACCCCCCCCCCCCCCCACCCCCCCCCCCCCCCACCCCCCCCCCCCCCCACCCCCCCCCCCCCCCACCCCCCCCCCCCCCCACCCCCCCCCCCCCCCACCCCCCCCCCCCCCCACCCCCCCCCCCCCCCACCCCCCCCCCCCCCCACCCCCCCCCCCCCCCACCCCCCCCCCCCCCCACCCCCCCCCCCCCCCACCCCCCCCCCCCCCCACCCCCCCCCCCCCCCACCCCCCCCCCCCCCCACCCCCCCCCCCCCCCACCCCCCCCCCCCCCCACCCCCCCCCCCCCCCACCCCCCCCCCCCCCCACCCCCCCCCCCCCCCACCCCCCCCCCCCCCCACCCCCCCCCCCCCCCACCCCCCCCCCCCCCCACCCCCCCCCCCCCCCACCCCCCCCCCCCCCCACCCCCCCCCCCCCCCACCCCCCCCCCCCCCCACCCCCCCCCCCCCCCACCCCCCCCCCCCCCCACCCCCCCCCCCCCCCACCCCCCCCCCCCCCCACCCCCCCCCCCCCCCACCCCCCCCCCCCCCCACCCCCCCCCCCCCCCACCCCCCCCCCCCCCCACCCCCCCCCCCCCCCACCCCCCCCCCCCCCCACCCCCCCCCCCCCCCACCCCCCCCCCCCCCCACCCCCCCCCCCCCCCACCCCCCCCCCCCCCCACCCCCCCCCCCCCCCACCCCCCCCCCCCCCCACCCCCCCCCCCCCCCACCCCCCCCCCCCCCCACCCCCCCCCCCCCCCACCCCCCCCCCCCCCCACCCCCCCCCCCCCCCACCCCCCCCCCCCCCCACCCCCCCCCCCCCCCACCCCCCCCCCCCCCCACCCCCCCCCCCCCCCACCCCCCCCCCCCCCCACCCCCCCCCCCCCCCACCCCCCCCCCCCCCCACCCCCCCCCCCCCCCACCCCCCCCCCCCCCCACCCCCCCCCCCCCCCACCCCCCCCCCCCCCCACCCCCCCCCCCCCCCACCCCCCCCCCCCCCCACCCCCCCCCCCCCCCACCCCCCCCCCCCCCCACCCCCCCCCCCCCCCACCCCCCCCCCCCCCCACCCCCCCCCCCCCCCACCCCCCCCCCCCCCCACCCCCCCCCCCCCCCACCCCCCCCCCCCCCCACCCCCCCCCCCCCCCACCCCCCCCCCCCCCCACCCCCCCCCCCCCCCACCCCCCCCCCCCCCCACCCCCCCCCCCCCCCACCCCCCCCCCCCCCCACCCCCCCCCCCCCCCACCCCCCCCCCCCCCCACCCCCCCCCCCCCCCACCCCCCCCCCCCCCCACCCCCCCCCCCCCCCACCCCCCCCCCCCCCCACCCCCCCCCCCCCCCACCCCCCCCCCCCCCCACCCCCCCCCCCCCCCACCCCCCCCCCCCCCCACCCCCCCCCCCCCCCACCCCCCCCCCCCCCCACCCCCCCCCCCCCCCACCCCCCCCCCCCCCCACCCCCCCCCCCCCCCACCCCCCCCCCCCCCCACCCCCCCCCCCCCCCACCCCCCCCCCCCCCCACCCCCCCCCCCCCCCACCCCCCCCCCCCCCCACCCCCCCCCCCCCCCACCCCCCCCCCCCCCCACCCCCCCCCCCCCCCACCCCCCCCCCCCCCCACCCCCCCCCCCCCCCACCCCCCCCCCCCCCCACCCCCCCCCCCCCCCACCCCCCCCCCCCCCCACCCCCCCCCCCCCCCACCCCCCCCCCCCCCCACCCCCCCCCCCCCCCACCCCCCCCCCCCCCCACCCCCCCCCCCCCCCACCCCCCCCCCCCCCCACCCCCCCCCCCCCCCACCCCCCCCCCCCCCCACCCCCCCCCCCCCCCACCCCCCCCCCCCCCCACCCCCCCCCCCCCCCACCCCCCCCCCCCCCCACCCCCCCCCCCCCCCACCCCCCCCCCCCCCCACCCCCCCCCCCCCCCACCCCCCCCCCCCCCCACCCCCCCCCCCCCCCACCCCCCCCCCCCCCCACCCCCCCCCCCCCCCACCCCCCCCCCCCCCCACCCCCCCCCCCCCCCACCCCCCCCCCCCCCCACCCCCCCCCCCCCCCACCCCCCCCCCCCCCCACCCCCCCCCCCCCCCACCCCCCCCCCCCCCCACCCCCCCCCCCCCCCACCCCCCCCCCCCCCCACCCCCCCCCCCCCCCACCCCCCCCCCCCCCCACCCCCCCCCCCCCCCACCCCCCCCCCCCCCCACCCCCCCCCCCCCCCACCCCCCCCCCCCCCCACCCCCCCCCCCCCCCACCCCCCCCCCCCCCCACCCCCCCCCCCCCCCACCCCCCCCCCCCCCCACCCCCCCCCCCCCCCACCCCCCCCCCCCCCCACCCCCCCCCCCCCCCACCCCCCCCCCCCCCCACCCCCCCCCCCCCCCACCCCCCCCCCCCCCCACCCCCCCCCCCCCCCACCCCCCCCCCCCCCCACCCCCCCCCCCCCCCACCCCCCCCCCCCCCCACCCCCCCCCCCCCCCACCCCCCCCCCCCCCCACCCCCCCCCCCCCCCACCCCCCCCCCCCCCCACCCCCCCCCCCCCCCACCCCCCCCCCCCCCCACCCCCCCCCCCCCCCACCCCCCCCCCCCCCCACCCCCCCCCCCCCCCACCCCCCCCCCCCCCCACCCCCCCCCCCCCCCACCCCCCCCCCCCCCCACCCCCCCCCCCCCCCACCCCCCCCCCCCCCCACCCCCCCCCCCCCCCACCCCCCCCCCCCCCCACCCCCCCCCCCCCCCACCCCCCCCCCCCCCCACCCCCCCCCCCCCCCACCCCCCCCCCCCCCCACCCCCCCCCCCCCCCACCCCCCCCCCCCCCCACCCCCCCCCCCCCCCACCCCCCCCCCCCCCCACCCCCCCCCCCCCCCACCCCCCCCCCCCCCCACCCCCCCCCCCCCCCACCCCCCCCCCCCCCCACCCCCCCCCCCCCCCACCCCCCCCCCCCCCCACCCCCCCCCCCCCCCACCCCCCCCCCCCCCCACCCCCCCCCCCCCCCACCCCCCCCCCCCCCCACCCCCCCCCCCCCCCACCCCCCCCCCCCCCCACCCCCCCCCCCCCCCACCCCCCCCCCCCCCCACCCCCCCCCCCCCCCACCCCCCCCCCCCCCCACCCCCCCCCCCCCCCACCCCCCCCCCCCCCCACCCCCCCCCCCCCCCACCCCCCCCCCCCCCCACCCCCCCCCCCCCCCACCCCCCCCCCCCCCCACCCCCCCCCCCCCCCACCCCCCCCCCCCCCCACCCCCCCCCCCCCCCACCCCCCCCCCCCCCCACCCCCCCCCCCCCCCACCCCCCCCCCCCCCCACCCCCCCCCCCCCCCACCCCCCCCCCCCCCCACCCCCCCCCCCCCCCACCCCCCCCCCCCCCCACCCCCCCCCCCCCCCACCCCCCCCCCCCCCCACCCCCCCCCCCCCCCACCCCCCCCCCCCCCCACCCCCCCCCCCCCCCACCCCCCCCCCCCCCCACCCCCCCCCCCCCCCACCCCCCCCCCCCCCCACCCCCCCCCCCCCCCACCCCCCCCCCCCCCCACCCCCCCCCCCCCCCACCCCCCCCCCCCCCCACCCCCCCCCCCCCCCACCCCCCCCCCCCCCCACCCCCCCCCCCCCCCACCCCCCCCCCCCCCCACCCCCCCCCCCCCCCACCCCCCCCCCCCCCCACCCCCCCCCCCCCCCACCCCCCCCCCCCCCCACCCCCCCCCCCCCCCACCCCCCCCCCCCCCCACCCCCCCCCCCCCCCACCCCCCCCCCCCCCCACCCCCCCCCCCCCCCACCCCCCCCCCCCCCCACCCCCCCCCCCCCCCACCCCCCCCCCCCCCCACCCCCCCCCCCCCCCACCCCCCCCCCCCCCCACCCCCCCCCCCCCCCACCCCCCCCCCCCCCCACCCCCCCCCCCCCCCACCCCCCCCCCCCCCCACCCCCCCCCCCCCCCACCCCCCCCCCCCCCCACCCCCCCCCCCCCCCACCCCCCCCCCCCCCCACCCCCCCCCCCCCCCACCCCCCCCCCCCCCCACCCCCCCCCCCCCCCACCCCCCCCCCCCCCCACCCCCCCCCCCCCCCACCCCCCCCCCCCCCCACCCCCCCCCCCCCCCACCCCCCCCCCCCCCCACCCCCCCCCCCCCCCACCCCCCCCCCCCCCCACCCCCCCCCCCCCCCACCCCCCCCCCCCCCCACCCCCCCCCCCCCCCACCCCCCCCCCCCCCCACCCCCCCCCCCCCCCACCCCCCCCCCCCCCCACCCCCCCCCCCCCCCACCCCCCCCCCCCCCCACCCCCCCCCCCCCCCACCCCCCCCCCCCCCCACCCCCCCCCCCCCCCACCCCCCCCCCCCCCCACCCCCCCCCCCCCCCACCCCCCCCCCCCCCCACCCCCCCCCCCCCCCACCCCCCCCCCCCCCCACCCCCCCCCCCCCCCACCCCCCCCCCCCCCCACCCCCCCCCCCCCCCACCCCCCCCCCCCCCCACCCCCCCCCCCCCCCACCCCCCCCCCCCCCCACCCCCCCCCCCCCCCACCCCCCCCCCCCCCCACCCCCCCCCCCCCCCACCCCCCCCCCCCCCCACCCCCCCCCCCCCCCACCCCCCCCCCCCCCCACCCCCCCCCCCCCCCACCCCCCCCCCCCCCCACCCCCCCCCCCCCCCACCCCCCCCCCCCCCCACCCCCCCCCCCCCCCACCCCCCCCCCCCCCCACCCCCCCCCCCCCCCACCCCCCCCCCCCCCCACCCCCCCCCCCCCCCACCCCCCCCCCCCCCCACCCCCCCCCCCCCCCACCCCCCCCCCCCCCCACCCCCCCCCCCCCCCACCCCCCCCCCCCCCCACCCCCCCCCCCCCCCACCCCCCCCCCCCCCCACCCCCCCCCCCCCCCACCCCCCCCCCCCCCCACCCCCCCCCCCCCCCACCCCCCCCCCCCCCCACCCCCCCCCCCCCCCACCCCCCCCCCCCCCCACCCCCCCCCCCCCCCACCCCCCCCCCCCCCCACCCCCCCCCCCCCCCACCCCCCCCCCCCCCCACCCCCCCCCCCCCCCACCCCCCCCCCCCCCCACCCCCCCCCCCCCCCACCCCCCCCCCCCCCCACCCCCCCCCCCCCCCACCCCCCCCCCCCCCCACCCCCCCCCCCCCCCACCCCCCCCCCCCCCCACCCCCCCCCCCCCCCACCCCCCCCCCCCCCCACCCCCCCCCCCCCCCACCCCCCCCCCCCCCCACCCCCCCCCCCCCCCACCCCCCCCCCCCCCCACCCCCCCCCCCCCCCACCCCCCCCCCCCCCCACCCCCCCCCCCCCCCACCCCCCCCCCCCCCCACCCCCCCCCCCCCCCACCCCCCCCCCCCCCCACCCCCCCCCCCCCCCACCCCCCCCCCCCCCCACCCCCCCCCCCCCCCACCCCCCCCCCCCCCCACCCCCCCCCCCCCCCACCCCCCCCCCCCCCCACCCCCCCCCCCCCCCACCCCCCCCCCCCCCCACCCCCCCCCCCCCCCACCCCCCCCCCCCCCCACCCCCCCCCCCCCCCACCCCCCCCCCCCCCCACCCCCCCCCCCCCCCACCCCCCCCCCCCCCCACCCCCCCCCCCCCCCACCCCCCCCCCCCCCCACCCCCCCCCCCCCCCACCCCCCCCCCCCCCCACCCCCCCCCCCCCCCACCCCCCCCCCCCCCCACCCCCCCCCCCCCCCACCCCCCCCCCCCCCCACCCCCCCCCCCCCCCACCCCCCCCCCCCCCCACCCCCCCCCCCCCCCACCCCCCCCCCCCCCCACCCCCCCCCCCCCCCACCCCCCCCCCCCCCCACCCCCCCCCCCCCCCACCCCCCCCCCCCCCCACCCCCCCCCCCCCCCACCCCCCCCCCCCCCCACCCCCCCCCCCCCCCACCCCCCCCCCCCCCCACCCCCCCCCCCCCCCACCCCCCCCCCCCCCCACCCCCCCCCCCCCCCACCCCCCCCCCCCCCCACCCCCCCCCCCCCCCACCCCCCCCCCCCCCCACCCCCCCCCCCCCCCACCCCCCCCCCCCCCCACCCCCCCCCCCCCCCACCCCCCCCCCCCCCCACCCCCCCCCCCCCCCACCCCCCCCCCCCCCCACCCCCCCCCCCCCCCACCCCCCCCCCCCCCCACCCCCCCCCCCCCCCACCCCCCCCCCCCCCCACCCCCCCCCCCCCCCACCCCCCCCCCCCCCCACCCCCCCCCCCCCCCACCCCCCCCCCCCCCCACCCCCCCCCCCCCCCATTACTTACTTACTTACTTACTTACTTACTTACTTACTTACTTACTTATAGCCCAGTAAGTTCCAGGCAACAGACCAATTCACCTGGAAAAAATGGCTACTTTGGAAGATGAACTCTATGGTATTATAGCTCACTGAAGTCCCTTCCCACACCAAACCCCACCTGCCTCAGGCTCCACCCCCAAGATCTTCAGATATTTTCCAATCCAGCCCGGCAATCCTAGAGGGAAAGGACTTCCTTGAGTTGTAATGCCATAAAGTCCACTCTCTAAAGCAACCATTTTCTCGGGAGGAGCAATGTCATGTAGCCCCTAATGTCCTGGTGTGCTGATTCGCTCATGCTACCGTGTTTCTCCGAAAATACGACAGCGTCTTAAATTAATTTTTGCTCTCAAATATGTGCTATGTCTTATTTTCAGGGGATGTCTTAATTTTCCGCTCCGCAGCTGCATGCTCTGGTGTTCTGTTCGACGGGCGTGCTTCCAAACAAAAACTTTGCTACGTCTTACTTTCGGGGAATGTTTTATATTTAGCACTTCAGCAAAACCTCTACTACGTCTTATTCTGGGGAATTCAGATTAGCCTGTACACTCCCACACATGCCAGCTGGGTGACCTTGGGCTAGTCACAGCTTCTCAGAGCTCTCTCAGCCCCACCTACCACACAGGGTGTTTGTTGTGAAAGGGGAAGGGCAAGGAGATTGTAAGCCCCTTTGAGTCTCCTGCAGGAGAGAAACGGGGAATATAAATCCAAACTCCTCCTCCTCCTCCTCCTCTTCTTCCTCTTCCTCTTCCTCTCCCTCTTCCTCTCCTTCTCCTTCTCCTTCTCCTCCTCCTCCTCCTCCTCCTCCTCCTCCTCCTCCTCCTCCTCTTCTTCTTCTTCTTCTTCTTCTTCTTCTTCTCCTCCTCCTCCTCCTCCTCCTCCTCCTTCTCCTTCTCCTTCTCCTGCTCCTCCTGCTCCTGCTCCTGCTCCTCCTCCTCCTCCTGCTCCTCCTGCTCCTTCTGCTCCTCCTCCGGGGATGTCTTATGGGGTAATGGGGAGAGTTAAGGCAAGAGGACAGGAAGGCTGTTTGGTTCAAATGGTCTCCAAAATGACCATTCTTCTACAGCCAATTGGGAAAGAACTTAAAAATGGAGAGAGGCCAGGCGGCTCTTGCTCCTCGCTGGAGGTGTGTGAAAGAGGAGGACTGAAGTGCATTTTTTTCATGGCAGAGAGACCAGTTGTCTTGCGACTGACGGCGTGTTGATATTTGAGCCATACATTATTAATCCTTGCAATGAACTCAAATTAGCTGTGCAACAAGCGTGCCCGTTGTTGATCTTTGGTTCCTGCGAGCGAGTCGAGATAAATATTCAAACGTTCGCCCACGTTCTTTTCTTTCTTTTTAAAAAATGGCTCCTGAACGGTGTTTTTCTCTTGACTCTTTGCTACTTTGGGGAAATCAGGATTTTTTTAAAAAATGTTTGCATTTGCATCTGGAATCAGAACCCTGCAGAGCCGCATACGATTAATATGAATGAGGCACGGAAGCCATGGCTGACAGGCGGTGGCCAGACGCTGATGGATCTACGGTGACTTTGAGTCGAAGAGGTTTTCTGTCGTCTTGGATGGAATGAGTGGCAGCTAAATATCTCTTCAATAATTTGCAGCACGGAGACGAGGGGGAAATTCTCCATTTCAGAGACGCAGTGGACACCTGGATATTCTGGTGGTCAGATGAAGGAAAATAAGAGTTTGGGTTTATACCACACTTTTCTCAACCTTAAGGAGTCTCAAAGTGGCTTAAAAACTCCTTTCCCTTCCCGTCCCCACAACAGACGCCTTGTAATATAGATGAGTCTGAGAGAATTCTGAGAGAACTGTGACTGGCCCAAGGTCACCCAGCAGGCTTCGTGTGGAGGAGCGGGGAATCAAACTCGGTTCACCAGATAGGAGTCAGCCACTCATGTTCTTTTTCAGGAGCAGCAGTGCCGTAGGAGGTTAAGAGCTCGTGTATCTAATCTGGAGGAACCGGGTTTGATTCCCAGCTCTGTCGCCTGAGCTGTGGAGGCTTATCTGGGGAATTCAGGTTAGCCTGGGCACTCCCACACACGCCAGCTGGGTGACCTTGGGCTAGTCACAGCTTCTCGGAGCTCTCTCAGCCCCACCCACCTCACAGGGTGTTTGTTGTAAGGGGGGAAGGGCAAGGAGATTGTCAGCCCCTTTGAGTCTTCTGCAGGAGAGAAAGGGGGGATATAAATCCAAACTCCTCCTCCTCTTCTTCTTCTTCTTGTTTTTCTTCTTCTTGTTCTTCTTCTTGTTGTTCTTGTTCTTCTTCTTCTTCTTCATTTTATCTGGACAGGGCCTACCTCACAGGGTTGAGATTTCTGTAATAATAGGTGAAGCGATTGTTGCACATAGTAAAAAAATACTCAATTACAGGGGAATCTAACCTTTTTCAACCTGAGGGCACTTTGGGAATCCTGAGACAGGGAGATGAATGGTCTCACAAAATGGCTGCCTCGGGAGTCAGAAACCAGCTAAAAAATGGCTGCTGGAGCTTACCTTCGGTCACACAGTGAAAGACTTTGTGCCGTAGTGATAGCTACTGCTAAAGCTTTGCTTTTCAAAAATTTGCCTGAACGATCAACTCTCTGATGTCCAGTGGAAGCCTTGCTTTAGGCTTTAAGCTCCACCTGGCCCTGCTCGGTACTACCCTGTTTCCCCGAATATAAGACATCCCCTAAAAATAAGACGTAGTAGAGGTTTTGTTTGGAAGCATGCCCGACGAACAGAACACAGAAAAATAAGACATTTCCTGAAAATAAGACATAGCGCATCTTGGGGAGCAAAAATTAATATAAGACACTGTCTTATTTTCGGAGAAACACGGTAGTAAAAGCGCCAGCGGGTGCCCTGCTGCCTGTGGACACCCTGTTGACGATCCCTGCCCTATTAGAGCTTCTATAAACAATTATTTGTCTGGGGCACTGGCAGTTTTGCACAATCCTCTCATAACCAGCCCAGTGCGAAGGCTGTGACTGTTTCTTTGTAGAGTTCGGAGTTCCCACAGTGGCATTTTCAGCCGCTCCGCCGAAACCAGCCCAACAATTGGGGGTTAGGGTGGCACGAACGCTCCTCGCTGATTGAGCCGTAATGAAATTAAATCGCCTCTCGCTGCTCTTCTGCGAACAATGGAGTCAGTGTGTCGGTGGCTTTTTGCGAACGAAGTTGCCCGGGTGACATTTGGGTGTATCGAGGAGTTAATATTTGCAGATCTTTTTGCCACCACGATAAAATCAATTTGCCGTTTGTCAGCACAAGAATGTGGTCTTCAAAGGGCACGGCCACAGCTCCAAGAAAAATAAAAAATATCCCGGCCCTTGAAGAAATCATTCGAAACTAGCATATTGGCGTATTTGGGGGCAGTGTGGGTTTCCTCCTTTTCATTTTTGGTCCGACTTGGTTCATTTGGAGAAGGGAGGCGGGTGGGTAAGCGGGTCTAGTAGGTTTTAGTGGGAACTCTTATTGTGTTCTTTCCTATTTATTTATTTATAGAGTTGTTTGGGTAAATTTATCCATTGTCGGATTGAAATGGAAAATGGGTAGGTGCTTAAGTTTGAATATTTATTGTTCCGATTTAAATTATTCACATTGCTTGTTGTACTATTTATGGACTGTATCATTTATAGATTGTGTTGATTATTGTATTTTGTATTAATTGTATATGTTATATGTTGACGAAGTGAGCCCGGCCTTTGACTGGGGTAGAGTGGAATACAGAGGCATGGGGGGGGGGGAAGGAATGGTGCCCAGGGCAACACGTGTTCCAGGCGCCCCCCTCCCGTGCCCCCTGTACTTACCTTAGCTTGTAGGAGCCTGCCACGGGCCACCCCTCAACCTGGCCTGCCAGGCTGCTTCTTCAGCTGGTGGGGCCAGGCCAAAGGGGGGGTTGTGGGGGGGCAGTTCTCTGCTCCCCACATGACCCCTCATGTTCCCGTGAGTGCTCCGCCTTTGGCGGAATATTGATGCATTTGAATGTATTACTTCAGGCTTAATGCCACTCTAAGCCACCCTGAACCCTTTGGGGGTAGGGCAGGGTATAAATATAAATAAATAAATATTTAGATGCCTCCTCCCCAAATTTATTCAGTGCAAGAGGGCCAGCAAACTTGGGAATTCTTCACAAAGGCAGGGAACAGAGGGATGGGGCCCATTGGGGTTGTCCTGGAATTATGGTCAGACTAAGGTGACCAGATGGTCACCTTTGTAAACCGGGACGGGCGGGTAGGCGGGCGGCCGCGCATGCAGCCGCAGGAGCGCCCTGCCTTCTGGGGTGCTCCCATTTCCCGCCCTGTGACAGGGCGGGAAACAGGAGCGCTCCAGAAGGCCGTGCTCCTGTGGCTGCGTGCACGGGAGGCTGCCGTACTGCCTTGCACCCCAGAAGGCACTACGGCAGCCTTCCAAAAATCAGGACAATTGAAAAAACCCACAGGACGTGGGACAAATTGTTTTAAGGCGGGACTGTCCCGCCAAAAGCGGGACGTCTGGTCAGCCTAGGTCAGACCCATGGCTGAGAATTGATGCTCTGTGGAACTTCTGGGAGATGTAGGGATGGGAAGTGCCATCAAGTCACAGTCAAAATACAGCACCTGGCCCCCTCCATGGGGTTTTCAAGGCAGGAAACAAGGCAGGGCACACAGAGGTGGTTTGCCATTGCCTGCCTCTGCCTAGCAACCCTGGACTTCCTTGGTGGTATCCCATCCAAAACCTAACCAGGGGAGGGTGACAAAAATGGTAAGAGTTCTGGATTCCCTGCCCTATGAGGAGTGGTTTAAGGAGCTGGGTATGTTTAGTCTGGAGAAATTTTTGAAGGGACACCATGTCGAAGAGGGAGCAAGTTTGTTTTCTGCTGCCTCAGAGACTATGGGAGGGTCTGTGCTGGAGTTCATGGAGAAAGCAGGAAACCTCTGTGGGTCTGGTGGCAGAAATTGAGAATATGTGGAACTCACTGTTGATCGAGAGGGACATGCTTTTGTGTCCCAAGGGGCAGAGATGGAGGAGACTAAAGGTGGAGAAGAAGGTAGAGGAGATACTCTCTGAGTATCACAGGTACTCACTTGTACTACATATTCCCGGACACTCGTGGCTCCTTCCGCACATGCGGAATAATTAAGGTGACCAGATTTTCACGTTTTAAACATGGGATGCACATGCAGCTGCAGGAGCGCACTGCCTTTTGGGGCGCTCCCCTGTTTCCCGCCCTGTGATAGGGCAGGAACCGGGAGCACACCAGAAGGCAATGCAGCAGCGCGGGAGGCTGCCGCACTGCCTTCTGGGGTGCTCCCCTGTTTCCCACCCTGTGACAGGGTGGGAAACGGGGGAGCGCCCCAAAAGGCAGTGCGCTCCTGCAGCCGTGTGCGCGGGAGGCTGCCGCACTGCCTTCTGTGGCGCTCCCCTGTTTCCCACCCTGACACAGGGGAAAAGGGGAGTGCCCCAGAAGGCAGTGCGGCAGCCTTCCAAAAATCAGGAGAATTAAACAATCCTGCAGGATGCGGGACAAATTGCTCAAAAGTGGGACTGTCCCACCAAAAGCGGGACGTCTCGTCACCTTGGGAATAATGCACATTCAATCCCACTTTCACAATTGGTTGCAAGTGGATTCTGCTATTCTGCGCAGTAAAATCCAGCTGCAAAGTGCATTGAAAGTGGATTGGAAGTGCATCATTCTGCAGGTGCGGAAGGGACCTACAGCCTTGGTTTTTAAAGCAGATTATTGCCAGTTTTGCCCCTGGCACGAGTTAAGTTGAAGGCCAGATTGGGTCGAAGCGGCCCTGGCATTTATCCCCTCTCTCTCCCCCCACCCCGCTTCTTTTAGTCGCAGCAAACTCTTTGAGCCGCCAGTTGAAAAACTGACAGGCTGCTGTGCATCTGGGAGCCGAATCTTCAAAAGGGTGGGAATCAATGTGAAGTGTCACTCAGCCGCGCCGACAATGCTGGGAAATCAATGCCGCGTTTGAAATGAAGAGCGTGCGGTGGGGAACGATGGCATTTGTTTGCAATTCTAATCCCATGAATCAACAGATTGCTTGCAAAATGTTCCAAATGAAAAATGCAATAATAGATATGGCGGTGAAGGAGAAAACGGTGGCGGCGGTGGCAGCGGCGGCCGGGTACATGGTGTGCTTGTTGAACTTTTGGAAAAAGAGAACAAGGAAGGTGAATAAAACATGGTGTGCATTTTGTGAAACCTTTCTGTAGCTGTAGTCTGTGGGGGGGGGGGGGTCGGAGAGGGAGAAGGTTGTGAAAGGCCCTTTTTGCACAACTCTCCCCCTCGAAATGATTCCTGGCTGCCATTACATGGTCTCCTCCTTTTTTTGAGAGGAAGAAGAAGAATTTGGATTCATACTCTGCCTTTCTCTCCCATGAGGAGACTCAAGGTGGTTTACAAGCTCCTTTCCCTTCCTCTCCCCACAACAGACACCTTGTGAGGCAGGTGGGGCTGAGAGAGTTCTGTGACTAGCCCAAGGTCACCCAGCAGGAATGTAGGAGTGCGGAAACACATCTGGTTCACCAGATAAGCCTCCGCCACTTGGGAGGAGGAATGGGGAATCAAACCCGGTTCTCCAGATTAGAATCTGCTCTTAACCACTACACCACGCTGGCAATGAGTTCGTTGTCGAGTCGATGCTTCTTTGCTTCACAGCCTCGCCGTGCAATTCTCAGTGCCTTGTATAGTCAATGCACAGTGCCGAATGAGTGCTCTCCATTTGAGGTTTAATGAGGACCATGGCTTGGTGGTAGAGCATCGGCCTGGGATGTAGACAGTTCGAGGCTCAATCCCCACCATCTCCAGTTAAGAGGATCTGACTGCAGGTAATATGTGAGCCCTTTGCTTGAGACGCTGGAGATCTTTCTGCCTCTCTCCCCTGTCAAACCTTCCTTCCCTTTTTCAAATCCCCCCTTTCTTTCTCCCTCCCCACTTCGGGCTTTCCTCTTTAAAAAATTGCCCTTCTGAGATTCTTTTGCAAAGCAACGAGGGAGATACATCTTTGGCTCCGCCTCTTACAGCAGCCATTTTGGAGTGGCGCTCAGCACCCCCTTTCAAAATGTCAGAGGAGCCTGCAGTCTTAAAAAGGTTGAGGGGCCCTCGTGTAGAGAAAGAGGATGGGGAGCATGTGACCACTCTCATGGCATTCGAATTTATGGTTACCCATTAAAAAATATTATGTTCAGGACAAATAAAAAGAAGGCCCCCCCCCAACACATGATTAATCCATGGAACTCACTACCACAAGATGGCACCTCTCGTTTATAAGACCCACCAGCCACATTCATTAAATATCAGTTAATATGGCTCTAATAAAATAAACCCCACCCCATTAAAATGCAGCATTATTAAGATCAACATAAAAGATGGCAACTACTATCCATTCCCTTAAAAACCAGAAGGAAGGGGCGGCAGGATCCACTTGATGTCATAAGGAGCAGCTGGTCTCCTCAAAGGCCCGACCAAAACTCTATGATAAAACCAGCTTCCATCATAGAGTTGTTGCCCAAATACCAGGGCACCCCAGCGTCTTCAGCTGCATGAGTGACATCACTTCCAGCAAGTACTGGAAGTGACATCGATGCAACTCTGACGACATGGAGGCTAGGCTTCAGTTCAATGCTGCTGAGTCCCCTTTGCCTTTCTGCGCAGAACCGCCTGCGTCTTCCCCGCCAAAGGAGAGAGAAATTTGGTGCTGATGCAATTCCCACCCTTCCTCACCGTTTAGCACTTTGCAGTGCAGGGTGAGGGAGCCGGCTGTCTGTGCCACCAAACCATCCCTCTTGGCACAGAGCAATTAAGGGTGTGACGGAGGAGGAGGAGCCGTGGCTGCGGGCTAGGGGAGGATTGAGTGGCGTTTAATGAGCACGGGGATTGCTCTCTCTGCGGCAGGCCTTTCCCGGGAAGGTGTGTTTACAGGCTCTGGGGCGAAATCTGATGATGTGCTGTGGCCCGTTCGGAGCGCTGCCACCCAAGGCCTCGTGTTTTTCCAATCAGCCTGCTCGCCAGGACGTGCCCCGGAGGGTTCACGCCACCTCTCACCTTCTGGAGCAGAAAACGCGAGGCAGCGTCTGCGAGTCATTCACTTTCCCGAGTCCTAAGTTAACGGCGCCGAGGGAGGCCTCGTATTATTTTATTAAGCAGGTCTATAATTCTGCTTCGAGGCTTCTCAGCTGATTAGCTTGCCAGGTGTTGTGTGCGTGGGTCTGTGAGTCCATTTGGGTGAAATTCGAATGGATCTGAGTCGGAACGCACCTTAAAAACCAATTGGATTTCCAGGGTGCGAGTTTGAGAGTCAGAGGTTCATCAGATACGAGCAGGAATTTTTCTCTCTTTCTCACAATACTAGAACTAGGGGACATCCATTGAAAATGCTGGGGGGAAGAATTAGGACCAATAAAAGGAAACACTTCTTCACGCAACGTGTGATTGGTGTTTGAAATATGCTGCCACAGGAGGTGGTTGTGGCCACTCACCTGGATAGCTTTAAAAGGGGCTTGGACAGATTTATGGAGGAGAAGTCGATCTATGGCTACCAATCTTGATCCTCCTTGATCTCTGATTGCAAATGCCTTAGCAGACCAGGTGCTCAGGAGCAGCAGCAGCAGCAGCAGGCCATTGCTTTCACATCCTGCAGGTGAGCTCCCAAAGGCACCTGGTGGGCCACTGCGAGTAGCAGAGAGCTGGACTAGATGGACTCTGGTCTGATCCAGCTGGCTTGTTTCTTATGTTCTTATGTTCTTAGGAATGGTGATCCCTGAACCTTTTTACCCTAGTCAAAAGGGGGAAGGCATTTTGCAACGAGCAACATTCTTGTCACACTGCAGATGCAAATTTTTTGCCCCTAAGCATGGCACCTGTGCTTTAATCAAGATGTTTACAATGAGAATTTGGTCCTATGTATCTTGAATTTCTTTTTTTCCTCTGTTTTCTGTAAAGGCACTGATCTCTGTAGTGTGGATAGCAGTTAGATTTAAGTCCAGTAGCGCTTTAGAGACCAACGTTTCTTGGGTGTACACTTTTGAGAATTAAGGATCACTTCATCAGATACAAGTCCCCCTGGAATGGGTCCAGAGATGGGCAACCAAAATGGAGAGACTTAGGGAGCTGGGGATGTTTAGTTTGGTGACGAGAAGGTGAAGAGGTGACATGATAGCCCTGTTTAGATATCTGAAGGGAGGTCATGTTTGGTGAGGGAGCAAACTTGTTTTCTGCTGCCTCAGAGACTAGGACCAGGAGTCATGGGTTCAAGGTGAAGGAAAAGAGAGTCCACCTGAACATCAGGAAGAACTTCCTGACAGTCAGAGCTGTTGAACAGTGGAATGCACTACCTCGGAGTGTGGCGGAGTCTCCTTCTTTGGAGGTTTTTAAGGAGAGACTGGATGGCCATCAGTCAGGAGTGCTTTGACTGTGTGTTCCTGCACGGCAGCGGGTTGGACTTGATGGCCTTTGGGGGTCTCTTCCAACTCTATGATTCTAAGTAATAATAGAGATCTCTGAGTCGTTACATACCTGTCAGAAGATGGGAGGGCTGAAACGGAGCAGGAACTCTCAGCTTGATCAGATTAAAGGGAAAATGCTTAGGGGCATAAATGCTTAGTGTGGCCATGCTGGCAGGGGCTGATGGGAATTGTAGTCCATAACATCTGGAGTGCCAAAGGTTCGCCACCACTGGCTTAGGGGCTTATGCAGTGAGATAAGAAATGTGGTATTTTTTTCCCAACACCCCTTCTACTTTCTGATCGGAATATTAAGACTCTGATTGGGATTTAAAGATTGATATATAAATGTCTCCGTTCTGACTTGTACCTGATGAAGGGAGCTTTGACTCCCGAAACCTTATATGCCAGGAACGTTTCCGGGTGTTGTTGGGATCGAATCTCATTTTTCTCCTGCAGACCAACATAGCCGCCCACCTGAAACTCCCTGGATGAAATACTAGAGACCGACAAGAGCTGACCACCGATGGGAGAGAAAGGAAAGGCGTCCATTTGCATACAAATTGCAGCCCCCCTGCACACAGGGTGGCTGCTGTCTGGTCGGGGAGGAGGGCAAGCTGTTGTGTAGTGATCCTGCAAGCATCTCCACTGTGAGTTGTGTTTGTGTATTGACAATCGTCGGCCTCTGCTGACTGTGTATTTTGCCAGATATAGGACAAGTGGAGGCCTGAGAAACTCATGCGGGGGGAAGGGGAAGGGGGAGAATCCCATCCTACTCCTCTCTCTCTTGCTGGCTCATCTGATGCTGCTCCAAGCAAGTGTGGTGAGGTCTCTGTCTCCCTCCCAAGGCCTTCTCTCTTGCCCGCTTGTCCAGTGGGCAGTGAAGCCTTCTCCTCCCCTTCAGGTCTGCTGTCTTCCTGGTGGTCCTGGCATTGCACCGGGCATGTGTGCGGGGGCAGGGGGAAGGAGTCCTCCCTCCAACATCTTACCTAAAAGCAGTGGCGTAGCTAGGCGGTGCTGGGGGATTGAGCCCCGGGTGCCACTCCCTATGGTCGGGGCAGTGAAGCCTTCTCCTCCCCTTCAGGTCTGCTGGGCAGTGAAGCTCTGGGAAGTGAAGCCTTCTCCTCCCCTCCAGGCCTGCTGTCTTCCTGATGGTCCTGGCACTGCACCGGGCAAGTGCGCGGGGGCAGGGGGAAGGAGTCCTCCCTCCAACCTCTTACCTAAAAGCAGTGGCGTAGCTAGGCGGTGCAGGGGGGAGTTGAGCCCCGGGTGCCACTCCCTATGGTCACATGCAGGGTGAACGGCAAGGCCACGGCCCCGTCCTTGTGGATTTGGGGGCCGGGGCCAACCCCACTGGTCGGCATTCAACTGTGCTCCTGCTCCGAACTTCATGGAGCGTTCAGGGTGGGCACAGTTGTGAGAGGACTGAACGCATCATCAATCACAACCTTTATTGGCATAACAGGAAAAAATATTATATACAATCAGGGTGCAGTTTGATGATAAACAATAGTAACTTAGCAACCACTCCAGAGATGAGCTCGTTGTCATTATCTAACAAGTAGACAATTTGTTTTTAATTTTCAGAGAAACCAGGTCTGTTAGCCAATAACAGATTCAGCAAATTGGTTCGTGCAGCCGTATGAAAAGGGCAATATAACAACATATGGTGAACAGTTTCCGTGCACTTCATGGCAACGTGCACATCCCCTTTCGGCAAGAGGGATTTTTGTATTCCTCCCTGATAAAATTGCAGAAAGAAGCACATACATCTAGCCAGGGAAAGGACCCCGTTTAGGAAAAGTGAAATGGAATAGGTACGTGGCTTTCTGGAATGTTTTAAAAGGAATTCCGAGATGTGAAGGCGAACAAGATTTAGTGGCTTCACTAATAAGGTTCTGAAATTCTTGATCTACTAGACCAGGGGTCTGCAACCCGTGGCTCCGGAGCCGCATGCGGCTCTTTTGCCCTTGTACTGCGACTCCGGGTGTCGAGTCCAACCCCCATGGCAGACATGGAGGTCTGTTATTAATTTTTAAGAGTTCAAAATGTTCAAAATGTGTTCTTTATGTAAATAAAATATAATTTTCTCTATAGCACTTCATGGATTTCATAAGCAACACACTATCATTGTTTACACAAAGCGTAAAGGTAAAAAAACAATATATACTGTGTTATCTTCATTTTAAATATCAACAAGTATTTGCGGCTCCAAGTGTATTCTTTTCCGTGGAAAACGGGTCCGAACGGCTCTTTGGGTGTTAAAGGTTGCCGACCCATTTACTAGACTTTGTTTCGGGACTTGCAAGATTTCTTTGGGAGGTAGCATAGCTAAGGACTCCAAGGACTCCAAAGTAGATATCTTTTGTTCTATTAGAGCCCACCCTCAGCATGTTGAGATAACACAGCGAAAAGCTGGAACCACGATCCGGTGATTGTTCTGTGGATCCATAAGCATGCGCGGCCATGTGCAACTCTGCAAACAAAATTTCAGAACAACCCACCCACTCCCGGCCCTCTAATGCTATCATCTGAGACAGCAGAACACACTGTGAAGTTCAGCCAAAAAAATGAGAAATTGGGGGTGCGATGTGTAACAAATATTGAAAAAGAAACCCCAGGAATTGGGTAAATGTAAAACAGCTTCCTCGGCTTCTGATGCTGTCGGGCAGGGAGAAAATAAAGGAAGGAAGAAATCACCCAGACTCTCAAATAGCTTTGTGGAATTACTTTGCAGAAATGGGATTCTTTCTCACATCTCAGGTAGCGGTGGCATAGTGATAGGTTATAATTCCCATTTCTATCTTCTTTTCATTGCGCTGTCTCTCCTTCTGCTGATTTTTTCATTATTTACTGTCCTTTCCATTTCCCGCATCTTCCGTTTCCCTTTCGATGGGCTTTCTACAAAGTGTGGCTGGAGGTGATTCTATCGCACGGGTGCCGCTGATAGTTCCTGGCTGGCTGATTTCGACTCTTCGGAGGTTTTTGGCATCGCAAGGCTGAGCTGCGTTTCGTTTGGTCAGACAGGCCTGAATGGAAGGCCTTCCAAACAGATAAGGGGGGGACGGTATGCCTGGACTGTTGGGGGCTCATGTGAATTAATACCTGAGGGACCGCCTCTCCCCATATTGCCCTGGTAGGCCCCTCCGCTCCTCGGAGGAGGACCTACTCGTGATCCCTGGCCCCAAAATGATCAGGCTGGCCTCGACAAGGGGCAGGGCCTTTTCAGCCCTGGCCCCTACCTGGTGGAACAGGCTCCCAGGTGAGATCAGGGCCCTGCGGGACTTACAGAGTTTCCGCAGGGCCTGCAAGACGGACCTGTTCCGCCAGGCGTTTGGCCAGCCTGGTTAAAAAAAAAAATCTACCATGTCATCTGGCCTCCCGTGGGCACAAGGGGGGGGGAGGGGAGTAGTCAGATGCCATCCACATTTTAAAATGGCTTCTGTTTTTATATAATTGATATTTAACTTATGTTTTAATGTTTGTTTTAACCTGTTGTGAACCGCCCTGAGCCCTCAGGGGGAGGGCGGTATATAAAACGAATAAATGAATGAATGAATGAATGAATGAATGAATGAATGAATGAATGAATGAATGAATGAATGAATGAATGATCACCCCCCCTGCTCACACAAAAGATTATTTCATTTTTTAACAAAAGCACTATCTGGAAGAAAAGTAGATTGAAAAAATTTATAGAAAGTTGGAAGAGACCCCAAGGGTCATCAAGTCCAACCCCCTGCCATGCAGGAACACACAATCAAAGCACTCCTGACAGATGGCCATCCAGCCTCTCTTTAAAAACTTCCAAAGAAGGAGACTCCGCCACACTCCGAGGCAGTGCATTCCACTGTCGGACAGCCCTTAGTGTCAGTAAGTTTTTCCTGATGTTTAGGTGGAATCTCTTTTCTCACAGTTTGAATCCATTATTCCTTGTCCTAGTACAGTGATGGCGAACCTTTTCGAGACCGAGTGCCCAAATTGCAACCCAAAACCCACTTATTTATTGCAAAGTGCCAACGCAGCAATGTAACCTGAATAACCCCCTCGAGCAGGGGCCAGCCTGCTGTAGCCCCCAGCAAGTCCCACATCAGCCACTCTGTGCCTCTCTAGCATCTCTGCCGCCTCGCCCCCCCCGCCCCCGGGTAGCAGCCACCTGGAGCACAGGCACCAGGCCCACCAGCCGAGTCCCCTCTGCTCGCTGAGGTGCACGCACATCAAGTCAAGCGGCCCAGTTCAGCCTAGATGTGTGAGTGTTTTTTTGGGGGGGGGGGGCGATTTCAAGACAAACTCTGTGCGCGTGCCCACAGAGAGGGCTCTGAGATTGGCTGGAGATTGGTAGGTATCTCAACTGATCTCCAGACAACAGAGATTAGTTAGAATCACAGAATCATAGAGTTGGAGGAGACCCCCAGGGCCATCAAGTCCAACCCCCTGCCATGCAGGAACACACAATCAGAGCACTCTTATTAGATGGCCATCCAGCCTCTCTTTAAAAACCTCCAAAGGAGGAGACTCCGAGGTAGTGCATTCCACTGTCCAACAGCCCTGACAGCCAGGAAGTTTTTCCTGATCTTGAGGAGGAATCTCTTTTCCTGATCTTGAGGAGGAATCTCTTTTCCTTCACCTTGAACCCATCACTCCTGGTCCTAGTCTCTGGAGCAGCAGAAAACTTGCTTGCTCCCTCTTCAATTATGATATCCCTTTAAATAGTTAAACATGGTCATTATGTCACCCCTTAACCTTCTCTTCTCCAGACTAAACATCCCGAGCTCCCTAAGCCACTCCCCATAGGGCATGGAATCCAGACCTTTGACCATTTTGGTTGCCCTCCTCTGGACCGTTCCGGCTTGTCAATATCCTTCTTGAATTGTGGTGCCCAGAACTGGACACAGGATTCCAGGTGAGGTCTGACCAGCGCAGAATAGAGAGGTACAATCACATCCCTCGATCTAGACACTATACTCCTTTTGATGCAGCCCAGAATCGCATTGGCTTTCTTGGCTGCCGCGTCACCCTGCTGACTCATGCTCCATTTGTGGTCTACTAAAACCCCCATATCCTTTTTCATATATACTGGTTCACGCAAAGGGGAGGGGGTGGGTTGTGTGCTTTTTATAATGCCTGTCATTGATCCCTCTGAACTACCTGTGAGGAGTGGGGGTAGGGGGAAGACCAGAAGCAGCAGAAACCCCAAAGTGAGCAAAAACATTGGGGTTTCCCCAGTCTCACAAATCACAGAGCTTTTGGGATCTGTGGCACCGTAACACAGAGCGCATCAATACAGAAATCTCTGTTCTGAGGGAAACATTCCCTTGCTTGAGGGGCAGAACAGCAGTGTATAATAAAGTGACCAGATTTTCACCTTTGTCCCGCGGGACGCGCACACGGCCGCAGGAGCGCACTGCCTTTTGCAGCGCTCCCCTGGGAAGCGCCCCAGAAGGCAGTGCGGGGAGCGCCCCAAAAGACAGTGCGCTCCTGTGGCCGTGTGCGGGGGAGGCTGCCGCACTGCCTTCTGGGGCGCTCCCCTGTTTCCCGCTCTGTGACAGGGCGGGAAAGGGGAGCGCCCCAGAAGGCAGTGCGGCAGCTTAAAAAAAATCGGGAGAATTAAAAAACCCTGCAGGACGCGGGACAAATTGCTCAGAAGCGTGACTGTCCCGCCAAAAGCGGGACCTTAGTGTATAATCAGCCCTATGGTGTCCTGCCACACATTTTAATGTGTCAGTTCACTGTTGTAAGCCTCCCTGGGCCCCGTTAAGGGGAAGAGTGGCCTAGAAATCAAATTCTAAATAAAATGAAGAAATATAAAGGCTTTTTGGGTCCTCTTTGGGGAGCAATAAAGTAAACGATAAACAAATAAGTGCTTTCCACTGTCCTTTCTGGCCTATCTTCACATAAGGCGTACAGTCCTGATTTTAACGGGGAAAACAACAGGCAAGGATCTTGGGAATTGGACTTCTTTGTCCGGTCATCCCTATGTGCTTTCTGTCCCTGAGTTTATGAAGCATCGAGGCACCCGTTTAGCCCTGGCAACGGTTGAGTGGAATGACCCGGAGAAGACGAGTGACATTTGATTCCTGCAAAGTGTTATCATCATTAGCACTTGCCAAGGTAGAGATTCATTGTTGATCACCAGCATGAGGAGAGAAGCTCTTGTTCGGTTTATATTTTGACGGAAGGATAAACGCCCAGCTGGGTTGTTTGCGGGTGGGATGGCAACTTTCGCACGCACGCACGCACGCACCATTTTTTTTGCTCCTTTTTAAAAAAATTCCATTTTTTATTAAAGGTTATTTTTTCACTTCCCCAGCTCTGGTGAAACCTCAAGGTCATCTTCATCTTTTCTTGTCTCTCCAAGGGCTCTACTTCGGGTAATTGGGAAGAGTCAAGCGAGAAAGGGAAAGGCAAGCGAAATAGAATCGGGCGAGGAATGCCGAGTGTCTTGCATCTAATTTACATGTGCCTGCTCGTTCATGCTCTGTATGGCTCGCCAACTGGTTTCAAGCCTGGTCAGGGCTTTTTCAGCCCCGGCCCCATTCTGCTGGGACCCTCTACCACCGGACATTAGGAGGACACTTCCACAGGGCCCCTCAGAGTTGCCAGCCCCTGGTTTGGAAATACACCTGGAGAGTTGGGGAAGGGGTTTTGAGCACAAGTGGGATCCAGCAGGTAATTTGGGAGGGAGATATCAATTTCCCCGTTCAGACAATAACTCACTTGATGGGTTCAAGGATTTTATTGAAGACAGGAGAAGACAGTTCTGGTGAAAAGGCGCCAAAGCAGTCGATAATATGTTGCAGCAAATCCCCACCCCTACAGGTGAACCAAGTTAGTTAGGAAAAGTCCAGCCTGAAGGCTCATCCCAGCCGCCGAGCTCCAAGGCCAGGGAAACAGATAAAGCAGCGCCTGCAGAGCTAAAGCACTCCCCAGCAATTCCCCCCTCCCAGCAATTGCATCCTGACAGGAGACCACCAAGAAAGGCTCTGCAGAAGAAGATGGTGGCAAACTACTTCTGCGTCTCACTGGCCTTGAAAGCCCCTTGCTGAGAAACCATAAGGGAGCAGCTAAGCAGAGACCAGTTCCCTTTAGTCAGACACTATGTTAAGGCCCACACACAGAGGTGGGATCCAGCAGGTTCTCACCAGTTCCCGAGAGTGGGTTACTAATTATTGGTGTGTGCCGAGAGGGGGTGACTAATTGGGCCTGCTTTTCCGTTAGAAATTCCATTAGGTCCAAAAATCATAAAGTCCTGTTGTTTCCTATGTGGCTGGTTAGCGAAGGTAGAAAACGGGATAATTCTCCCTGTTGGGCTGTTTTAAAAACATGTTTTAGAAATATGGTCAAGTTCCTTGTTTCAGGAAAGTATCCTTCTTTTGATTTCTAGAAACAAAATTAAGTTTTTGAAAGTACTGAGTATTTGACAGGCAGTCGACTAGAGGAGAAGTAGTTGTTTCTGTAGGCAGTAGACGATAGGACTTGCTATAATGAGTTTCAATTACGGACAGAAAGATACCAGCTGGAAATTAGGAACTTTTTTTTACAGTAAGAGTTTTTTACAATAGCAGAGAAATTATTAATGCCCTCACCATCGTCTCGCCACGCCTCTGTAAATCGCGGTTTCACCCAGTCTCGGTCATTGGCTTACCACTGTTTTGAATCCCACCACCATGGGGAACCTGTTACTAAAATTTTTGGATCCCACCACTGCCTTTACCCCTTCACCAAAAGGAGTTGTTGTTGTCCATTTGTTGTTGCTGCTGTTGTCGTTGTTACAATTTAGAATTATAAAGCGCCCTCCGGCGAGGCTCAGGTGACTAACAACAGACAATAGAGCACAGTAAAATCAGTAATATCATGTCCCTCCTCCAAAAAGGTTTATCGGTCCTTTGCTTATTTCTGTTCCTTTTGGGACGCTCAGTCCAAACTTCAGTGGCCACCCACATTTCACCCCTGCAAATAAACATGATGATTTTTCCTGAGCTCCCTGTGGAAAAGACCGTCATTCCCGCAGTATTTGTGAGAGGTGGGGGAAATGGCCCAGCGGTCCCTACCAATCCTCGAAAGATGCATGATTACCCTTCACGGGTGAGATCTCTGATTTATTTCATCCCAGATTCATTTGCTTTCCTTCTTTTTTTAAAAAAACCTCTTAGGTTTTTTTTAATCTCTCCCCCCTTTAAAAAAAAGCAAAGCGACGTAAACGTTTGCTGATGGCCGGAAAAGGGAAGAAAGGCGCAAACGAGAAAATTACTTACTGCGGCCTTCTTGAAATTGTTATCGTGTTAAACTCCTGTTTCACAGGCATGTTTTACGGTCCGGTCGGATCTCAGTCCTCTGGACAATGAAATTGCTCTCCTCTCCCGCGGTAGAAATTACCTGTCGGAGCCTTTTAGGTAGTTTCAAGCTGGTTAGTTCGGAGACAGGAGCGCAAGGCGAGGCCAAACTGGCTTGGCTTTCGGAAACAGGGAGACTTTCCGTTTACGGTTTAGAGATGATAGTGACCTGTCGTAATGTTTGGGTCCCGTGTTTCCTGGAGCTTGCATGATGTGACAGGTCTAAGGTGAAGCAACATAAGAACAAGAGAAGAACCCCATTGGATTAGACCCATGGTCTGTCTAGTCCAGCATCCCGTCTCACACAGTGGCCAACCAGTTCCTCTGGAGATCCGACAAACAGGGCATAGAGGCCAAAGTCTTCCTAAGAACATAGGAGGAGCCCTGCTGGGTCAGACCAATGAGGGACCATCCAGAGGTGGGATCCAGCAGGTTCTCACAGGTTCCCGAGAGTGGGTTACTAATTATTTGTATTGCCGAGGGGTTACTAATGGGTGATTTTGGCACGCGATTTTTGCCTTAGCTACGCCTCCTTCCTCTATAGCAGAAGTAGCTGCAGAACTTGAAGCAGTCTAGCAGGAGGTGCACCGGCGTCGCTCAAGGCAGCCTTCCGCTTCGCGCATTCGCTTCCCGCCTAAGGATCCGGCGAAGCTGCTGCATCCTTGCCACAGACCCGCCCAGGAATGCCCCGCCCCCAGAATGCCTGGCCATGCCCCTGTCGTGCCCCACCCAGCCCCATTGGCGCTACGCCACAGTTTGAATCTCACCACCGTGGGAACCTGCTACTAAAATTTTTAGATCCCACCACTGGGACCATCTAGTCCAGCATCCAGTCTCACACAGTGGCCAACCAGTTCCTCTGGAGATCCGACAAACAGGGCATGGAGGCCAAAGTCCTCCTAAGAACATAGGAGCCCTGCTAGGTCAGACCAGAGCATAGAGGCCAAGTCCTCCCTTGATAAAAATATCAGAAGCTCCCTGCTGGATGAGACCAATGGTCCGCCTAGTCCAGCATCCCGTCTCACGCAGTAGACAACCACTTTTTGTGGAGGGCCAAGGACAGTCCTTCAGAAGAACATCTAAAGATCAGATCAGTGGGCCATCTAGTCCCGAATCCAGCACACAATGCCACTGCAATCAAACACCACCTGGACTCATGCCAATATCCTCGCCCTACCCCTTCCCCCATGGCACGAGATGGACAAAACATATATCCACCACACAGTCACTCCACCCTGTGCCACAGAGAGAAGCAAATCTTCCTGCGATATGCCTCTGAAGAGGCAACTCATAGATGCAGGCAAACATTAGGAGCAAAAACTACCAGACCCCGGCCACGCAACCTAGAAGATTTACAACAGCCTGTGTCATTAACCTCTGTCATGCCTCGTGTCACTTCCCCAGACTCTTTTATCCATTCCTTGTAGGAAAAATAAACACATGAAACATACAAGCAGAGGCGTAGCTGGGCCAGAGTTTTTTTTTGCCCCCCCCCCCCCAGCCTGTGCCCCCCCATGGCCCCCCTTACTTTGGCAAACCGAGCAGGCTGGAGAACAGGCCTGCCTGTGTTCCCTTCCAAGCTGCAAACGACCTGGTGGGAACTACATTTCCCAGGAGACCCTGGGGAATTTTTTGCCCCCCACGTGACCCAAAGTTCTGCGCCCAGTGCGTGGCGCACCCCCGTTCCCTGGTAGCTCCGCCACTGCATGTGTAACCTCAGCTTGTGGGTTCTGTGGGGCAGAACTTGGAATGAGTTTGCAACAACAATTTTTAAAAACAAAATGGTTTACTTTTTTAACATATAACAACAAACATCAACATTTGACATCACACTTCAAGGTCCGGTTCAGGTTTGCATTTTCAAGTCCTTCTAGTCACAGTCTTGTAATGCCAAGTCCATTTCTTCTTGCAAAGTGGGTTGGCTCCTGAAGAACTCCAAGGGCTTGGTGAACAGGATTCAACATGCGTGGAAGGTTTCCAGGGAGAACTCTCACCCATTACAACCACAAAAGAAAACCCTGAAACAATAAACTCCAACATTTACAAACATAGCAAAAACAAACAACTTCCTTCCCACTAGTTCCCAACAACATTGCAGTTACCTTAACAAGGTGTTAAGGGCTTATACAAACCAAGGTCCGAGTCTGGTAGCCTTGTCTCCTCCAAACTACATGAGCTCTGCAGCCTCTTGCTGCTTTCAGTCTCCACCCCTTACTGGGTCAACCCATTCTGAGCATGGGGGTTACACATGCAAGGGTCGCTTTGTGCTGAATCAGACCATTGCTCCATTGAAGGTCAGTATTGGCTGGCATTGGCTCTCCAGGACTGGAGATGCTGGGGATTGAACCTAGGATGTTCTGCATGCCAAGCAGAGGTTCTTCCACTGAACCACGGCCCCACCCTGACTCCTGCTCCAACCAACCCTTAATAGTCATGGTTGCCTGCTTCTGCAAGAGGCCCAGCAGGTAAGAAAGCAACTCCGAACCGCCCAGTGTTGAAGAAGACAGATGGTGCATGAGACAGCTCAAATGTCTCTGCTCCTTTTGATCCAGGACCACCAAGTGAGCACAGTGCTGTGACCTCATCACTTGGCTACACTTGACAAACCCCATTGTTGTGATCTTGGGCAGGTAACAGGAGCAGGTGTATTTAACAGGCCCCCGTGCCTTTACTGCTAGGCTGTTTTGGGTTGTTGATATGACAGCTAGAGCGGCTGTGTTACAGTGGTGGCGATAGATTGATAGGATGGTCTACGGCTCCAGATGTTACAGCAATTACAATTCCCATCAGCCCCTTACAGCATGGTCAATTGGCCATTCTGGCAGGGGCTGATGGGAATTGTAGTCCATAACATCTGGAGTGCCAAAGGTTCGCCACCACTGAACTAGGATCTGCGAACCCCAGATGCGAATCCACACTGAGGCCATGGAAGCGTGTTGACAGACTGCGGGCCAGTCACATACTCTCAGCCTTAACCTACTTTACAGGGTTGTTGTGAGGATAAAACAGAGAGGAAGAGAATGATGTAAGCCACCTTGGGTCCTCACCGGGGTGAAAAACGGGACATAAATGGAGTAAGTAAAACAAAAATAAAACGAATGAAGTGGCAGTTGTAACACGGGCATTCCGAGAACCTTGTAACACACAGGTGTCAAACTCGCGGCCCTCCAGATGTTCATGAACTACAATTCCCATCAGCCTTTGCCAGTGTAGCCAATGCTCATGTTGGGAGGGACCGATGGGAATTGTAGTTCATGAACATCTGGAGGGCCGCGAGTTTGACACCCCTGTTTAACAGAATTCTGAAGCTATTACTTGGGGAGTAGAATTGCGAACTCAGAGTTGGGAAATTCCAGGGGGTAATTTCTGGGGAGGGTGGGTTTTGGAGAGGGTAAAATTAGACGGAGCCCACCCTCCGTAGTTGCCATTTTCTCTAGGGGAACTGAAGTCTGGAGATCGGGTGGAATCCCAGGATATTTCGATGCCATCCCTTGAGGTTGGCAACGTTATGTCTGATGTCTTTTCTGGAGAAGGATGGCGAAGCGAGAGATGCCGAAAACACCCCCTTGAGGAGTTACAGCCTACCCTTCCAGTCACGGATGTCTCATGAGCCGGCTTGAACTCCCGACGTCGTTGTCACCTCCGAGACGTTTGGGACGGGGGGAGAAGGCGCAGGAGCTCTGCGGGCACTCGGCTCTGTCTGTTTTGTCAGGGTGTTGATGGGTGGGCCGGACGCACGGACAGCGGCCTCGACTTTCTCGGCAAAGCGCGAGCGAGGATGGAGACGGGGCCCGGGCATCAGCGGCTGTACGTACAAAAAGGTTGCCATGGAAACAGGCTCACTCGGTCCAGGCTTCAAAAACTATGAATTGCTCCCCCCCCCCCCCCCCCACCTAGCTTAGCTGTGGTTTTCTGCACGGCTGCTGTTGATGGTTCTGGGAATAAGTTGCTCCCTTTGAGTCATGCTCTTCTGGGCGAGTGGCTCGAAAGAGAGGCGGGCCCTTTGGCTGTTTTCCGCCGAAAAGCAAAACAAAACCCGAAAACAGAAGAGCACACCTGTGGGTTGTGCACGTCTGGGAATGTGTTCCTCTTCTGCGCCTTTGCTGCCGGCAAGTCTGGCGATGTGGGTGGACAGGGCCTTGGGCATGGCAAATGTCTCTGGCCCCCTGGACCACTAACGCAGGCAGCGTGCTTCAAGCTGTGGAGGCTCATCTGTGGGATTCAGATTAGCCTGGGCACTCCCACACACGCCAGCTGGGTGACCTTGGGCTAGTCACAGCTTCTCGAGCTCTCTCAGCCCCACCTACCTCACAGGGTGTTTGTTGTGAGGGGGGAAGGGCAAGGAGATTGTAAGCTCCTTTGAGTCTCCTACAAGAGAGAAAGGGGGGACATAAATACAAACTCCTCCTCCTCCTCCTCCTCCTCCTCCTCTTCTTCTTCTTCTTCTTCTTCTTCGATTCCCCACTCTGCCACATAAGTGGTGGATGCTAATCCGGAGAACCGGGTTGTGTTAATCCAGAGAACCGGGTTTGATTCTCTACTGTATTGGCTGAACTGGATTTCCCCCCCACTCCTCCACGTGAAGCCTGCTGGGCGACCTTGGACCTGTCACAGTTCTCTCAGAAGTCTCTCAGCCCCACCAACGTCAGAAGGGGACTGTAATTGGCTATGCTGGCAGGGGCTGATGGGAATTGTAGCCCATGAACATCTGGAGAGCCGCAGGTTGCAGACCCTGAATGGCAGTGAGGAGGGGAGAGTTGAATAGCAGTTGCAGCTGCCGCCATTTGCATGGCCGCCTGTTCACCTGTGGCTCAGGGGATGGTAATGGCAGTGAGAAGACAGCTGCCGCGATGGTTGCTGCCATCCCATGTGACCCCAGAGGGGAGGAGCAAACGGAACAGGCAGCAGATTGGTTGCTGCCATCCCATGTGATCCCAGAGGGGAGGAGCAAACGGAACAGGCAGCAGATTGGTTGCTCCCATCCCATGTGATCCCAGAGGGGAGGAGCAAACGGAACAGGCAGCAGATTGGTTGCTGCCATCCCATGTGACCCCAGAGGGGAGGAGCAAACAGAACAGGCAGCAGATGCTCCCACCAGCCTTGGATGGGAAAGGAAGCAAAGGCGGGAGAAGGGAATTGGCAAAGAGGAAGTGCCTCTGCCAGAAATGCCACACACACACAACACACACACACACGACACTGCTTTATCCTGAACCAGACCACAAGTCCATCAAAGTCAATACTGTCTACTCAGATGGGCAGGAGCTTACATCGCTTACTGCTCATTTCCTTTCAACTGGAGATGCCGAATCGAACCCTGGACCCCATCCGTGCCAAACGGACGCTCTGCCCCAGAGCCATGTCTTCCAAGTTGAATGGGAGAGAAAGATGCCTCAGCTTGGTCTCCGGCCTGGCTTCTCTGTGTCCTTCAGTGTGTAAGATGGCGGGGTAACCAGCTTCCAGCTGTGGCCGGGAGTTCTCTTAGACTCGCAACAGATCTCCAGAGGGAAGAGGTCCGTTCCCTTGGAAAAAATGGCCGATTTCATCCACAAGAAGCTTATCTATCCTCACTGATTCCAAGCACCCTGGGATTTGATCTAATAGCGGGTAAAAGAATCCTATTATAGAATGCACAACATTTTGGAACGCAGAACGGACAAGAAACGCGCTCCAGAGTTTCTGCTTTCCGAGATTTGCCCGGGCATAATCTCTCTGAAACAGGGGTCTTCCTAAACCTTCCTTCCAAAACAACTGAAGTCCTTAGCAACGGGGGATCGAGAGCCAGCCAGTCTGCTGATTGTTGCCGTCGCCGGGAAGGCCTGAACAGGCAGCGACGGCAGCAGCAGCAGCAGCAGCGGAGTCCTCAGGTTGCCCTAGATTGTTACAGCTTGTAAGTTTGCTCTCAAATCCTTTTGAGAGGTGCTCAGCTGACGCCTGACAGACGGGCCTGCCTGTGGTCTGATGCGCCGCGTGACCACTTCTCCCAGGCAGGTAGCGTTGAATAAAATTCCCCGGGGAATCTGCTGAGCCTCTTCAAAGCCTGCCTTGTTTGAACTCCGGGAGACAGATGGGCTGAGCTCGAAAATGTCGGCTCGGCTTCCCCCTCCACGCCGAGTTTGCAGCGACGCATCTGCGCTGGAATGTCATTTTGGTAATGCGTCCCAGATTCAGGACAGGTGAAACTCAGTTCTTTTCATCCTGCTGAAAAGTGATGCTGTGTTTTTGAGAAAAGCAGAGAACACAATTTTTGGCAAAGTTTAGAATTTTACAGTGCTGTTGTTAGAGTTTTCCAGGCTGTCCGTGACTGTAGGTGGATCGCGTTGTTCCTAACGTCTAAGCTGGCTACCTGTGGCTGCGTTTTCCAGAGGTGTATCACAGAGAGATGTATACACACTAGTCGGTGTGTAACACACTCCTTCTGTGATACACTCCAGAAGATGCCAGCCATTGATGCAGAGCAAAACGTTAGGGAACAAGATCTACCAGAACCACCTAAGCACAGCCCAGAAAGAAACTCCCACCACAACCAAAGTTAGAGTCCAACAGTCAGTCTCGGGGCCAGCATGGCTAATTGGCTATGCCAGGCTGATGGGAATTTGTAGTGCCAGTTCACATCTGAGCCCTGCCAGCAAGGTTCGGTGGCCTGCTGGCGAAACTTAATAAGGAGTATCCCGAGTCCCGCCCCACCACAGCCTTAGACAATACACTGAATTTTCTTGTTTGTTTGCATCTTAAAATTAGCACATTTTAATTTTTGTTCGTTTCAGAGGCATAGAGATGTATTTTCTTCACCTTGTCAAAAACAGTTCACTGGGAGAAAATTGTTCATGGTCCTCTATTTAACTGGTGACTTGCTTGCTAACAGCAGTCTGGAGTTCCTCAGCCCAAGGCTGCCCAACTGTCCAACTAAACCTCAATAATTTTGCTAACACCCATCCTAGATTCGAAGCAGGGGCTGGCTTGATTTTTTTTTATTAAAACGACACTAGCACAAAAGGCACAACTTTTTTTTTCTTTGACAGATATACCCTAAGTTTTCAAAAACCCGCTAAGTCCCATGCCTGGGAATATGCAATAGTTGTTTACAGAAAGTAAATCATGGGTATTTGTTTGTTGCATCCTGTATTACACCTGGCTGTCAGGAGCAGCAGTGGCGTAGTGGCTAAGAGCAGTGGCAAAGAGCAGGTGCACTCTGATTTGGAGGAACTGGGTTTGATTCCCAGCTCTGCCGCTTAAGTTGTGGAGGCTTATCTGAGGAATTCAGATTAGCCTGTACACTCCCACACACGCCAGCTGGGTGACCTTGGGCTAGTCACAGTTCTTCTGAGCTCTCTCAGCCCCACCTACCTCACAGGGTGTTTGTTGTGAGGGGGGAAGGGCAAGGAGATTATAAGCACCTTTGAGCCTCCTACAGGAGAGAAAGGGGGAATATAAATCCAAACTCCTCCTCCTCCTCCTCCTCCTCCTCCTCCTCCTCCTCCTCTTCTTCTTCTTCTTCTTCTTCTTCTTCTTCTTCTTCTTCTTCTTCTTCTTCTTCTTCTTCTTCTTCTTCTTCTTCTTCTTCTTCTTCTTCTTCTTCTTCTTCTTCTTCTTCTTCTTCTTCTTCTTCTTCTTCTTCTTCTTCTCCTCCTCCTCCTCCTCCTCCTCCTCCTCCTCCTCCTCCTCCTCCTCCTCCTTCTTCTGTCACTATGCAAGTTTTGTACATGGGATATATGTATCGATGTTTTCTAGTGGAGAAGATGGCGAAATGCTAAAAGGTGACAGGGAAAAGGCAGGACTACTCAACTCCATCTTTGCCTCAACCTTTTCCCAAAGGGAAAACTGTGCTCAACCAGGGGGGAAATGAAACAGAAGATATAGTAGGGGAAATTCAGCACAGAATAAATAAAGAGGTCGCACAGGAATAGCTGGCTGGTTTAAATGAATTCAAATCTCCTGGGCCTGATGAACTACATACCAGCACATTAAAAGAACTGGCAGAAGTAATCTCAGAACCACTTGTTATCATTTTTGAGAACTCCTGAAGGACAGCAGACGGGAAGAGGTCTAATGTTGTCTCCATCTTTAAAAAGGGAGAAGAAAGAGGACCCAAACAATTACCACTCAGTCCGCCTGACATCAGTACCAGGAATATTTCTAGAGCCGATCATTAAACAGACAGTCTGAAAGCACTTAGAAGGGAATGTTGTGATCACTAAAAGGCAACATGGGTTTCTCAAAAACAAGTCATGCCAGACTAATCTCTTTTTTTTTTAATAGAGTGACAAGCTTGGTTGATGAAGGGAATGATGTGGACCAGGGGTTTTCAAACTATGGCCCTCCAGATGTTAATAGACTACAATTCCCATCAGCCCCTGCCAGCATGGCCAAGTGGTAGGGCTCATGGGAATGGTAGTCTATGAACATCTGGAGGGCCATAATTTGGAGACCCCTGCTGTGGACCTAGCATACCTTGATTTAGTAAGGCCTTTGACAAGGTTCCCCATGATATTCTTGCAAGCAAACTAGTAAAATGTGGGATAGACAATTCTACTATTAGATGGATTTGTAATTGGTTGACCAACTGAACCCAAAGGGTGCTGACCTTTGGGTGCTCATCTCCATCCTGGAGAGAAGTGACTAGTGGGGTGCCGTAGGGTTCTGTCCCGGTCCCAGTGCTCTTTGATATTTTTACCATTGACTTGGATGATGGGATATAGGGCATGCGAATCAATTTGCAGATTAAAAGGATAGGGTCAGAGGGTCAGAATTCAAAGTGACCTGGACTGATTAGAGAGCTGGGCCAACACCGACAAAATGAATTTCAACAGAGATAAATGGAAGGCACTCCACGTAGCCAGGAAAAAATGAAATGCACAGATTTAGGATGGTGGTGACACTGGTACATGTGAAAGGAATTTGGGAGTCACAAACTGAACCCATACACACACGTGCACACACACACACATGTGCGCGTGCGCGCACATACACACAGACGCGGTTAATGCTCAGTACTCTGCTGGCTGCCTAGAGCTGTGAAAACACAGAGAATCAATAACAACTGAAATGAACTGTGTGTGTAAAGTGCCGTCAAGTCACGGCTGACTTCCAGTGACCCCAGCAAGGGGCTTTTGAGGCAAGCAAGAAGGGGACATGGTTTGCCATTGCTGGCAGGCGCTGATGGGAATTGTAGTCCATAACATCTGGAGAGCCAAAGGTTCGCCACCACTGGAATAGAGTATTCAAGGGGTGGATTCTTATTGGGATGGAAATACGAGGCCTCCTTAGGCACAAAGTTCCTGCTTCAAAGTCTAGAGTTTCCCGATGGCCTTTGTGAACCAGTGTGGTGTAGAGGCTACGAACAGCAGACTTGAATCTGGTGAACTGGATTTCTTTCCCTGCTTTGCCATGTAAAGTCTGCTGGGTGACTTAAGAACATAAGAACATAAGAACAAGCCAGCTGGATCAGACCAAAGTCCATCTAGTCCAGCTCTCAGCTACTCGCAGTGGCCCACCAGGTGCCTTTGGGAGCTCACATGTAGGATGTGAACGCAATGGCCTTCTGCGGCTGTTGCTCCCGATCACCTGGTCTGTTAAGGCATTTGCAATCTCAGATCAAAGAGGATCAAGATTGGTAGCCATAAATCGACTTCTCCTCCATAAATCTGTCCAAGCCCCTTTTAAAGCTATCCAGGTTAGTGGCCATCACCACCTCCTGTGGCAGCATATTCCAAACACCAATCACACGTTGCGTGAAGAAGTGTTTCCTTTTATTAGTCCTAATTCTTCCCCCCAGCATTTTCAATGAATGCCCCCTGGTTCTAGTATTGTGAGAAAGAGAGAAAAATTTATCTCTGTCAACATTTTCTACCCCATGCATAATTTTATAGACTTCAATCATATCCCCCCTTAGCCGCCTCCTCTCCAAACTAAAGAGTCCCATTATCCTATTCTCAGTTCTCTCAGAACTCTCTCAGCCCCACCTGCCTCACAAGGTCTCTGTCGCGGGGAGAGGAAGGGAAAGAGTTTGTAAGCCGCTTTGGGACTCCCTGTCGTTGAGCAAAGTGGGTTAAACATCCAAACTCTTCTTCTCATGCTCTTATTTTGGTACCCCATGCCTTCCGCATAGGGGTCACATCATGCCCTACCTCAGAGTGTGGTGGAGTCTCCTTCTTTGAAGATTTTCAAAGAGAGGCTGGATGGCCACCTGTCAGGAGTGCTTTGATTGTGTGTTCCTGCAGGGCAGGGGGTTGGACTGGATGGCCCTTGGGGGCCTCCTC